>NC_136937.1:19754637-19762137 GCF_949987615.1 Pollachius pollachius | reverse complement strand
TGTGCATGTGTGGTGTGTTTGTGTGTGTGATTGTGCGTGTGTGTGTGTGTGTGTGTGTGTGTGTGTTGTGTGTGCGTGTGCATGTGTGTTGATTTCTGTGTGCATTCCTCCCTGTGAGGTGTACCAACTGAGCAGCATGTGTTCCTCTCAAGGCCTACTCTTTATGTGTTTCCTCAGAAGGCGTCCAGTCTCACGGCTCCCCCTCCGCCACAATGTTCACACACCTTCTACCGGCCCCTCCGCCGTCCCTATTGTCCCCAAGTTAAGCAGCGCACACACACACACACACACACACACACACACACACACACACCCTCTCTCGCTCTCTCTCTCTCCCCCTCTCTCTCACTCTCTCTCTCTCTCTCACACACAAACACATTTTTGAATTTAAATTGAGAGAGAGAGAAAATTTAAAAAAATTACAGTATCTCCTATTAAGAGATAATTATAGATTAGGAGGATGTGTGCAATAGTGCAAGTATTGTGGAAAGAGTGAGTCCAGGGGGATGACGCGCTTTATCGGGAGTTTGAGGTCCTTCTCTCATCACAACAGGTGACGAATTTTGCTGCTATTCCTCTACCAAGAGGTATGGCAGTTTGTTAGCATCTAGAGTGTCTTTAAAGTCCTTGCATGCGTTTGTAATCCTTTGGAAGTGTGTGTTCCTGATGTCTTCATATGACTGGCAGGAAGTCAGGAAGTGCAGCTCTGTTTCTAGTTGGTTTTGTGTGCAGTGGGAGCACAGTCTGTCTTCTCTCTGGAACCAGTCTGTGGCATCCCTTCTCGATGGCCAGGCTGTGTTTGCTGAGTCTGTATCTGGTCAAGGATTTACTCTCTCTCTCTTTCTCACACACACTCATACGCACACACACACACACACACACACACACACACACACACACACACACACACACACACACACACACACACACACACACACACACACATTCCCGCTTTCTTCCTCTCTATATAATAAAGACAGCTATTGACAGTGGATCGCTGTTGACGGGTTGTGGTTCTGTTGCTGTCTTTAGAGATGGAGAGAGAGAGAGAGAGAGAGAGAACGAGAGATAAAGAGAGAGAGAGTGTTTGTGTTTGTGTGTGAGTGAGAGAGAGTGTGTGTATGTGTGTGGGTGAAATTCATGTTGATAAATCATCTGGTCAGTAGCGTTGTGCCTTTGTTTATCTCTGGCTGTCAGTGGAGTGTGGGGTCTGAGATACCGCTCACACACACACACAGGCACACACACACACACACACACACACACACACACACACACACACACACACACACACACACACACACAGTGGCTGTAAAGGAGTGTTTTACCTTATAATCCTGCTTACCCCCCCCTCAGCTCCTGCCTCCGCCAGGGAGATAGGATAAACCCCTCAATCCACACTTCCTTTCTGCTGCTCTGACCCACGCAGCCTAGCCCAGCCTGGACGCACTGATTACCAGTTGACTAATAGTCTTCAAAGTAGTAACCCCCCCCCTCCCCCACCCTTCTCCCACGCCCCCAACACAACCCCTTCTTCCAATTCTGTCATTAGTCAGATATTGTAAACACACATGCACACAACAAACCCTGATCTATATTTGGAGGTCTGGGGTAGTTGCAAATTCGCTCCTGTTGTTCCACTGGGTAGATGTTAACAAATATAGAATAGCTGATGTTTTTTTGGATTGTTTTAAAGCATTGTGTTTCAATTATTTGTTCTCTGTTGTTTCAAGAGATAGACAGAATGATGTAGAACAGAAAATGCCAAAGTCATTGCGGTAATATCCTAATCATAAATTAGGATTCCTACAACAGTTTTAATATCATTTTCTGGCCTTCAGGACCTAATGCTTATCACTCACATGGGGTTACAGCAGAGTAGAGGGCTGCAAGCCCTCTACTCTAGCCGCTAGCCGCTAGCCGCTAGCTAACCTTGTCCTCCCATTTTCAAATCCCATTTCCTTGGAATCCGAATCAGTCCTACTTCCGTTGGCGCAAGAAATCCAAATATTAATAAGAATCACCTGATCTAAAGGCGCCCATTGTGTTATTTTGTGCCTTTGACTGTTGGAGTTGTGTTTTTGTAATTCCAATGGAATTTTTTGGCTATTTTAATTCGTACATTAAAATGTTCAGTCATCCGATGAATCTTTAAGCTGGGAAACAAAATTCATTTTGTTGAACTATATTTAATTGTATTAAATTAACTGAACTTTCCCTTGTACTGAGAGGCGTAAGATTTAATTTTCATGTCTCAAAAATACACGCACTTGCAAGAGATATATTGAATTACTATTATAATTTACTTTAGGTTTCACTTGGTGTTTGAATTTTTGAAATAATACTTCATTGAAATGTCCCTGTGCTATTTCTAGCTATCTAAATGAAACAAACACACTTGCATAATCATGCCTTTGTAATTACCTTCCATAGAGAACCATTTTTCCTCTTCACTAATTAATATATATTTTAGAAAAATAGCTAATTGAATTCCATCGGCCGTGCTCAAGACTCAACGCATTGAATGGATATAAAAATGGATGGAATACACTTTGAGTTAAATAAGCAACACTAAGCTACTACTAGTACTGCTACTACAAAACACTGAGATACTACTAGTACTGCTACAACTACAAAACACTGAGATACTACTAGTACAGCTACTACTACAAAACACTGAGATACTACTAGTACTGCTATACAAAAAAACACTGAGATACTACTAGTACTGCTTCTACTACAAAACACTGAGATACTACTAGTACTGCTATACTACAAAACACTGAGATACTACTAGTACTGCTTCTACTATAAAAACACTGAGATACTACTAGTACTGCTGCTAAAAAACACTGAGATACTACTAGTATTGCTATACTACAAAACACTGAGATACTACTAGTACTGCTATACTACAAAAAACGGAGATACTACTAGTACTGCTGCTACAAAACACTAAGCTACTACTAGTAATGTTACTACAAAACACTGAGATACTACTAGTACTGATATATTTCAAAACACTGTACTGCTACTACTACAAAACACTGAGATATGACAAGTACTTCTACTACAAAGCACTGAGATACTGCTACTGCTATACTAAAAACACTGAGATACTACTACAGCTACTACTACAAAACACTACAAAAAATACTACTACAAGCGTCTTGCACTCACATATCACAACACATGCCACCAGTCATTCCACACACATGAAACACTCTCACTCTCAGACTTGTTTGACGACGTGTTTATTTTTCATGTGCCAGCTTTTGCACATTTTGCAATGTGTGTGCTTTTGTATATATGTGCGTGTCTGTTGGTGTGTGTGTGTGTGTGTGTGTGTCTTGACACATGCCTGTAGTGTGTCCTCTCATACGTCTGCTGACATGTGGGAGTGTCACCGTAACATTGTAGAACTATCAAAAGACATGAGTGCGGGCATTGCGTGCGTGTGTGTGTATTTGTGTGTTTGTGTGTTAGTGTGTTTGTGTGCATTTAAGCCTAGATGTGTGCATGAGTGCATACTGTGTGTGTAGATGTGTGTGTGTGTGTGTGTTTTGTGTGTGCGTGTGTTTTGTGTGTGAGCGTGTGCGTGCCTGTGTTTGCGAGGAGAAACAGGGCAGTGGGAAGAGAGACAGATTGTGTTTTAACAGCCATCGCTGTCATCGCCCAGCAGCTGTCCTCTTCCCATTCTCCATTCAGAGAGCCTGTGTTTGCATGGTGTCCCCTGTGACCTCGCTCCATACACCGACCTGGGAGAGAGACATAGAGAGAGGGAGAGAGAGATAGAGAGAGAGAGAGAGAGAGAGAGAGAGAGAGAGAGAGAGAGAGAGCATTAAGCTCTTGTAGAAAATTAGGGGAAATAGAGAGTGGAATGAAGGGCAGATGTAAATATACAGAATAAGAATAGGACTTTAATAAACACTTGAATGAATGAACAGAAATAGGCCCAACAGTATTTTCTTTGCTTCTCTCTATTACATAACTGGCCAGATTCCTCTAATCCCATGCTGCCTCTCTTTCCTCCCCTCTTTCATCTCTCCATCCTCCTCTCCTTCAGTCCCCTCCTCCCTTCCTCCACCCCCTCTCTCCCATCGCCGGCTCCTTCTTCTCGCTCCGTTTCTCCCTCTCTCTAACCTCTCCATCACTTTCGCCCCCACCCACTCTCTCCCCTCCCCTATCCGCCTCTTCCCCCTCCCCTCCTCCCCCTCCTCCCCTCCTCCCCCATCTCCCCTCCTCCCACTACTCCCACTTTTCCCCTCCTTCCCCATCTCCCCTCCTCCCCATCCTCCCCCTCCTCCCCACCCATGTTGTCTCTTATCAGGCTGGGGGGTTTGAAGGGAGATAAGGCTGCTATCTCCGTGTGCCAGGGCTTTGACACAACGCTTTAATGCATAATAAGTTCACTCATCTTTTAATCAATCCACCAAATGATGAATTTCTGAAGGGTTAACAGCCCAGTCAGTGGCAGGTTTTAGAGCTAAAAAACACACAGATAAGGTGTGCCTGAGAATCAGTTGGGGTAGGGCAACGGGGGATTTTGTATGGACAGGTATGCAAATCAGATGTGTTTCAGATGTCAGCTTTTTAGCAGATCCCACGGAGACTATTCATAACAGCTATTTCTGAATAATTGTTTTCTATGGCACAGTGAGATATGTCAGCCCTCCTAAAGCTTCTATTGTAAATAGAATTAAAATGTTGCCTTAAATCCTCCATACTGTGAATATTAATTGCTTTTTATGTTACTATTTTCTTTCCTTACACAGACTACTGTTCTAACTTGTTCCATGAAATGAAAAATTCAGACATTGCTCTAACATGTAAACTAGTTTAACTGTCAGATCGTTGTGCCTTCTGTGGGGAACTGAATCAGACTCCCATTCGGATGGCTTTCTAAATGGTAGCCTACTTATAATTATGCATTGTAAAAGTGCATGCTTACATGTATGTAAACGCTCACACACTTGGATGCGATAAGAACTTTTGAAAAATCTACCACTTATTTCCTGTGGGTCAGTTTCATACAAGTTTTTATCAGGTTATCAAGTTGTTAATATTGTTCATTGTAATTATGTTGTGTGTGGCCTCTCTTGACCCACTAATGGTCACTAGTTAATGAGATAATACATGTTCGAAAATACCAGAGGAGTGAACTTGGGAGCAAAGTGAAATTAAACTATCTGTCCAAACTACCTCCCACTCTCATTTTTACTTTCACTCTTTCTTTTTTTCACATTTTTACTTTTCATTATTTATCTTTACAATATTTCACCTTTCATTTCATTTGTCAACAAGCACAACAACACCTGCTGTGTTCCTTCCTCCGAAGTCCCCCCTCACACACACACACACAAGCATGCGCGCACACACACACACACACACACACACACACACACACACGCACACGCACACCCACACGCACACACACACACATGCGCATGCACACACACACACACACATGCACACACGCAGGATGATTAGTATATTAGTACCGTCAGGACCGGCGTGTGTGTGTGTGTGTGTGTGTGTCTGAGATCGAGATGGAAAACACATCAAATAATAAAAAACACTGAGAGACACACTTGAGTAAGTTGCGCTGACAACTAACTGCTCCTTAAGGACATTCTCAACCAAAAGATCACTGTAAGTCACTGAAAGTAAACAAAACGCTACACATCTTTCACATACACACACCGTCTGACGGCTGAGACCCAGTCTCTGTTTCTTTTTCTATTTCTCTCTGAATCTTTACTTTCCCTGAATCCTCCCCTCTCCCCCACTGACCAGTGGTGGATATCAGGCCACAGCAGAAGGCCTCTGCCCGGCTGATAGCTGATAGCAGATCCTCTGGGGTTTGGGGGGGGATGGTTGTCGGGGTGATGTGGTAGTATGAGGGGGGGCTATGGGGTTGAGTTGATGGGGTAGTGTGAGGGGGGGCGGTGGGGTTGGGTAGAAGGCGGGTGCAGTCTAGAAGTGTTGCTGTGGGTGGAGTTTTTGTCCCACCAATCCTACTTTATATGACTTATCATGGATCGAATGACAGACTGGTTTGAACAGGGCGTCTATCAACCTTTCACTTCATATTTGTTACGACCAATCAAGTTCCGGAAAGCAGTATTAAAGTGTCAATCTGTATTAAAGTGTTTGTAATGGTTTTAAATCAACACCATGTAGACTGGCCACTGTAGGATTACACTAATTAAAGCCCATTATGAAAGCTTCATCCACTCGAGCAAATTAGTTTTCTATGGTAGAATATCTCTGTGACGAAACAGGATACAAGGCGTAGCTCCGCCCCTGTCAGTTTCTGGTTTCCTGCCCAGGCTCTGAGCCCCTCCCCCAGAGATTCTGCTAGATCCTAGATGAGTGGTCGGGGTCGGGATGGTGTATAGGAGCTCAGGGAGTTGGAGGGTGACCCTGCTGCCCTTTATGTACAGGTCAAGGGTCATACCAGGGCAAGGCACTCGACTTTACAACGAGATTGGAGTGTGTGTGTGTGTGTGTATGTGTGTATTTGTGTGTGTGTGTGTGTGTGTGCAGCTATTAGTGTGTGTGTGTGTGTGTGTGTGTGTGTGTGTGTGTGTGTGTGTGTGTGTGTGTGTGTGTGTGTGTGTGTGTGTGTAAGTATGTGCATGTAATAGCTAGTGTGTGTGTGTCCCTGTGCAGGACTAGTACAGTACTCAGGCGGAGTCATTAGGAGGAGCCAGGGGGGCGAGCGAGAGCAGGTGGACGGCTAAACAACTCACACACACACACTGGATTTATCCTATTTTTTCAGTCAAGTGATTTTGGAACTATAATCAATTAGGCAGACTCTTCATTTTCCAGCTAAATGCCAATCTGACCCCTGTGGAGGCTGGCTCCATGTGGTCGTGTCACAGGTGCAGAGATGCCACAGAACCACATTTCAACATTAAAGAAGAAGGAAAGCAATTTTCTTTGTTGGGTGACCACCAGCTCTCTCCAGTCAGACGTGATTGGATGACAATTCACACTGATTCATCCCACGCACAACTTTAACTAAGAAAACCATAACATGTTGGTAACACTTAAGGGTACATTCAATAATCAGCATAATTTATTGCAGTTATAAGCGAAAGCTAACGATTAACGAACAGTTAAGTGATTTAACTAAATCTGTGAATTTATGGTCTAGTAACCAATAGTTTACATTGGTCAATGCAGTAATAATTGTTATACAGCATTAGCATAGAGGTTAGTGTTAGGGTTAAGGTTAAGGTAAGGGTTAGTTTGTTAGGGTTAACTTTTATCCTAACTCCATTTAATTAACATGAACACCATAACCTTAGTTAACATTAACAGTATTTGGAAACATGCACATCATTAGCAAATGATAAGTTGAGCGTTACTTCACTGTTATTTAAAGGTGTCATTGCATCATTTTTTCATTAATTTTGCGGTGGTCACTAGTAGCAATGAATGCCCTGTGAGTTGTTTTTTGTGAAAAAAATGCTTTGGTGCTCCTGTTTT
>NC_136937.1:19747137-19749637 GCF_949987615.1 Pollachius pollachius | reverse complement strand
TTTAAAGAACCAAAACACTGAAAAATGGTCCTATGAATAATTGATTCTTGATTCTTTCCACGCTGGCAATTGACTTGGATGCAACAGCTTGTTTCATAGTGATCTGCCTCGTCGTCTGACGTCCTGCCTGCAGTTCTGCAGTTCTGTAGTTATGTTTCGCGGTGGCAAAATGCTTATCAAGGGAAGATTTCCGCTTATGTTTCACCACAATGTTGCATGCAGTGCAAAATAATTTCCCCCTGCTTTCATGTAGAATACCAGGATACTGCTTTTCGCGATCTTTCGCCGTTATTTTTTATTCTGCATGAATGCTTGAATCGCTTGAAGTATTAAAGACGGAAGTAAGGCAGAAGGTAGTTTGTCGACGTCAGTTCAAGACGACGCCACTGATTGGTCAAATTTGCGGGAAAGTTGCGGTGGTTGGTTAAAATTGCGACATCGCCCTCAATTCGCGGTGATTTTGCGTTGAAGTTGCAAATCGCAACATCGCGGAATCCTGGGGGGTCTGAAGAACACTAACGGAAGAAATATAAATATGGCAGAGTTAATAATGAAAATGAATGAAAAATGGTTAACGAAGAAGTTCCCCTTAATGCCATACTGTGTCTTGGCAGTCAGATTCTTGGAAACTAATGAGCAGGAATGTTGATTGCCTGATGAATTTCAGGTGCTGTTCAATGTTGTGTTTCTTAAATGAGTGGCAATGACAGAATGTCATGTTCAGCTTGTTCATAATGCTCTAATCGGGATTCGAACACTCAACCAGTACAAGGCATTATCCCATTGAGCCAATGTCATTCCTGAACTGCATGAAGCCTCATTCACATGGTGAAAATGTCGATTGATAAGCACACAACATCAAGAAAACTCCAAGCACACATTTCACAAGAGAATTAAGGGCTTTCTTAAAAGAGTACAGATCTGAAAATTTGCACTGTTAATGGTAGCCACCTAATGATAGCCATATGGTAGTTATACAATAACAAAATGGTCATATCGGCAAAATGGGTTGAGACTGTGGACGTTTGGCTTTTCTATGAAAATTGTGGGAAAAGTAAACATTTTTTGAGCAGAAGACCAGGGTGAAAAAGATGCATCTGATTTTAGAGATTAATATGATAAAAGAATTTTGAGTCCAGGTCAATCTCGTAAGGAGAAATAAGGCTAGTTCATATTTTTTTTAAATAGCGCCACCTTTGGGTGCAGTACCACAATTTGGGTTTATTAGTAGTGCGGGGTATTGGTATCCACCTAATAATAGTCATATGTTTTTTTTATACAAAAGCAAAATGGTCATATAAGAAAAAAATATATAGGTATAGGCTGCAGTATGACTTTTACAGAATTTGAGGGAAAAAAAACCGTTACAGAAACAATAGGGGCCAAGCAGCTTCACTGCTCGGACCCCTAATTAAAGCTGCAAGCAGCATTTTATGGGTGCCAAGCCCAAAGCTGACCAATAAGACCCAGATAGACCATTATGACCCTGACAGACCATTATGACCCTGAAGCAGACCATGAAGACCCTGATAGACCATTACAACCATGACGCAGACTATAAAGACCCTAGCAAAGACCATTAAGACCTTTTTTGTTTGCATACGGTTGACAACGCTAGAATAGCTTCAGCTTGGATCTGGTGCTGGGCGAACAAACTTCCATCACCGTGCGTCAAAAGGCTGAGGAGTTATGAATGTTTCAAGTTTCAATTGATTGCTTTAGCGCCCTCTTTCGTTTTATTTTGATGAACTTTAGCCTGGTTAACCTTGACCTATGCTTCTTTAAGTACACCAAGCTTGGTGTTGATTGACTCAAGTTAACCCCGCCTTTTGGCATCTAGCTAATTTGGACGTCCAGCAGACCATTTTGTTACAGTTTCTTGGTTTCCTAGAAACATGTGCTCAAGATGCGGAGAGACAAATATCTACAGGATTTCATGACAATGGGTGAAAGTGGTCAGAAAATATTGCCGGCCAAAGTTTGCATCTTCAGTAAATTTTTATAGTGCCCCCTATCGACCGATCTGGATACAATTTGGAGAGGTTGCATTTTCAGTTAATTGTTATAGAGCCCCCTATAACCCAATCTATATACAATTTGGAAAGGTTCATCTCGACCCATGTGCCTTTGACCAAACCAAGTTTGATGATGATTGGGTTAAGTTAATCCTGCCTTTTGGCGTTAAGTAAAATTTGGACGATTTTGAGCCTCTGGCGGCCATGTTGTTTTGTCAATTGACTTCATCTTACTTGAGCAGTTAGAAATGTGGGCCCCAAGAGCCACTAGGTTAATCCCTCTCAAATAAAACGTTCCGTCGAGGAACTGTGGTCATTTTAGTCAGAGGCCACGCTCATCTTGATGCCACGCCCTAATTAAAAATATGTGGAATTTAACTTGTTCGAATTTGATTCTGAAAAACTTTCCTATAGGACTCAAGATCATAGGAGTCCATCTTGATGTTGATATAAGCTTTTCAGTCTTTACGCGTTTTAAACCACAC
>NC_136937.1:19734637-19742137 GCF_949987615.1 Pollachius pollachius | reverse complement strand
GAGCTGCTCTGTGATGTTGGGGGTGGGGGTGGTGGGGGTGGTGGGGGTTCATTTGTGGTTTCTCACACTGCTGCCCCAGCAAAAAGGATGGTCCGGGGATTAGAGACGTGGAGCCTACACAATAGAGATCCTCAGGTCTGGATCTCCCTCTCATTAGCTCACTTCAAGCTAGCGGAATATCCGTAATAGTTCATTAAACACTAACAGGCACTGCGTTTGTGAGGAACTTGTTATAGGATGACATCACAACACACACCTCACAATAGGCCGACTTTGAAATGTAAATGTCAGGAATGAATGATGTTGTACCGAGATGCATTGGGATTGAAATGGTGGCTACAGATGAACAACAGGAGACCAACAACATAAACAAGGGGAGGCCACTAATGGAGCAAACATTGTAACATGTTGTCTGAACAAACATTTTGATAAGGATAAATAATGCTTTGTTTTATAGATCAGGCCACAAAAGCTATAGATGTAAACATATAAATAAAATATATATACTTGTATATCGAGACTGAATGAATACATTTTAAGGACTAGTCATCACAAACATGTATGCTGTATTGCAGACCATTCAAACATATTACACAATTGGCTTTATCTTATTTGCCCCCAAAAAATAAATGTCTTTGAAAAATAGTATTAAGTAATGAGTCATCTAATGGGGAAACATGAATTTAGACATTGTAAATATCTGTAAAAACGATGGTCTAAGTATCCAAGGGAATCGAAAAAAACAGAGACCAGAGTGAGGATAAAAGCTTCTTTCTATTCCACATATCCTAGAGGAATACTATCAGCAGCCGGCGGTGGAGCTGAGGAGAGGAACTGCTCAAGTGGCCGCTCGCCTCAACACTCGCTGACAGCCTGGGGATCGAAAGCATGCGGCCTTGTTGGGCCAGACGCAAAACAATGTTTTACAATTTCCATAAAATAGACTTCAGTCCTATCCGAAGCAAGCCGTGAAACACCACCCGCTACATCCAAACTCTGTGTGCTCATTTAAAACAATTTGACTGATGATTTTGGGTCTCTCTACAAATATGAAGTAACGTACACACATTGTATGCTTAGAGCCAAAGGCTTAAACATGGATCTTTTCACAGGGCAAGTCAAGGCACCAGCCAACAAAAAAACATCTCCAGCACTCCGCAGAGCAAAGAGCGTCCGCTGGCCCAGATCCACAGACCCTCCGTGCCCGTCCTCCCTCCTCCGCCTGGGCCCTGCTTCCAGGGACCGGCCTGGGCGGCAGGAGCTCCCTCTAGTAGGTGGAGGATTGAGACAAGCTGTTGTCCGCCTGTGGAGCGTCTTGGGGTGAAACGGGACCAATGCTGCCCAGGGGGAGGCAGCAGACCCACACACCAAGAACCTGTGTGTTCAGCCTCGGCCCGGCTTCCTCTGTGTGGCTTCTAGCTTGCAAACAGAGGCTATCGTTCTTGAAGTAAACGGAGAGTGGTAAGTGAGCGGTGCTGAAACATTTGAGCAAGGCACTAGATCATGGAGGCTGGGACCGGAGATGGGCAGGGTCTGATGGTCTGTCGGTGGGCTCAGAGTGGGCTGGATCTGGGGGATCGTGATGAGGGTTTCATGTGGGCTGGAGGTAGGTCAGTAGGTGAGTGCAGTCTTTTAGCCTTTTAGGGAAGATGTAGCGTCCAGCTTGGTTGATACCTGGCGTGGATTCAACAGACCGTTCCACGTCAGCGGCAGCCATCTTGATTGTTTACCAAAAAAAATCAACGCCTCTTTAGTGTCCAGTCATCGTATCAAACCTGGGTTGTGATTGGGCCGACCCGGGCCGGGTCTGGTCCAATCTGTCTGGTCGGTGGGGAGGCCTTCTGCCACAACAAATAAAACATGAGCTTGCAGTTCGGACTGGTTCAGACTAACAGCCTAACAGCCTAATAGCAGTAGGCCACCCCGTCCAGTCCCCAACCATCATTGGCTGGTTTCCACTGGCCAGTTGCCATCGGTTACTGCATTCACAAGGCCAATGATCTGCTCCATCATGCTGATATGTGGTGGAGGCCATGGCCTGACTTTGTCCTGGTTCAGTAGGTCTGATGTTGTCACCACCCTCTGCCCCTGACCAGGACCTCCTCCCTTGACAGAGCACGTGTGGTGTTGATGCCTGTCCATGAAAGTACCGTCCTATGATGACAGGGATGAAAAATTCTCAACAATGTTTTTGTTTTTGAGACAAAAACTACATTGTACTTTCTTCAAGTCACGGATGTGGTGTTTGTCTGAACTGCGATAGTGACGCAGTAGAGGGGTGATAGCGATAGTGTCAGCACGGCTGTCGGTGATTCCTCTACAGAGACGTCTGGGGGGTGAAGCCTCATGATTCAGCCCCTTTATAGAAGAGAGATGTGTTCTCATCGCAACCTCAGTTTGTACTATGGCAGCAGAATACTGTTTATGGTGCGTTACAGTACTACCGGGTTATTAATAACCTGCTTTATTATATAGCAAATACTGCCCTGTTTTTCTTCACTATATATAAAAAGCATACATATATTAATAAATATATTGTAATTAAATAATATGTACTAATACATGTATTAATTTAATCAATTTATCAACCAACGTACTCTGAAAGGAAACCTGTCAACAGATCTGACCTATGAAGACGATCTTTATTCAACAGAGAATAAAGCATTAGATACCAAGTGAGAGAGGCTCATCCCCTTACCTACCATTGTTTTAAACATTGCATGAACAATAAAATGAAAATGAAAGCCAGTGAGTCTATTTAATTCCATTACTGTATCGCATTTCAACAACTATCTCTCTGCTCTGTTTTCCACTTATTTTAAATGCTCCCATACTCTCCTGCTCCCACAAGCAAACAAACAAACAAACACGCAAACAAACCAATTAAACAAAGTACCTATCGTTGTGCTCTCACCCAGAGCCATGGCAACACTACAGTCTTTGTTGTTGTGTTCTCAACAGTAAGGCCACGTTATGACGTGCTGCCCGGGCGGGGCAGAAGGGCAGCTGCCAGCGCTGGAATCACGCGTGGCAGTTGCAAACGACCGTCCTGATCGGCTCCTTGTAGTAATTATCTTAATGGGCTCATTCAAAACCTCTTCATTGTGGAATCAGTTAATTAATTAGTTGTTGCACTGACAGGATAATGGCGAGAGCATGCTAAATAGATTAGTCTGGAACTTGATTTATTGTAGCAGAGCACACCACCACCACCACAACCACCACCACCCCCACCAACACCATCATCACCACCATCAGCACCTCCACCACACTAACACCACCTTCATCCTCACCACTACCACACCACCTCCACCACCATCATAACCACCCCCACCACCACCCCCACCACCACCACCTCACCACCACCTCACCACCACAACCACCACCAACTCCACTACCACCACTACCACCACCACCACCACCACCATCACCTCCACCCTCAACTCACCACCACCACCACCCCATCACCTCCACCACCGTCTCACCACCACCATCACCACCACTACCAACACCTCCAGCACCACCGCCACCACCATCACCATCACCTCCACCACCACCTCACCACCACCACCACCTCCACCACCACCTCACCACCACCACCACCCCCTCCATGCAGCCTACCCCAACCTAACTGTTTATCGGCCCCTCTAACCACAAACCTGCTCCTCCTCCAGCCTCCATTTAGATAAGCAGCTGGGGAGCAGATAAGTAAAAGCGATGATGATAAACATAGCCACGAGCGGCCATGCTGGTGGGCCGGCCCAGATGAGTCTGTGACAGAGAGAGGAGGTGATGAAGAGTGAGGCGTTGTGGTGTGTTAGTGACCTGATGATGAAGAGTGAGGCATTGTGGTGCCTTAGTGACCTGGTGATGAAGAGGGAGGCATTGTGGTGTGTTAGTGACCTGGTGATGAAGAGTGAGGCATTGTGGTGCGTTACTGACCAGGTTATGGCGCTACACAAGGTTGTAGCCATCATCCTTGAAAGTGTGATTGTAGGAAATTGTGTTTGATCATATGCATGATATGATTTGCAATGAAATTTGACAAACAGATATCCAAAAGATTGGGAATATAGAATCTGATATCATCCAGTATTGTTCCACGTGCTGCGGGGCTTATTTAAAGAGTCAAGTTTAGTTGATTCTACATTCAATGGATGGATCATGAAATCATAAAATCATTCAATATCCGATTTGGAGAAAAAACAACAGAACCTGTGTGCATCTATATTCATGTCATATAAAATATATATTAGCTACCCATATATACTGACTGATAGACCAACCTTTGATATTTTATTATTTATTATTGATAATTGATTATTTTGACTATTATTACTTCTAACATAATGGAAAGTAAACAAATCTTTTCCTGTTGTGTTGATGAGAAATTATCCTCAGACCAGATTGAGATTTAAGTTTGGGTTTAAAACATGACGAAACACTTAAAAAGTTACTTTCATTTAGTTTATTAAGCCAACAGTTGAGTCATTAAAATGTACAGCTTAATCGTTCATTTTAACAAACATATTTCTCCCTATGAGAGTTCTTTGAGAATATTCTCATAGGCCTTGATCTTTTGGAACTGAATGTGGTAAAAAAAAAGGCAAAAAAAATGATATTAGGGTAAAATCTAATCATGTTGATACATATTGAATCATTTAATCATATTAAACTCAAATCAATTTACTTTTCCATAAAAATGGACTGTGATTGTGTAAAATCTACGCCCATACACTATTATGTATATATACTATGTAATGATACTATATGTATACATCTTGGTCATTATCTACCTCACAATAATATCTACATGGCGACACCCACATCCTGTGATTTTCCTGCACACAAAAGTAAATCTATAAAGACACACACACACCTAGAAAAAACTTGAAAGAAGACTGATGCATGTGTCTGTCTGTATGTCTGTCTGTCTGTATGTCTGTCTTTGTGTGTGTGTGTGTGTGTGTGTGTGTGTGTGTGTGTGTGTGTGTGCACGCTTGTGTTCACGCACATGTGTGTGTGTGTCTGTGCGCGCGTGCATATGTGTGTGTGAGGATTATTGAGACACAGAAAGAAGTTGAAAAAAAGCAGGGTGTTATGGAGAGCATTGGAATCAGTAGATTAATCAAGAGAGGGAGAGAGAGAGAATGGTGCGCGGCCGCTCTCTCTGACGCTCCTCGCCCAATCAAAGTCGCCGGTGCCCTGCTGTCGGCCGGGGGGCCAAAGCCTCTTGTTGCTCCACCAGGAGCGTGAAAGCCAGGAGGGGAGTCTCCTTTTGTCGGCACAAAGGCAACCCTAACGCGCTTTCAGTGGAACAAGAAGTGGGAGGGGTGTGTGTGGTGAAGAACGGCCAACAAGAGGTGAGAATAGGACGGCCATTCATCTCCTCAGCTTTACACTAATTCCCCCGACCGGCGGCTTTTCTCTCCCTTTTCTCTCCCCCCCGCCTTCGTCTGCTCCGCCATAAGACAACAAACAGGGAGGGAGTGAAAACACAGGGGATCTGAGGGGGGGCTTAGAGTAGACGTGTAATCCTGGCCACTTCTGACCCTCTGTCGGTGAGTAAGTCTCTGACCCCTTCCTCTGATGGGCTGCGATGTGTGTCTTAAAGGACAGATGACCCTCACACACACACACACACACACACACACACACACACACACACACACACACACACACACATGCACACCAACACACACGCATGCACATACAAGCAATCATACACACACACACACACACATACACACACACACAAACACACGCTTTTACAAACACACACGCGCACAGTGCCTTGCCCTTCACTCCTACCTCGTACTACACACACCCCACACCCCAGTACTCCTTTAGAGGTGGGGGAGCTGAGGAATTTGGGCTTTGGAACACCTCTGTGTGGTCTGAAAGGAGCGGGTGTGTGAGGAGTCTATAAGTAGGGCTAGGAATGATCGTGCTGGCGCTCTCCCACCATTTAATGCGCCTTTAGAGGCCATCTCGTTAACACGATCTTCCCTCGCTTTCTCTTTTTATTACCTAACTCCCGAACAGAACAGAGCCCCCTCCTCAATCTCCCTCTCTCTCCCCCCCTTGTCCTCTCTCATCCCTTCATTTCTATCCCTCCCTACTTCAAAGGCCCGCCATACAAGGAAGAAAGTCACCTCTTCTTCAATTCAGTCCCCCTCCTCCTCCTCTCCACTTTTTTCTATATCTTTTCATTTTCTGCTACAGCTCTCTTTCTCCTTTCGTTCTTTCTCCCTCCCTCCATTATCTCTCCTCTCTTCTCTAACCTCTCCTCTCTTCTCTCCTCCTCTCTCCTCTTTCCTCTCTACTCTCTCCTCTTCTCTCTCATCTCCTGTCTCCTCTGTTCTCTCCTCCTCTCTCCCGTACTCTTTTCTATCCTCCTCTCTCCTATCTTCTATCTCCTGTCTCCTCTCTTCTCTCCTCCTTATCCCCTGCTCTCTTCTCCCCTCTCTCCTCTCCTTAGCAGCCAGGAGAAATCCTCTCACTTTCTGCTGCTTTGCATTTGAAAAAAAAAGTAATTAGCTTGGGTGTGTGTGTGTGTGTGTGTGTGTGTGTGTGTGTGTGTGTGTGTGTGTGTGTGTGTGTGTGTGTGTGTGGGGGGGGGGGGAAGGGTGGAGATAGCATTGTAGGGGGAAAAGACGAAGGAGCTTAAAGACATAAAATGGCCTTTCCTTGCTCCCCTTTCTGTCTGATGGACTCCTGTCCCTCATCTCCCTCATTTCCGGTCCATACCTTCTGGAGAACGCCTTCTGGAGAAGGTATTCTGGAGAATGTCTCCTGGAAAGGTCTTCTGGAGAAGGTCTTCTGGGACATGGCGGTCTCCGGTGTCTGACTGAACGGGTTGATTCTGAGAATATAAAGTGTCTGTGCATACTTGCATTGATATGCAGAGAGAAAGAGCAGAGGGGGCAGTTCTGGTGCAAAACAATTGTTAGCAATGACTCAAGTCCTGGTTTGTACTGAATGGCTCAAAAGGAGCCCTTTCATTCAAATGCTTGTGTAAAAAATAAAGATTTTATAAATCGTCATTTTAATTTTTGAAAAATTGATTGATTGAAAAATTGTCATGATTCTGATTATTTTCCACCTCGACCTTAAAGGATGACTACGACAGATGATGATTAAACATAGAAACAAGGAGCAGATGCCAGGATTTCAGGGTCTTTCAGTACACAGTCGTACACCACAGGGTTGTGTTTATTGCTTTACTTCTACTATGTACCTCTATAATATGCATGCCTGGCTACGAGGCATAGGCAGGCTCAGTCTCACCATAACTAAAGGGGCAGTGTAATCGTGAAATATGCAGAGTTAAATAAAATAATAATTCCCCCTCCCCCTTCCTGCCCATCCCCCCTCCCCCTGGTGCCCACTGGGGTCTTAAGCCGATGATGCAGCTGATAAGTTTCTGTGTTATCTCTTCAATACAGTGCAATATATTACAGTCATCTTGGCCCAGACACACACCCACACACCCACAGC
>NC_136937.1:19714637-19732137 GCF_949987615.1 Pollachius pollachius | reverse complement strand
GATACATACATGTCTGAGATTATTTCCCCTGGTTCCTCTCTCTCCCCCTCCTCTCTCCTCCCCTTCTGCCATCCCCTCTTCTTATCAACGCAAAGAAGTCGAAAACAAGAAATGTCCACTGAAAAGCTTTTCTGTCTCTCTCTCGCTCTCTCCCTCTCCTTCTCTCCCTCTCTCTCTGTCTCTCTGTCTCTCTCACCCCCCCTCTCCCCCCCTCTCTCTCGTATGTACATATAACAACCTATAACAATATAACATAACATACAGATGTACATATCTACATATAGAAATAATAGTAATATTATAATACAATTAAATGAATGTAAAGAGAAGCTACATTAAACACATTATAGGTTTCGATAAAGTTATTCGCATAACTTTGCATGCGTGAACCATCCATTCACAAATTGGAGCTATATCGTTGAATGATCGACGGTCAAAATAAAATAAGATAAATAAATAAAAACTATGATGCCTATGCCTTCTGTAGCCTAGGCCTATACTAACAATAATAATAATAATAATAATAATAATAATAATCCATCCATCCATCCTTTGCTCTCTCCCCCCTCCCCCCTCCACCTCTCTCCCTCCCCCTTCCTAACTCTTTCTCTATCTCTTTCCCTCCCCCATCTCTCTCTCTCTCTTGCTCTCTCTCTTGCTCTCTCTCTCTAAGGGAACCACTTCAAAACACCTGGGATTCTGTAATTCCATTCATTTTTGTTTGTTTTTAATTCTGTTATGATTGTTTCTCTCTTTCTTTCTTTCTTTCTTTCTTTCTTTCTTTCTTTCTTTCTTTCTTTCTTTCTTTCTTTCTTTCTTTCTTTCTTTCTTTCTTTCTTCCTTGCTTTACTTTATACTGTACTTGGTCATTTTTATATTTGGTCAATGAAAGTCATTAGAAACGGTTACAAAATGATTACGTAATTGCTATATGTTTGGATTGTACAATATTGGCTTGTTTCAACAAGTATGGACATGTCTGAGTTCCTAGGTCATTATCACTGTCGAAACACTAAGCCCATGTTTATAATCCAATTGGCTTTTGGCCTAATGAGTAGTTCAAGAATTTGTGACAAATCTATTTCTAAATAATTATGTTAAAAATCTGTAATATTTCCAGTGGCAAATGCAGCATTAAACATGAATGGGGTTCTCTTGGCAAGAGCAGACACACAACAACTTAGTGGATTTGCGTTGAATAGTGTTTGTGTTCTTTTGATGGACTACAAAGGCAGGATAATGGAACCAGATGAACTCTAAGTCATTGTGCTGAGTTGGTGCTACCGAAACATTTGTTACATTGTCTCTCCTCTAATATTCACACGTAAATGCATTTTTAATCTTCTGTTTTCAGATGCGCTTGCAAACACATGTACACACACATACACACACACACACACACACACACACATACACACACACACAAACACACACATACGAACATAATCATAAACACGTGTGCCCAAACACACACACATACACACACAGACCATAAAAAACACACACATATACAAACACACATACATACACACACACACATACGCACACACACATACGCACACACTCATATGCACAAACAGACATGCACACACATACACGCACACACACCCTTGTGGTCTGGGTTCAGTGTGAGGGGTTGAATACCAAAGGACTCCTCCAAAGTACATTGTGGCGTGACATCACAATGCCTCCATTATAAAAGTATAGGAGGAGCATCCGAATGTAATTGGTGGTAACGGTGTTCTGTTTCGGGCATCTGGTAAGGATGCCCACTGGGTGCCTCCCTTGGGATGTCTTCCAGGCACGACACATATGGAGGAGATCTCAGGGAAGACCCAGGACTAGGTGGAGAGATTATATCTCAACACTGGCCTGGGAACGCCTCTGAATCCTCCCCGTCAGAGCTGGTCAATGTGGCCGGGGAGAGGGAAGCCTGTGGCCCCTTGCTTGAGCTGCTGCCCCCGCGACCCGACCCCAGATAAGTGGATGAGGATGAGGATGAGGATGAGGTGTTTTGTGTTTTAATTTATCATGAAGTTATTGGTTATTATGGTGAGACATTGTTGTCTTTAAAACTATCAAAGCGTTTCTCATGTGAGGTATGGCCTTGGATTAGCCCAAGTTATGGTCTACTTACGCTCTCTTGAGGCATCACAAAATGGAGGAGCATCCATAACAAAGTATCCCATAACACTTACGGTTTTACACGCCCTATTCCATCAAGTAGGGCCACATTCCGCTTCTTTCTACCCATTGGACACTATATACTCTGTATTTTACAATCATAATGATACCTTATACAAGGGCAATCATGCAATCACTATCTATGATCTGCTTCCTGTCCTCGGCAAAGAAAGAAGAAATCCACCTTTTGGGGATTATATCGTTGTATTATATCCTCACTAAAGCACCTTCAATCCACTGGCTAGTCCATCACGCCAGCCACACAGGGGGTGGCGGCCTGACCCTACTCTGATTAATAGAGTATGTGAGGGCAAAGGTGTAAAGCACACCCCCATTCATTACCTCATTACGATGGCCCGCACTGAAAGGTGATCTCCCTCATTAAGAATCAACCACAGGGTCCCAACTCCAGAGTGTGAGATCTCCAGTCAAGCTGCTCTCTCTCTTATTCTCTCATATCGTTCTCCCTCCCCTATTTCACTTTCTCTCCTTCTCCTCCTCTCTCTCTTTCTCTTTCTCTTTCTCTCTCTCTCTCTCTCTCTCTCTCACTCTCTATATTTTCCGATTCTCTCTCTCTCTCACTCTCTCGCGCCCTCCCTCCCTATACCTTCACTTGTACTCCATCTCAGTCTCATCATCTCTTTCTCTCTCTCTCTCTCTCTCTCTCTCTCTCTCTCTATGTATTTCTCGCTCTCTTCTCTCCTCCTCTGCTCACCCATCCTTAATAGTCTTTTTTACACCATTCCAGAAAAAGTCACACCACAGGGTTGAAGGGTGATGGGACGGGGGGAGGGGGGGGGGGGGGGTGCGGTATGCGTGTGGGAGTGAGGAGGGTGAGGAGGAGGTCCATCCTGAGGATAATTATGTGCAGGGCATGAAGCAGAGAGCACACCTGGGGTGGCGGCAGACCTCCTGGTTTCTATTTCTGCTGCTGTGCTGCGAGGACCCACGGAGCTATCGCTGGGCCGTGTGTGTGGGTGTTTGTCTTCTAGGATTATAGTAGGGATCCATCCATCCATGCATCTGTCTATGTATAATAATTTTGTATAGTTGTTTAGTGTATTGTATAGTGCAGGGCATGTGTGTGTGTGTGTGTGTGTGTGTGTGTGTGTGTGTGTTTGTGTGTGTGTTTGTGTTTGTGTGTGTGTGTATTGTGTATGTGTGTGTGTGTATGTGTGTGTATGTGTGTGTATGTGTGTGTGTCTGTGTGTGCGCGTGTGTGTGCTTGTGTGTGTGTGTGTGTCTGTGAATGTGTGTGTGAATGTGTGTGTGAATGGGTGTGTGTGTATGTGTGTGTGTGTGTGTGTGTGTGTGTGTGTGTGTGTGTTTGTGTGTGTGTGTGTGTGTAAGATTGTGTGTGTGTGTGTGTGAGGCTGGATAGGCGTATCCAGTCAGTGTGATAGAGGTATCGTTGGGTTCGGGGGGGACAGAGGAGGGGGTTGGCAGGGGAGGGAGAGAGTCCCTCAGGTATGATGGCTCCCATGACAACCCTCTCTGTAATGGCCTCCCTCTCTCTCGGTCTCTCTTTTGCGTTCTCTCTCCCCTCCCTCTCTCTCTCTCTCTCTCTCTCTCTCTCTCTCTCTCTCTCTCTCCCCCCCCCCCCTCCACTCAGTCCAGTCTCTCTCTCTCTCTGAGTACTGTGAAATTGCGGGCGGGCGAGCTCCAGCTGAGGACTCTGAGGAGACAAACGGTCTTTTAATTCAGAGTGCGGAGCGTCAAGGGAGAGGGATGCCCACAGGGAGGGCAACCAATCAGACATCCATCACACTAACCTCTCCCCTGGGACGCCCCGGCAGAGAGCCGGCCTGGAGGTGGACCAGGGGGTACGACCTGTGTGTGTGTATGTGTGTGTATGTGTGTGTGTGCATGTATGTGTGTGTGTGTGTGTGTGTGTGTGTGTGTTTGTGTGTGTGTGTGTGTTTGTGTGTGTGTGTGTGTGTGGGCGTGTATGTGTGCATATGTGTGTGTGTGTGTGTGTGTGTATGCATGTCTGCGTGTGGGTGGGTATAGGTTTGTGTGTGTATGTGTGTGTTTGTTTGTGTGCGCGTGGTTATGTGTGCCCTGCTTGAATTGAGGGGTTTGAGGGTTAGGTAGAGAGGGGGAGGGGCCTCCCCGCTGATGACAGCCATATGAGTGACATCACTGTTGAAGGAGGCGGGTAAAGTCAGGTCGTCAAAATGACTACTGCTCAGAAAGGAAGAGGAAGACAGAGAGAGACACAGAGAGAGAGAGAGAGAGAGAGAGAGAGAGAGAGAGAGAGAGAGAGAGAGAGAGAGAGAGAGAGAGAGAGAGAGAGACAGAGAGAGAGAAAGAGAGAGAGAGAAATAGTTGCACTGACCGGTAAAGTCAGGCAGACAATCAGGCAGACATACATAGCGTTCTGGCTGGTAAACAGACAGATAGATGGACATGTAGAGCAAGCAGGCTGGAAGAGAAACAGACAGACAAGCAGAAGGCCTGACAGACAGCTGGATTAACAGACAGTTAGGCAGATGAGAAGATGAAAATGAGAGCGGAGAAAGAGACAATGTTCAGAAGTTACATAAATAATACAATTAATTCATAATTATTAATTGTCTTTCCAATTTTCAAATTTCTATTTTTGACTGCACAGATAATATTGTCTGCATGAGACCGATTTTTTTTTTATTAATTGCTCTTCCACACGGCTACAAACCAATCTTAATATTTTCAGAGTTGTTGCTATTTAAAACGTAACATATTTTCATATTTTATTTTAATTCTGCAAGAACTGGTGCAAAAATCCGGCATGGGTTGAAGAGAAAAAAAAGTGCCATTAATAATTGGATTTGTTGGCGTTGGTGGCGTTGGTGTTTTCAAAACTATTCTTATTCATGGATCAAATTTTCATACTCCTTACAAAGCCTTTTCATATCCAGAAAATAATTAAAACAATGATTTAATAGCATTCTCCTATATTTCACATTTCCATTCGAAGACTCCAAGGCGGGGATTAACAATCAAACAGCCATCGCATGTTCTGAAGAGCATGCGATGGCTGTTTGATTGTAACAACGCGATGCTTTTCTGGGGATAGAAAAAAATAGCAATCAAATCGAACTGGCGTAAAATGAGATGACACGTTAACTCCTTTCTTTCTTTTTTTTGTTAATTTGAAAAGGGCAAATAAATAATTTGAGCGGCGGAAAATGCGCCGGGCGTACTGGTTTCCAGTGCCACAAGCTTTAAGAACCCTGGACAGTTCCCCTTAAGGTGCAGGACACTGGGAGCCGTCCGGGCAGACAAGCCCTCGCAATACTACACTGAAATATGGCCTCAAATAAAACGTGATCTCACGTGGTTCTTTCACAAGCTGCCTTTTCCAACGACTGCCTTCTTGTTCAGTCCCTGTATTGTGCGCTAATTGATATGCTCTTGTTAGCAATGTCTAAAGTGTTAAGTTGAGGGAGGGCTTCCCGAGCTCAATAGAAAAGTTTGACTCCGACGAGCCAATGTGGAAAGCTGTCACGTCTCATATTCTCTTGTCATTTAAATTAGATAGAAAAACACGAATACTCCAGTGCCCTATACGTCACAAATGCAAATTACACATATGGATTATGATTCGAGATTGAAAGTAAGAGATATATTGAGAGCGAGAGAGAGAGAGAGAGAGAGAGAGAGAGAGAGAGAGAGAGAGAGAGAGAGAGAGCGAGGGAGAGAGAGAGAGAGAGATGGGGGAGGGAAAGAGATAGAGAAAGAGTTAGGAAGGGGGAGGGAGAGAGGTGGAGGGGGGAGGGGGGGAGAGAGCAAAGGATGGATGGATGGATTATTATTATTATTATTATTATTATTGTTATTATAGGCCCAGGCTACAGAAGGCATAGGCATCATACTTTTTATTAATTTATTATAATATATATATATATACTTATTTTATTTTCACCGTCAATCATTCAAAGATACAACTCCAATTTGTGAATGGATGGTTCACACATGCAAAGTTATGCAAATGTTTGATAGTAAGGGCAAAAAGAAAATGTTAGCTATTTAGTCTCGCTTCTTCACTGACATGAATGAGTGAACAGCGTGTTTGCTTTACTGCACCTAACAAAACGAAGCAGTCGGTAAATATTGAGAAGTACCTTCGATTGGCTACTTTGTTAAGCCAACGGGTGACAAAGTCGCTATTGATGAGCTGCGGATAATCCATTGCATTTCCCTGTAAATAGCCCTCTGCATGTGAATGGACTTCGGGCCCACTGTTACTCTGCAGGGGCACAATACGATGCAGAGAGGACACAAGATGTAGGTCTGCTATTGGTTCTGCACTCTTAACTTCCAGTTGCATTTTCGTGTCACTTCAAAAAAAACGATCTGATTATGTAGTATTTTTTATCTGCAAAATATATCTTTGGCCCTCTGGAAATGTGGGTTATGATAGTAAAATAATCACCGAGTAACATATATGTTTTTTTTAATGTTCTTAAAAATGAGAAAAAAATATTTAATAGTAGCCTACCTATCCATATGAACCAAATGTGCATCCGAAATGCCTCTTTACGTTTCCGTCATTTCAGATTTGTTCCTCTTGGAGACCGCACCGCTTTAACGTGTAACCATAACAACTGTCCTAGGATTGGCTGTCTGGACCCGGGAATGAACTGGGCGTCATCCAATCTGAATAAGGCGTGCGCCTCGGCTGCAAACCCAAAGATAACCCAGCATTGTGACGTGAGGCGAGGCGAGAAAAAACCAACTGGACCCAAAACAACCACCGAAGGATGGACATTTAAAGGAGCAAAGTTGTAACCAAGCGCTTCTTTATTTTCACCATGAAAGGACATTTAAAAGCATTGCGCAGCTACCGCATCAACACAGGTGACCATTTTTAAACTCATCTTTCTACCTTCTGGATTCTGGATTCTCACACGTGCAGCCCAGCAGCCCCCAACAGCTGGAGCACGACCACCAGGACCTCCAGCGCCCTTTGCTTTTAACGGAGCTTTGATTGACGCATGTCAGAAACATTTACTGTGTAATCTGTCCCTCTCCCGGAGTCAAAACGTTGTTCCGCGTAGAAACGGGTTGCCCCAGTCCGAACAGCTGTGTCCGGGTGGGAAGGTCGGCGCTCGGCGTCCTCCAGGGCGGAGACATGATGGCCCACTGTGCCGGATGCGAGCGGCCCATCCTGGACCGGTTCCTGCTCAACGTGCTGGACCGCGCGTGGCACGCCAAGTGCGTCCAGTGTTGCGACTGCAGCCTCAACCTCACGGAGAAGTGCTTCTCCAGGGACGGGAAGCTCTATTGCAAAATGGACTTTTTCCGGTAAGAGGCAAAAGTAGCATGGATTTGTTTAAATGTCACTATCGAATTATGTTAAATATCATAATTTGTTTATGCATAAATGGGAAACATAAAATTAAATAATCAACAATAACATCAGTAGGTCTATATACAAGTAATACAATCGGCCTTATATCAATGCAATGCATGTGTATATGTATATATTATTGTTTAGAAATGTTCCTTTTCTTTATTTAACTTCAGGGCCAAAACATCTTCCAAAACATCTCCTAAACGTATCATTTTGGTTCGTTCAGTTAAACTGAATATAACACACTTTTGAAATATAATTTTACTTCATCACCTTGAATGCTGTATTTTCAGAATGAAATATGAATTCATTTTAAAAAATAAAATATAGGCTAAAAGATCCCCGTTAGTAACCTGGTAAAAGCAGGAGGCTGGTTGGTAAAGTGTTGAACTTAATTGGCTGGTAAGTGACGCCGTGTTTGTTTCCTCTCGCCATTTTCATGTGTGAAATGTCTCTCTGAAACGGTCTAATGACACGCAAGACACAGCATTTAGGCCCTTGTTGTGGGCTATTATCAGCGCTGCTCGGCCCTGGCCGTCATATCACCGCCGTCCCATCAAGCTGGGATTTAAATGGCCAGCCATTAGCCAGGCGAAACAGTAATCACTCTAATGTGTCCATTTGTTGTGTAAGTAGCGGTCTGCCCTTTCGCTGGGGAGCCCGGGTCGTGCATGTGAAAGGGGGAACAGTAAGGCGATACCTTTGCAAATGCGGACACAAGCCTGCATTAGTGTTAAAACAATACAGGAGCAGAAAGGAGGGCTCGCCTTGACCATCGGTTTTAGGACCCCCTGTAACGCAGACTCCGATTATAGACAGAGGTATGGGGGGCTAGGGGACATGCGTCCCCCTGCAAAGGGTAAAAGCACCCTAGCAGGCATTTAAAACAATATAAAGGACAGACAAATGCTGAGGCCAACGCGTTGTCACGGAGGGTCCTGCAGCCAGACGCAGACCCCCGTTCCACGCTGTCCTGGGATCCAAATAACAAATACTCTCTTCTGACATGTGTGTGTGTGTCCTTTGTTCATCTAGCCAACAGACGACTAACGGGACAGTATTTAAAAGTGTGAATATGGATTAAGGGAAGATTTCCACGCTAAAATGTTTCTGATCGGCTTAATCCTATAATATATCCTTGGCTACAATGTTTTGATTGTCACTAATACGTTTCGCGTGGGGTTATTGCCAGAGCACTTCCATCAGAACGAGAGGCCCTGCTATCATTCTGCTCTCTCTAAAGAAGGCACGTTGTTGCCTTTTCCATCACCGCTGTTTCTCTCTTTTCTTCTTTCTTAATTTTTCTTATTTTCTTTAGTTCTTAATTTCTTTACGAAATGAAATGTTATTATTGGAATGATAATAATATTATTTGTTTATATATAGCTCGGTAGTGGCATTATTATCATTAAATATGAATAAAAGTACTATTATTATTGTTGTTATTATTACTATAATTACTATTGTTATTGTTATAACTGTCATTATTATTCCCCCCCCCCCCCCCCCCCCCCACACACACACACACAGGCGCTTTGGGACGAAATGCGCGGGATGCCTTCAAGGGATCTCTCCCAACGACCTCGTGCGCAAGGCGCGGAGCAAGGTGTTCCACCTCAACTGCTTCACGTGCATGGTCTGCAACAAACAGCTGTCCACGGGCGAGGAACTCTACGTCATAGACGAAAACAAGTTTGTGTGCAAAGAAGATTATCTGAGCTCCGGAACGATCAAGGAAGTCAGCTTGAATTCAGGTAATTCAATAGCAGCACCCATCGACCTATAGGTCCTGATGAATGATGAGTGGCACCACTGTAGCCTGTTTTTGTGTATGGGCCTGTCTCCTGATACACGGTGGCACAATGTGTACTATTATCTGGACTTATCAAACACATTCTAAAATAAAGGAATAATTGTAAATTCTCAACACACCTTGTGTGTGTAAAATACCCATTAATCTGTTTATTCAGCTCAGTATATTACAGGCCTAATATCGTTCTGAGAGACACTTTAGACAATTATTTACGCATTCAACAAGGTGGGCTATTTAGAAAGGACACTAGAAAGGCAGGTTCATTTAGCCTGGGTCGAATTAGAGAACGTTTACTGGGCCGATTAAAATTCAGGACAGCAATTTGACCCGCGAAACAATCCAGTGAGGAGATAGAAGATGCAGCCCATCCCACTATTAGGCCCTTGATGCCTATTGCTTAGGGATATTATTATAGGCTACTAAACAACCCGCCCCTAATTAACAACCTCCCGCCCCCCCCCATGACACTTCTGATAAAGATCTCTCTGTTTTTTATTGCCGCAGTATCGTCATGTACGGACAGAAGTTTATCGCCGGATCTGCAGGATCCAATACACGACGACATAAAGGAGACAGACAATTCCACGTCATCCGATAAGGAAACGAACAATAACGAGAACGAGGAGCAGAACTCGGGGGGCACGAAGCGGCGCGGGCCGCGGACCACCATCAAGGCCAAGCAGCTCGAGACGCTCAAGGCCGCGTTCGTCGCGACGCCAAAACCCACGCGTCACATCCGGGAGCAGCTGGCCCAGGAGACGGGATTAAATATGCGCGTTATCCAGGTACGGCGTTCTTCTTTATTTTCTATTGACTTGCTTTTTTACCAAGATGAGAGAAAATAGCAAAGGACCGCTTTTCCAGGACACGAGCCTTTTACTATGAGGCGATATTGTGATAATACAGATTTGGATAATTTAATCGTATTGAAATAACAATTTGACGAAGAGCCGGGGCCACCGAGTCCCACCTCAGTGTGGGGTGGACTGACAGGCTACTTGATTCACATTTGTTTCACATTTCAAATGTACAGCCACAACACAGCGCACTGTGTACAGTCTCACATCTGAAAATAACCACCCGGTGCGCAGTTTGCCTGAGAACTGAGAACACACATAGCCTACCTAATACCGTAATTTCAATACGGTTCAAATCACTATGATTTGGATGTCATCTCCCACCTCCCCCAACACCTTCACCACAACAAACTCATTTCTATCCCTCTCCCTTTTCACACACACGCAATCACATGCACGCGTCGCGAACACACCAACATCCGCGCGCCTCGCCACACTGCGCGTGTAGGTGCGAGGGGCCTACCAATGTGTCAGAGTGATTAGCGCTCTGTCTGCTCGCTGTGATGCGGCTTTTTGTGTGCTCGCTGTAATTATCACTGATTTCACAGATTTACATTCCACCCTCCCCTCGCCCCTCTGCCCTAACTCGCTTACAGCCCGTTCGCCTCCTTATCAAACCACACCAGCACGTGTACCATCTATAGATCATCATTGGCATATCATGTGTTTTGGATTTGTTTGTTTGTGTGGCCGTGTGTGAGAGAGTGTATTAAAGAGAGCGAGGAAGGGAGGGAGAGAGTGTATATCTTTGAGTGTGTCTGTGTGTGTGTGTGTGTGTGTGTGTTTGTGTGTTTGTGGTTGCTTGTGAGTGTGTGGTTGTGTGTGTGTGTGTGCGTGTGTAAGGAGATCGGTTTTCAATTAACAATACAACACAATATTCCCTCAATAGATCAATCAATAGATCAACCAATATACCATCAATCAATAAATCAAGCAACCAATCAATCAGTCACTCAAGCAGTTAATCAAGCAACCAGAATCAACCAATCCAGAGGGGATTATCTTTATATAATCAGTTATATAAAGCGGGATGGCTGAATTAATCCCGGTTAGACATCCCTCGATTTCACTCTTGTTTAAATTTCTTTGGAGCCAAAATGGAGTCTTTATTTGGTGTTATTGACTAGGTATTAAATACCATTGGTGTCTATGCGGGGCGCCGTGTGAGCATGCTGTTTTGCAGCATGTGTGTGTAATCCCTAAGCAACGCTCTCTCAAGGGGAGCCGGGGCATTTCCATAAAAATTTACCCTACAGTTAGAGGATTGTTCTCAGAGGCAGGTGTTGCCTGGCCTTCTGGAGCACAGACAGCACTGCCTAAGTGGTTTTAGGTGTTTTGTGTTTGTGTGTGTGTGTGTTTGTTTGTGTGTGTGTGTGTGTGTGTGTGTATGTATTTGTGTGTGTGGGTGTGTTTGTGTGTATGTGTGTGTGCGTGTGTGTGTGTGTGTGTGTGTGTGTGTGTATGCATGCGTGTGTGTGTGTGTGTGTGTATGTGTGTGTGTGTGTGTGTGTGTGTGTGTGTGTTTGTGTGTTTTTATGGGGGGTGGGGGGTTGCTAATCTGCAGCGCAGTGGGATTTGGCCTCCGGTGTTACCGTAGTTTGGTGTCAACATAGATCATTATGCAGCTGTAATGTTAAAAAGCTTTGCAGGAAGTGCTATGTGCTTACAATGCAAAGTTATTCCTCCAATTTTAAGCTTTCCATCTCCTTTCTTACTTCTGTGAAATTGATGTGATTATAGAATAAGAAGATTGTATTGTTTTTATTGTGTTCCAGTGGTTATGGTTCCGTTGATGGAGGACAAGACATTTTTATGCAAATAAGGGTTCCAACTGATTTTGTAATCATACTTAATATCTTAATTTCAAGCAATGATTATCATATTTATTTTTATTTTTGTGGTTTTACGAAAAATACATTATCTTTGAGTAAAATTGTTTTATTTCGCATTCTTCAGAATACATAACGAAAAAAACATCCTTATGATAAACAAATGAGATGAAATTATATTTAGCACAATAAACTTTAGACAGTAGAGCTTTATTTGTACCAATTTAGCAATTTATAAAAAGAGAAGGCATCTTCAGACTGTGTGTCATGATAGTAACAGCCACGTGGCTCATCCTGTCAGTCTCCGCGGTCGTCTCTTCTCCAGACATGGAAGGCCCACAGCGCTAGGTGATCAGACACTAACCAGGGGCTCTGCGTGTTCCAGGTATGGTTCCAGAACCGGAGGTCCAAAGAACGACGCATGAAGCAGTTGAGTGCTCTGGGGGCCAGGCGACACGCCTTCTACAGGGGGCCCCGTAGGATGCGGCCCCTGGGGGGCCGGCTGGAGGATGCTGACATCCTGGGGCCCGGGGCCTACGGCTACTATGGAGGTGAGTCCATAGGGTCTTCTAACCAGCTGTGATGTGTCAGTATGCTGCTGGTGTTCTGGGCAGGCTCCTGTTCTGTGGACTATCTCCAGATCAATGGATGTGAGCAGCTTGCGAACTGTGTTGAAACCCAGGATGAAAGACTAATATAGACTTTGAACCCTGAAGATACTTAGCTGCATGTGTGAATTACAAACTATAATCAGTCATCACACAAATTTGTAAAAAAAAAAAAAAGTGTTGCCGATTTTCAGGACAATTGATACAATTAAATCCTTTATTTGGTGTTTTTTTCTATATAAATATGCAGAAGCACAATTATGTATGTATTTTTATTTAAATAACATTATAGAGCCATCCAAGATGGCATTCATATTCCAAATCCAAAAAGCAGTTTCATCCTTTTAAAATAGATTTTGATTGTTAAAACCGTGTCGTATGTGGAATTGAACTACCTCACTTATCATGCTAGTTTGAGTGAAGTAATTGTTTTAATGTTGTTGGCTTCTCACTTGAAATTAGTATGTGTCTTTAATGATACTTTCGTAATTTGTCTTTAAAGAATGGGGAAAATGTATTCTGATCTCTGAATCAATCTTTGCTGCTTGTCTGACTGTAGTAGTATATAGGAGTAGTACAGGAGGATTTCTGTTTTACAAAGACTGCTTAATAGCAAATAGGGATCTCAGACAAAACATCCATGCCATAAAACACTTAAAGACAAAGTAAATGAAATCCAAGGACATATGTTTACCGCACAAAATAGTTTTTTGATTCCATCTGGCAGAGGTAAAGCCTTGTTTGTCTCGTGATGTGTTCAAGGTTTAATGTACTGACATTAAGTGTACTGCCATTGCAGGGCTCATCGTGCACATAAGCATAACCTTCGGGTATCTGCACACCTTAAAGTATTTACATTTATGAATTAATAATTGCTTTCGTACAAGGGTGAAAACTCAAAAGTCAAAACCTACATGAATATGCAAAATGATTTTTCGGTTATTAATTTCCCTTACAAAACGTTTTTGCATTTAAATCAAAAAATTACAAACACCATTATCAAAATATGCCAATGTGCTGTGTAAGCAGGAAATAGTGGAACACACTGTAGTTAGTTAATTACTAATTAGGTAAATAAACGGGTTGACTAATGTTAGACTATCTAATATTACATCTACCATCAATATATGTATTTAAAATGATGCTCAATGTAGATAAATTACCACAACGGACATCGCAATTAACGTTACTGTTTCATAAGAAAGCAAATATATGCAATGTGTCATAGGTCAAAATGCATAAATATATATTTGCACACATACATGTATATATATACACACACACATATTTATACACACAAATATAAATATACATACAAATATATATATATACACATATATACACATATACTGTATACAGCAAAATTAATATAGTATGAACTGAATGGATGGTGTCTTTTCATACACTGCAGTACATCAAGTGTTGCACACAGGATGCAGCAAAATGGATGCAAGGAAGGATCCGAGGCTAGAATGGAGGTGTGGGGGGAGCAGGAGAAAGCCTTCACACCTCACTCTCATTTCTCTGCTGGGCCACTGCTTTTCACAGCCCTTTGTGCTGTCACAGCACAAGATGGTCGCTCTCATTACTGGAGCTTGCCTCTTCCTTATGTTCATCTGCCACTCCTCACAGAGAGAGAGAGAGAGAGAGAGAGAGAGAGAGAGAGAGAGAGAGAGAGAGAGAGAGAGAGGGCTAGAGAGAGGGAGAGAGAGGGAGAGGGAGAGAGAGAGAAAGAGAGAGAGGGAGAGAGAGAGAGAGAGAGAGAGAGAGAGAGAGAGAGGGAGAGAGAGAGGAAGCATATGTTGGGTTTGGGTTTTGCGGGAAGCAGTTGTGAATGTGATTATTATTATTTGGGTTTTTTTAAGAAAAAAACACACACTAACACACAAACAAACACACACACACACACACATACACATGCACACACAGGAATACATACACGCACACACACACAGGAATGCACACATACCAGCACAAACTGTTAATCAGTGTGTCGTTTTTTTTCTCAAGGTCAGCCAAACTAGCGGGGCTGTGTTTGTGAGACAAAATAATTAGCTTGTTTAGTGATGCCCTGTCACCTCCATATATGTGTAACAATGCTCGGGTTGCCAGTGCAGACAATCCCAGTAAAATGTGTTGTGATAAATATTTTCCTCAGGTGACTTACAAGTGCCAATTTAGAAATAACAGTGTGCGAAAAATATGATTTGGTTCACCAGGATTGTTTGGCAATACATTTGGTCATCGAATGGAATTACGTATAAATACATGGGATTGAGCATGAATGAAGGTTGTAGAGATTTCTAAATAAGTAAGATAAACCCGTATGAGACGATTCGTTTATAGCTTACTTTTTGATAGAGGGGTGCATTTCTAGAATTGTTTATCAAAGTTGAACACTTTTCATTTCAATTTTTTGATTTACATTCTTGATTTGTTTTTGAGGTTTCTAAGGAATTTTAAATCCTTCTGCCAGCTGGATGTTGTTCAGACAGAAGGCCCTACAGGGGACCTAGGGCTCTGGGGGCCCGATGTACATAGTGCCTGTAGCCCTAGTGCGGACCGAGGAATTGGGGCCAGTCAGGATAGTCACTATAGGGTGCTCCCCTCAGAGAAGGAAGACGACGGGATCGACCCCCCCGGTCTACCTGTAGGCAGAGCAAGATGCCCTGATCCCTGAGGAGTTCCTTCCCTACAAGGATCTGAATCCACCGTCTGGATCAAAGCTCCTGCTAAATGGCTCTGTAGTCATTGTAACAGCCTTGGTGATGAGCCGCCCCAACGTGGGCTCTGCGCTTCAGGGCTGGGTTCATGCTCACACATTGCTTGGAGAAATTAGGCTCAAGTTAATTGCTGGATCAATGTTTTCAACGCTCAACCTACTGCGACCGTATGGAAATGTGGTCCCGGTGACGAGGAGAATGCAGCCCAACATTTATATCTGATAATGTCCCTTTCCAAAAGGACATGCACCTTCAGCGCTCTCCATGCTGCTAGAGGTTGTTTTGAGGAACATTGGAGACAGAATGAGTCCAACAGAGTCCTGGTGAAGGCGTCTCTTGGACCAGGGTTGGTGCACTAGGGATCTTGGTTCATGGTGGATTCATGGCCTCTGGAGAAACTCTATTGGACAGGAAACCAGTTGATTATTAAACAGCCCGGTACTGTGAAGACAGACAGGATGTTTTTCTTTATAAGGACACGACAATGCAACACACAACAAGGCCTGGATTGCTTTGTCATCCAGTGAAAGACGCTGTTTGGATGACAAAGAGCGGTGCATTAAAGTGTTTCTGTGGGTCAGGTCGTTTCATGTTTCTCTTTATGTCTTCAGTTGTGTTTGATGATGACTACGGTACGAGATGGCGTTTGAATTTGTTATGCGTGTGTAATCGAGAGGACCGAGGCGGGCTTTATTTGAGGAAGCAGTTTCTGTTTGAATTAGAAATCCGATCAAAGAGGGCAGCAGGTTGCACACTGCACAGGGACATGCACTGGAGGCTTGGAGAGAGCCGGAGGTAGAGTCAAGGGAAGGGTTTAGGAAGACAGAAAGAGGGCCAGTTTGACGTCGGAGAGGGAAGTACGTGGGCTTTGTGCTGAACATATGCTGTGTGTGAGACAGAGGCCTGAAGAACATAACATTTAGATTCACTTTCTTTTCGACTGTAGAGGAAGTTCCATTCGTTAGATTCAGATGTGAAATAACCAATAACAATTTTCTTTTGGTGGCATACTTGAAAAGGTGAGCAGGTGAATAATGTGAGGGTTGAAATGAGCTAATGAGGCGAAAATAATCTTCAAAATGATTAGCTCAGAGCAGATAAGATTAATATGTTATCTTCCTCCTGGTTTTGGATAATGAACTCCAAATGTTAGACAAGGATGTGTGTATAAATGTACATGCACTAATCGTGAGGGTAATGTTCTTTGATAGTGGCTCTCCCCTAACTGACCACTTGTCTCCTCCACAGAGTACCAGGGCGACTACTATGGCCCAGGGAGCACCTATGACTTCTTCCCCCATGGACCCCCCTCCTCTCAGGCGCACTCCCCCGCCGAGTCCCCCTACATCCTGGGCTCGGGCCCCGGGGGCCTGGAGGGCTCCGGTCCGGGCCACCACCCGTCAGACGACCAGCGCTTCACGGACATGATCTCCCACGCGGAGACGCCCAGTCCGGACCCGGGTCTGCCCGGGTCCCTGCAGACGGTCCCGGGGGAGGCGTATGGGGGAGGACCCAGCCCCCCATTCTCCCTGGCCAGCAACTCCAGCTACAGCGCCCCCATGTCCCACCAGGGGGGTGAGATGGGGGAGACGGCGGCCTGGTAGAGAGTGGCCGGGGGGAGGACTATGGACTAAAACCCCCCCTTTTTTCCAATCAATTCAGGAGATTGTGCAAAATCCAATTTGTGGCGCGCAAGAACCCTTCACATTTCTAAGGAGGTATTTAGAATAATGGACTTGTTTTCAATGACTTTCCTCCATATTTTTGGACTTCAGATAACACAAAGATAAAGGGCAAGGGTTGGGTTGGAATATGGGACAGACTGCTGGAGAAAACACACACAAAAACATCTGATTGGCCATAAACAAAGCCCAAAGATGAGTCCCCTGTGGACATGGGACTGGGGTACAAGAGGTAAACCATGGATGATTCAGCTCTACAAAAAGAAAAAAGCTATACGAAAACATGTCACCATCACTGGACGATAATGAAGGTATCTACTTCTTTGTGGAACTTTCTAGAGACACAGCAAACAGGTCAAAAGGAAAAGCTTCTTTTTCCACTTTTACTCTTCCTTTCATGAAGGCATCGCTCTACAGAAGACTGTTTGTTTGTGTTCCATTGCTTCAGCTGGCTTCACAACTCCGT
>NC_136937.1:19689637-19709637 GCF_949987615.1 Pollachius pollachius | reverse complement strand
TTTATAACAATTACTATTTGAATATGATTATGTTTGTTTTCAAAAGGAATTTTAATGTGTGAGTAGCCGTATAATAATTCAGAATAATTCAGGTCAATAACATGCTATTTTTTTATAAATAATTCGCTGAAATATCATAACGTTGAAATATAGTGTTTCTTCATGAAATATACTTTCTGACAAAACTGCAAAGTCGCAGGGGGCCTCACAGTAGTGAAATACTGCGCGGTGTTAATTGGGAGATTACTAATATCTATAATTAACATCTCTGCAACTGCTCAACTGTCTGCTATGTCCTTTTAATTTGACGATGGGTTTTAATGGAAATTAAAAAAAATCCAAAGCTTGTCTCATAGACAATGTGCCGTACATTTGCGAACCAAACCGAACTGCACCCTCCGGTGGAAACGCGCCATTAATGGCAAAAATGGCATCCATTGCCTATGGAAATGGTTACTTATCATAAATAGAAATGAAGGGAACTGTTTTTATCCAGCCTTACAGTCAATACTAACCAATGTGGATGTATAGTGAAGCTTATTGAATATTTAATCAGTGCTGCATATTGTCAGTAAGATTTATTACGTTTTGTCACTACAGACCTACTTTGAAATTATGAATTAGACCATAAAACTTATTTACATTTATAGACGTTTTTATTTATAGACAGTCTCTCTTTCTCTCTCTCTCTCTCTCTCTATCTCTCTCTCTCTCTCTCTCTCTCTCTCTCTCTCTCTCTCTCTCTCTCTCTCTCTCTATCCATCTCTCTCCCTCTCTGTATCTGAGCTGCTATGTCAGTTTGCAAATGGTGGAAAATGGTTTCATATAAATCCTTCCAACAACAAATTTGAAGCCAACCACGATAACTCATTGCCAATATTGATTTTATGTTGTAGACTACCACTGTGCATTGACAAAGTGTGTTTACAGCACAACTATTTGCACTGTTAGACCTATAGTTACAGTGTATTGGAGAATAGAGATATTCCTATATAGTTACATACAGTACATATAGTTATAGACTAAGTAAAATAAATCCCCACAGAGTGTAGGATAAGTAACATTCAACATTCTTCTTTTGTAAAAGTAAAATATAGAATCTGTGAAATTGTGTTTTCAAAGGAAAAATGGTCATGCCTTTTAACGAGTTGGATTGAAGAGTATTTGAAGTATTTTTCATTTCAGTTGTATGTGGTTTGAAATGTATTCTCAATAATAATTTCATCAACAGTTTCACAGAGTAAGTGTGTGGTGTGGTCTTGTTTAAGACTTCTAAACATACAGACACTAAGTTAGATTAGTTTAAAAGGAGATCGTGAAGGGTGGAGCAGACTTGTTGAAAGTCATGAAGAACGAAGATAAACACAATAAACAGCTCATGGACCAACTGCCATCAAGGAGAACATCATCGCATTCCTTATTGGTTGCAACTGCCATGAAATTACCCTCAGTTTGGACCTGAGCAGAGCAGGGGGAGACAATAGTTGGAGCGGTGTGTTTAGTGTGTCTTCAAACAGTTGGAACGGAGTGTGAAATAAGAGTTCTATCAAGGTACCTGATCAAGCCTTGTTAATTGCCATGAAAGACTTGACGCAGTTCAACAGTGAAGGGCAGTAGCAGACGTTGACAATGAAGACAGAAAGCTGATAGTACCAAAAGGCAAGGCCAGATGATCTATTGTACTGTTCTGATCAGAAGTTGAAAAGCTCCCCCTCCACATTGTCCTTCACAGTTTCTTCAAGGAGGAAATTCTACAATAGCGCTGCTGAAGAGAGACACAAATTATTAGCATTCTGGTGAGATCATCAACTCAGGGGGGTGAAGACCCTGAAGTGTTCAGTTGACTGTAAAAACAGAGCCAAGCAAGTGAAGAGTAATGCATACAATGAACAAGCAGATACATGCAATAAAGTGGCAGACAAAAAAACATTCAACACATATTTCTATGGAATGAATATAATATATTTTTAACATCTATTATTAATGCATCATTTTATATGATGCAGATTAACAACTATGTTAACCAGAACCAGTGAATCAAGATTCTTGCTCATTACATTTTTTTCCTTCATTAACCTGAGGAATGTCCACATTTTGAATGTGAATTCAAAACATTTGCTGACATGAAGGGAATGCACTGTGTTCTGTCTCTCTACCCTGAAGGATCTGGGTAGGCCGGTATGAAGATCAAGGCCTGTCTGACTCTAAAAGATGCTAGAAACATTCAAAAACAATACAATACAATACATTGCAAACAAATGTATTAATCCCACTATGGGCAATTTTTTTGATCAGCTTGTTGTAAACACAGTAACATAGAAACAACAAATAAAAAAATAATGGAATGAATCTATAAATAAATAATGTTTATAAATAAACTAGATAAACTAGTTAGTAAAAGTAATATCTACATAAAGCTTTTGTATATTGTTTGTTGTGTTTATTTATCTTCGTCAGGGGTTTTCTTTGACTGGAGTTATAACACTTTAATTGACAGTTTGGCACTCTAAGGAGTATATACCTGATACCCCTGTCTTGTGTCTCATGTAGAGGACAAAGGGTCACAGTGGAGATCTGGACCCAACTTGAGCAACTCTCAAATACGCCCACCACACTGATACACAAACAACTTAACCAGTCAGTGCGTTTACATGACACTCAAGAAAATCGAATTATAGGGTTAGTCCGACTATGATTAGATTATTAAGATGCATCTATTCACCTAAATTGGATTAAAAGTAGTAGTCGTGTTGTTGTCGCCATCGGAAAACGAGAAATGGCGATTTATTTAAAAGGTGGCGCAGAAGATGGAGGAAGCCGGTGTCGTGCCAATGTAGTTACCCCCAATAAGAAGTGTATCATCATCAACACGCATTCAGTACACACTACGCTTCGATTTCCCACAAGGCTGAATTAAAAGTACATGTTTTTCTTCAGTCATCAAAGCGGTTGTAAAGTAGTAACTTTAACACTAAATCCAATTCCAATTTGATTGACCGTAAACATGCACGCTTAATACTACTATCAATCGAAAAATATAGGGGTGTTAATCCCACTATGAGAAACCCGATTTGATTCCGATCCCGATTTTAGTCAGACTATGGTGTATACATGCACCTCAATAATCCAATTATAGTTGGACTAAACCAATAATCGTTAGTCCAACTACTATAGTCCAACATCAAATTATTGGGTTAGTTTAAAGGACCAGGTGTGGTTACCAGATTGACTCGGTTGCCAGATAGACTCGGGGTCCTGCACTTACAGATGACGTATCGACACTTGAGTATCGACAAAAGCCAACAGACAAAACCCGGAAGGGTTGTTTATAAACGGGGCTCAATCATGGACATAAAAAGAAGGCTCAATCCGTTTTGGTTTTGATTTCATTGAATGCAGCCCGTTCTTTTGCACAAAAAAAGCCATTGGAAACACGTCTTAAAGCACTGATGAATGCATATGTAACCCAGTTCCTGATAGGGACTCTTATTCTGAAGGAGGAGAACAGAAGTGTCTGCGTGTGGGTCGCTGTTTTGACTCTGTGTTGGGAGCACTGGAAATAAAGTGGATTGCCCCGTTCAGTGAATGGAGTTAACCGATTCTTCTTTCATATATTACCCAAGTACAACAATAAAACGCTTGGTTACACATATTTTTTTGTTTTCACATATGTTAAAGTCATTATCACCTTCAATTATCACATTATCACCTTCAAAACTAATCCTATATTGATGATCATTATCTGATCGTTAATACTTGGGAATAACATGGGAATGAATGAAACGCGCATTTAAAAGACAGCGTTTACAGGAAGTGCGTCATTATTGCGCATCTAGGACCCGAGTCGATCTGGCAGCCGAGTCAATCTGGTGCGGGTACCGGATTGACTCAGCTGCCAGATCGACTCGGGTCCTACTCGGGACCCATTCATCAAAACCAAAACGGATTGAGCCTTCTTTTTATGTCTATGATTGAGCCCCGTTTATAAACAACCCTTTCGGGTTTTGTCCGTTGGCTTGTGTCAATACGTCAAGTGTCGATACGTCATCTGTAAGCGCAGGGCCCCGAGTCGATCTGGCAGCCGAGTCAATATGGTACCCACACTGGCACCCACACCTGTTCTGGTAGTGAGAAACATGGCTGGCTGCTAAATTCAACATGGCAGGTGTCTAGTCTAGTATGTCAAACTAAAAGGGTTCAGCTACTGCCACATTGCTTATTGGTCGGGTTGGTTCAGTTGATCCTACACCTCAAACATACAACCTTATCACATGCAGCTTCACTTTATTTTGTAGTTCTTGCTTGAGTCAGTTTATTGTTTTCCTCTCGTCTTTGGTAGAATATAATTATTTATATAGAAAAAACAAATATTCTCATTGTAATTAATCTAATTGGAATTATAAGGGAACTTCAAAAAGCCAATCTGTACAAGCCTTTATTGGTTCCCATAAAAATATATAATGCCACACAGAACAGCATAACAAAGAAGACAAACAAATGCGACCGCATCCTCTCAGGTGACGTTGCACGTGACGTCACCACGGTAATGGTCTTCACCCATTAATGGAATATACGTAGAACTAGGAGAAGTGCCGATATAACTCAGAAGAGATACAATGTTGCTTGAATACTGGAGCCGACTACAGGGATTTGGATATGAAAACCCTGACAAAACTGTAATCCAGAAATGTTTGGAATATGGAATTTATTTATTAAGTAATGGATTTGGATGGGTAACAAAAGCTAAATCAGAAGAATATAGGGTAAGTAATAGAATAGTGACTTCTACTGCTATACGTAATGTTCCAATTTGTTTTTTTCCTGTAGTAGAGATAGATTTAAATTTAATAGAATTGAGGCGAGTATGGGAAGAGGGTCAGAAAGCGTACAAGGCAAGTAATTATATTAGAAACAATCACTACAGTTATCTAGATATTTATACAGATGGCTTCAAAGATGAAAATGATACAGTATGAATAGGTGTATATATTCCATCAATGCATATCAATGTTGGGAAAGGTTACCAGATCAAATTTCAGTCTATTCAGCAGAGATGATGGCAATCATTATTGGGTTACAGTGGGTGGAGGAAGTGCGACCAGATAGAGTAGTGCTATGTGTAGATTCATTTGCAGCCCTTCAAAGTATCCAGAGTTGGAACTCTAACGGACAGGACCTTCTTTTAGAAATACAACAAGAACAGGAATATCTGTCAAATTTTGCTGGGTTCCTGCTCATGAAGGAATCAAAGGGAAGGAGGGAGCAGACAAAACTGCCAAAATAGCAACAAAAAAGAATAATATAATAGATATGCCTTCTGGGAAAGCAGTATTGAAGTTAAAGCAATATTAAAAAAATAAGTAATAAAAAAGTGGCAAGAAAGATGGGACAGAGAAGTGACTGGAATAAATTATTATAATATACAAAGAAATGTAGGTGTGCATGGTGTTGAAAGGAAAAATAGAAGGGAGGGAGCATTGCTTACAATAATGAGAATAGGACATACAAGACTAAATGCAACTTTATTATTAATAGGGAAAAGGGATGGGTGTGAATGTGGAAAACAGAAACTGTGGAACATATATTGATGGAGTGTGAGAGATACATGGAGCAGAGAATGATGTTGGCTGATAAATTGTAGAGAGCAGGAAGAGTGTGGAGTCTGGGTTGCATACTGGGAACAGCAGGTGTATCACTTAGAAGGCAGCGATCAAATACTTATAGGAGACAGGATTAATTGAAATAATTTAGAATTTATATAGCCTAACCCCCACCCCCCACCCCCTATGTACCCACTTATTTATTTTTCTATTTATTTATTTATCTGTTTCCTTTTTTCTTTTCTTGTAATAACTAATCCTTGAAAAATACATAATGCTGTTGTTACGTATTCCGATACAGCTGGTGGCGATATGCACTAAGAAAGCTATGGTTACTACCCGCCAATAAACAAAAAGAAGAAGAAGAAGAAGAAGAAGAAGAAGAAGAAGAAGAAGAAGAAGAAGACGACGAAGACGTCACCACTGAGCTTCCTGGTCGCTTCCGGGTCACCATGTTGATGCGGGGAGGATTACATCAGTGCTCCTGAGAGTTGGACGGGTCATTGCGTGTTACTGTCAAATCAACGCCAGATGAACGCGGAAAGTCACCATTAAGGTAAGCCCACTGTTCGTAATCGGTCCGATTAAGACTATGCTTTATATACATAGACTCTTGTCACGAGATGACCTTGTGTCAACTCTGGACTAAGTCATACTAAACCGCTAGCACGATGCTAACGCTGATGCTAACGCTGATGCTAACGCTCTGTGTGGAGCTGACAGTCTTCTGACAGGGCTGGTGTAATGAGCTGAGCGGGCTCTGACTTGCAACCTCAGACACTGTCACTTAGTCAACCAGTGACACGCGGAGACATTTAACGCGATAGTTAAAAGTAGAGAAATTATTTGAAAGTGTGGATGTTTTAAACAGAGTATGCTGAGTGAAGTGGTAGCAGATGTCTAATAATGGACCTCCAGGACATCAGACATCGTGTCGGAGTGGTCGGGAGATAACAATGTTATATACCATTACTAATCAGCAGGTCATATTGTTGAAGACCTCATACAACCATATGTATGCGGTGATTCCACACCAGAGGAAGGGGTCACCACTATTGGATAAAACAAGTTGTCTCTGTCTTTTCAGTTTGGTTCGAGAACCAGGAGGTGGAGGAAAGGCAGTCAGAAGAATGCTGAGCCGGCTCTTCAGGCTGCACGGCCTGCTGGTCGCATCCCACCCACTGGAAGTGATCGTGGGAACCATCGCTATCACGGTGTGTCTCATGTCCTTGAACAGCTTCGTGGCCAGCAGCCAGGTGTGCCGCTGGGATGAGTGCCCAAAGAGAGAGGTGAGGCATTAAGGTCGAGCTTCTTTAGAGGATGATGTTAACGTTAAAGTAAGATGATGGCTCATCTCCTCATTTGTTCTTAATCTTCCAGAAAATTGCGAGCAGCGATGTCATCATGTTGACCGTCACGCGCTGCATGGCCATTGTCTACATATATTTTCAGTTCAAGAACCTCCGTCAACTGGGCTCCAAATACATCCTTGGTAAGTGTGAGGGAGACCTGCTTACCTTCTTGATCTAATGAATATGTTGCCCTCAATGTGATCCTTTAATTGTTCCACATTGATGATGTCTGATCATTAAGTTTGTCTTTCTGGATCTCTTTAGGTATTGCAGGGTTATTCACTGTATTCTCCAGCTTTGTGTTTAGTACAGTGGTCTTTCACTTCTCCGGGAAAGAGCTGACAGGTCTCAAGTGAGTATAAATATTAACAAGTTGTAAATCACAAACGTAACAACTTCTTTCTAAAAGTTGAGTGCCATGCTTGTAGCCTGGTCCTACCAGACTATCGTTCCTCATTTCCTTTGCACAGAGAGTCTGGACCTACTCAATTGACAAACGTTAACTCACTTGAAGGCGGGTCTGTTGAAGTTTAAAACTATTGGATCTGCCCTGTGCCACTCTGGATGTGCCATAACCAATCGCTAACGTTTGGCCGGGAATCACGTTGCGCGCAGGCTGTAAACAAACCAAACACCGGGCGTGAAGATGTCCGTCAACGAGAGCTGACTTTGACACCATTGTTCTCAGCCACTCCCTCTGTACGCTGATTGGACGCAGTAAATTTGGAGAAAACCCACTAACGTACCGCAGACCCAGACCTAGTACTGAAGGGAAATTCAAATTGAGCGGAAGTACTTAGGCGGGCGGAGCCAGGCTACCAGGCTTGATGCTCTTAGTTAGAATGGGGAATATCTGTTCATTTAGATTTGTTTTATGATTCCATTAAGGTTAGATTAATATATTGAAATAATCCATCCCTTGTTCAGAAAACTTTCAACCACTTTCGTTTGTCTATGCAGTAAGCGTAGAGCGAGGAAAATTGAAAGATTATATAATTGGACTTGGTGGTAATTTGAGCACTGCTAAATGTGTACTTAATATTATCCATCTTGTCCTGCAGTGAAGCCCTTCCATTCTTTCTCCTGCTCATCGACCTGTCCAAAGCTTGTGCTTTGGCCAAATTTGCCCTCAGCTCAAATTCTCAGGTTAGAAATCCTGCTTGTTTTGACCTGATTTAGTCTGAATTGTTCTCTAAATGCTGTAACACAGTGTGACCTTCCCCCTTAGGAGGAGGTTAGGGAGAACATTGCCCATGGCATGTCCATCCTGGGCCCTACCTTCACCCTGGACGCTCTTGTGGAGTGCCTGGTCATCGGAGTGGGGACCATGTCAGGTAATCTGTGCGGCCTTTCAGAGATTCTCTCAATATGTTTTGGTTCTTACTGTACTCTCTGTACAATTGATATTGGTTGGCATAGTGTAAGTAGCGGTAGAAAACAAACATCCTTACCTGTCTTAGATGTTTGTTGACATGATATTAAAGGGTTATGTACCAGTGACCACAAGCCTAAATATGCTACTTCAGAAGTGCACTTCAAGGGAATCCTGTAAAAAACTCCCAGTTGAGCAATTCCTTATCCTGTTTCATATGATGAGTGGAGGGTTTAAACCAGGGTCTACTGCAATTTGAGCTTTTATAACAACAAACTGTACTCTTATGTGTATGCATAACACTTTGTGACCAACCAATATAAACACACGCTTTAGCAATCCCTACAGCTATAACATGTTTTATGATGCAACAAACAAATAAACCATATGTTCCATGTTTTAGAACTTAAACTTGGACACTTGGGCCATTGGTGTTCTAGAAGGAAAGGCAATAGCCTTGGACATGCCCATGTTTGACCTTTCTGTGGTCATCTTGTTAAGGGTGAATGGCATATTAATGTAATCCTTTTGTCTTACAGGTGTTCCCCAGCTGGAGATAATGTGCTGTTTTGGCTGCATGTCCGTCCTGGCCAACTACCTGGTCTTCATGACCTTCTTCCCTGCATGCGTCTCCCTGGTCCTGGAGGTAACCATGTCCAAACACCAGCTACAGAGTAGGAAAACAAGTGGCTGAAGAGCCCAGTCAAAGTGGTGGTACTTTTGAGGAAGGTTCTCGGTTTGTTTTGTAGTTGTCCAGGGAGTGTCGTGAGGGCCGCCCTGTCTGGCAACTGAGCCACTTCGCTCGTGTGTTGGAGGAAGAGGAGGTCAACAAGCCGAACCCAGTCACTCAGAGGGTGAAGATTATCATGGTGAGTCTGATTATTGCTAGGACATATAGGGCTGCAACAATGAGTCGATGGACAGAACATTAGTCTAATATTTATTTTTATTTTATTTTATTTTATTTTATTTATCATTACAAAGTACAATTTCAAAACTTTTGCGACTTGATGCTACAGAAATTCTTATTTGTTCATGGTTAATACCCAATCGTATAAAATAAATACCTATTTTCTTCTTGGCTGCTTATCAGATAAAGCAAACAAATGTCAGACGTGACTTTGGACTATGGTAATTTGTGATGTCCTTCTCATTTTTTTTTAGATTAAATGATTTGATGAAAAAAATAATCATTTGTTTTAAATGTGAAAATGATGGTTAGTGGCAGAACCAGAATCATGTTTTTTTCTAAGCATGTTCAAAAGAAGTGGTTGGTCTATGCTTGTTACCTGCCACTGAATACAAGTGAGACCTTTGCTGTGTCTCCCCAGTCCCTGGGCCTGGTGCTGGTCCACGCCCACTCTCGATTAGCTACCAACCAGCCGGGGCACAACCATACCTCGGAGGAAGGGCCCATCGCCAGCAGGCTGGGCTCTGGAGATCGAATGTGGCCCGTGGAGCTGGGCAGGTGAGGTCAGGCTATCTGGTTCTGTGTTGGTATGCGCCAACTATTCAGCGTGCGTTCGTTTTGGATTTGTAAGATGTTTCATTCACACAACTGCTACAAATATTTGTGTACTCGTGACCCCTTCTAGGAAATGCATTTTGAATATGTCTGAGTTGAAATACAGCCTGGGACAGTTGACACTAGATCTTGCGATAGATGTACCACAAAGATTAGTTCAGCTTTGATACAATGTAGTCTACGCCAGAGTCCTGCACAGGTCCATTTTTTGAGACTCGCCCGCACCCGTAAAATTCAGCACCAGATCCGACCCGTCACCCGTGATAATATCAAAATTAAATCCACACTTGCCCAGACCTGTTAATATTTGGCCCGTTACCCGACCCATGCCTGTGATAAATCACACACAAGCTAAAATCATTCAAATGAATGTGCTTTATTTTTATCTCGCACTATTGGAGCACGACTCTTCTGCTCTGCCTCCAACTACGAGACGGTTAGAGTTCTGTTACACCTTTCCTGCTGTTGGCTCCCAGACAGTATGAGGAGCACAGTGGAGACGTTCTCTCAGGGGTAACACCCTTCACTTTGACCGGCAGTGGCTGGTCGGAATGAGGCGGCAACCGATTCTTGACAGGCTGGGAGCTTTATTCTTACACACAACCGGACTCGTTCGTTACTTCACTAGACTGACACACGCTACCGCTCGCTCTCCTCGCTCGTCCACTCACTCGCTGACGTCACTCACACACACACACTGCCATTCTCGCACGCACACATATGCTACTCTCGTAACATTAGGTTCTTTAATGTCCCCCCATATTTGTGATATGTTAATGGTAATTTAGACAGACAAATATTTCACATATTTTTAAATTTTGTTTAATTTCAGAAAACTAAAATACTGTTTTGGTTCTCATCCGCTATCCGCCCCCCAGGAGTTCTTTACCCCTCCCCCGCATCCCCACCCGTGAATTTTAGGGAAGCCACAATCCACCCGTTTTAGCCACTTTTATGCTGGTACCCGACCTGTTGCAGGACTCTCTACGCACAGTTTTTGTTTTCCAGTTCAACACATGCACTTTAGTTTAACTACATTGTTGCTGATTATTCCTTGTGTTAGCTTGTTTTGGTTAGACCTCACCATGAAGTTATATCATTGTTTTATTACTATCATTTGATAATTTTATGCTGTTTTAATGTCATCATTTAAGAAACCGTAACCCCCAAGACCCCATTCTGCAACGCCTTATTGGCTCAAGTCCAGTTCAGTGTTTCCCCCAGAAAATGTCTGTCAAGGTGGTCAAAGAGCGGGGAGGGGGCTTCGGTCTTCGGTGAGGGTTTCAGTTCGAACCATACAATACTGGGGGAAGCACTGCAGTTTAAGTCGAGACATTGCAGTTGGAGGGATATGTCAATGACAATTTCATTATGTTAACAGTATAGGAAAATGTTTAAGGGGCCAAGGTGACTTAAAGCCAGCATTGCAGGTGTAGCTGTATTTTCCCAAAGAAATAATGTTGGAATGGAAACAATGCATTTATTTTTTAAACTTTTTTTTTGAAGTAGAGTGAACCATAACATTAAATATCGCAGGTGATATCGTTATCTTAATATAGAATCATGTTATCGCATATTGCAGGTTTTCCTAATATCACGCAGCCCTAGTTGACACGTATAGATTCTTGGAAAGACGATCTGAACACATAAAAAACCTCATTTTTATGTTGTGTAAATTAGACTTTGGTTCCTTTCTATGGATTACCATAAAAAAAGAAACCTTTATGCATTTCTAGTTTTTATTGTGTTAGTATTTTCTCAGACCTAAGAGCTCCCAACCCTTCATGTCCCTCAGCATGGACCTCCTGGAGCAGGCGGTCAGCCTGCTGCTTGCCCTGCTGCTGGCCCTCAAGTACGTCTTCTTTGAGCCGAGCGAGGCCGAGTCCTCCTTGTCCATCACAAGCCCCATCATGGGCCCCCACAGAGGGGCCACAGAGAGCTGCTGCAGGAAGGACCCCGCGGCCCTAAAACCTCCCAGAATCTCCGGGGGGGCTAAGCCACTGGCCACCAGCGGCCCCGCCTGGCCGGCCTGGCCCTGTGAGACCCCGAGCTGCCAGCCTGGGCCTGGCCTCACAGAGAAACGTGAGTTTTGCCCTCAGAACATGACGCTCACAGAGTATAATGATAGGTGCAATATCTGATGTTTCCGGAGTCGGATATCCCGAGCGACCTAACTTGTGTTATATATGTTGTTGTGTAGTGTTCTCACATTATTCCATCAATGTTCAAACCAATCAATGGCGTTGTATTCCCCTAACCGTCGAACATCTGTGGAAATATGCGAAACAGTAGCGATCCCATGTATTGATATTAGGGATGGGCGTGAGGAATCGATTACTCGAGTACTCCTCGTTACAAATGAACTCGGTTGGTGGACAGGCAAACTCGAGTTTGCATATACACACAGACAAGTTTTCTGAAGCAAATGTATAAATATTCTGTGTGGCGCCACTGGCGCGTGCCGTGTGCACAAAGCAGATGAAATGTATCAAATTTCTGCGTGGCGCGTGCCGTGCCGTGAGCACAACGCCAGAATTCAAAAAGAGAGAAGAGATGGCGGTTAGAGCAAAGCGCAGCGAAGTATTGAAATACTTTACAGCAGGGGTTCTCAACGTTTTGACAGCTGAGGGCCAATTTAGGAACCCAATATTTGACTGAGGGCCGCCAAAGGAAAAAAAAATTGGCGGGAAACTGTGTCAGCATCGCAGTGGTGAAAAAAAAACATTGCACCGTGGACCTTTGGGAGTGAGGTCTAAATCAGGAAACTTAGGTTCATCCTTTCAAAGTAATGTACAGTCGGATTAAAACTAACAAATGTAAAAGGATTTAATTGAAAGCTAGAGAGAGTCGACTTTTCTCTTTATATTTATTTATTTTATTTTGATATAATTGTAAAAAAAAGAATAATCTTTTTTTAATTTTTTTTAATTTTTTTTTTAACTTACATCTGTATGTCATTTCGGGACGCCAGGAATGTTTTTTAGGGCCGCCATTGGCCCGCGGGCCACACTTTGAGAACCAATGCTTTGCAGATATAGGAGATCATAAGTTGAAATGGAAAATATGCCAAGCAAAATTGAGCTACCAGAGTACTACAAGTACTATGCGGCAACATATGATCCTGAAACACAGCGGTGAGTTCGGGAAAGCAGACCCGCAGCAACCAAGTGTGTCGGCTATTTTCACCGCCGCAAGACGAAGCTGTAATCCCGGCCGTGTAGAGAAGATCACAACGCTATTTTTTTTTAGTTCATTTGCTGCCGTTTTATTTGCAGCTTTAAGTTATTTGCAATGGTTAGGCTACTTGTTTAATTTTTATTTTTTTAACCATTACAGGCCTTTGTTCGACGTGATTAAAATTGTGAGACGCATATTTATTTTTGTAAGGATGTAAGGAGGTTTTGAACGCTTGCAAAAACAAACAATGAATACTGATAACTCTGCTAACTCTGACTGTTTTGATTGAGAATAAGCATTACATGTTTGGGTGGTAATATTGCCGTTCATCATTAGGCCTATTCCTGCTGCAGATGTGTTGTATTCTAAAAATAGATTAGATTGAACGAGTACTCGATTGATCCTCGAGGAATTCATTCGATCACTTGAATTTGGAATTTACGACTCGTGCCCATCCCTAATTGATATGATATTTTAGATTGACCCATCTCACTACGACGTGCTGCTTTGACATGCCAGCCACAGAGCTAATGGCTAGTTTTGTTACAACAAGGTTTAAAGCGCTCACTAAGTTATTTTTAGCTATTTCTATGATTTGTTTTGACTACGGATAACAGCGCTGGGCTTCCCCACATAACATTTTCGACAGCTGTTTGGGAAGTCACTCATATAATGGTAACTTAGCAAGTTATTGCTATGTTAGTTTGGCTAAATCAAACTGATTGAGCTACAAGTGGCAGAAATTACATATTATACCTATAATTTATTATGGAATGTTATGCCTGGTTGCTATGTGAGATTACAGTGTAAACTGTATTATAATAGAACATTGCTTTACTCTCTATATTGTTTTGGTTTTCAGTTTCCAGAGGAAAGGCGACTGAGGCCAAAGTGTTCACAGAGCAGAACGGCTGCTGTGGATCAGTCCCAGTGGACTCTCCAGCAGAGACTCATGCACAGACCCCCTCCTCCTCCTCCCACCACTGTGGATCAGTCCCAGTGGACTCTCCAGCAGAGACTCTTGCACAGACCCCCTCCTCCTCCTCCCACCACTGTGGATCAGTCCTAGTGGACCCCCCAGCAGGGACTCCTGCATTGACCCCATCCTCCTCTGAGGACGAAGACCCCCGCAGCCTTGACGAGTGTCTAGACATCCTGGCTGATCCACAGGTGAGGTAGAAAGCAGTGAAAATATGTTTTGGGATTTTTGGCTTATGGGCTGCGCCTCACAATGATTTCAATTTTTGTGCATTGAGCCATCATTCAGTCCATACAATTTCAGTAATTAAGTCTGTCTCAATGTTTAAAAACATTTGTAATTGTATAATTATTTTATTATAATGTGACATTGAGACAATAAACTATTACCAGCAAAAGTTAGCAATTTGTGAACAATGAATGCATATGTGTCCACACACGCTAACCAGATATTTGCGGTTATGTTTTGTTTTCATCCTAATTGTTGTTGTTAATCCATTGTAATGACCCTGACAGAGAGGGGCCAGACATCTCAGCGACGCAGAGGTGCAGAAGCTGGTGACCTCCCGCGATATCCTGGCCTACAGGCTGGAGGTAGTGCTGCAGGACGCAGAGCGGGGTGTGGCCATCAGGAGGGACATGCTGTCCTCCAGACTGCCAGTCCCCAACGCCCTGGACCGGCTGCCCTTCAGGCACTACGACTACTCCAAGGTGAGCCTGCTGGCGCACTGCATGCTTCAAGTTTCAACTTACTGTATGTTGTACATCCCTGCAGTCAAAAAATGTACTCAGTTGTGTAGCATCCTAGCTATCTTTGTTGTGTACGGTGAATGGGTTAATCTGGTGATTGTTGGTGCATGGCACTACTCTACTGCTCTACCGACAGCGATATATTGTTGTTTCTCCTTCTTCTGACAAATGTACTTATTGTAAGTCACTTTGGATAGGACTAAGGGCATCTGCTAAATACCCTAAATGTAACCGTAACAACCTGGTCTCGCAGGAATCCGTGAAATGACCACGGTCGCTTAACTCAAAATCTGTGGAATCCTCACGGAAACACTTAAATTGTCTGTGATATGCCAACGGAATTTGCTCCAATGCTAATTAATGACACTCATATTCCGTAGCACACACAAAGAACCTCGTCTCAACGACTGAGTCAACCACGGGCACTTAACTCAAAATCCGTGGTGGCCTCACGGAATCACTTAAATTGTCTGTGATATGCCAACGGAATTTGCTCCAATGCTAGTTAATCGCACTCATATTTCGTGGTACACACACAGATCACCGTCTCACCGACCGAGTCAACCACGGGCACTTTATTTATACGGAGACCACCGGACCTCCTCGAAGCAACGAAAGTGGTCTATTAAATTCATGATGGGTGGGCTAGTATAGGGATATAGTGCCATACCGTCAATATTAATTTCATTCATAGAATTTCCGAGGGGATGATCAATGGTCAGATACAGATCTTGTTTTGACAATAATTTATATCGATGGAACGAGAAAGGATTTAATGATAACGCCTAGAAAATAAATGGTTATAATAATTTAAATATAATTAACCTATAAAGCTTATAACAAGACAACGAGACAATCTATTTGTGGGCCAGCAGAGGCTGCATTTTAACCAAACTCGGCCTATAACCTTATACATAATAGTCTAACTCTACATACATGTCAAATGTATGATATGCTGTAGGCCTACGTATAGGCTAGTTTTTTATATTATAAATATTTAAATTCTGTCTGGTTATTACTGAACTACATTCGCCATAGAAAAAGTACACCGTGTTAGTGGGTGTTACAACCCTCTTGATTGGATTGGTGGAAGTGGATTGTCAATGGTAAGATACAGATCTTGTTATAATGATAATAGCTACATGGTCTACTCATAATATTATAACTAAATAATAGTATTTTTATTTATATAGATATAATATATATTTTAATATTTAATTAATTCAATATTAAACCAATGCATTTCAATCTGGAGATTATTTTCTTCAGAAGGGGGGAAGGGCTGCGCAGGACTCGTCAAAACAACAATCCTATGGTGGTTGCCATCGACCGCCCCCTTCCACCCACTTCTTTACGACCTAGGGCCATTATTTCATTTTCTGTAACATCAACGCATATATCCTTCATTTAATACATGTTCATGTTATATGCACAATATTCTGAACAAATCCCCGAACATATTGATTCTAGATTCCTGTGATAGGAGCTGGACGCTGTAATGAGGAACATTAATGTACACAATGTATGCACTGTTCACGTTGCAAACGACTTCATGAGTTCAAACATCTCTGCTCCAAACCACGTTAAGGGCGGCAACTGAGCTGCCATCCATTGTGTTGTTTTTGTCGTAAACTAGGGTCCGCTGGCTAGGAAATAGGACGCCTTGTAATATCTTTCCATTTAACGCAGTTTAGACTTGTAATTAATAAGTGACTTTTGTATTGAATTTGACGCGTTTTTTATTCAAATCGCTGTCTGGTGTCTAGTTACGTCACTGACAGATGCGCATGGACAGATTTTGTAGTGACACAGCCTAGGCCTATAACCTATTAGTGAAAGCAAAACACCAAGCTCATTGATTTAACGAGGCAGGGTTATTTGAAACAAGTAATTAAGTTATCATGTGTGAGAGGTCATTCCTCGTCCTGAGTGTGCTTCCTATTTATGTCTAGTGTACCCCTACTGTCCACAAGCACCCCCCCCTCCCCTCCCCTCCCCATATGGATATGGAGAATTGCTGCCACGTCCCAGTGGTGGTGGTGTCATATATATGAAAGAGGGCATTCAAATATACTACAATGATCAATTAGGAGGTCGAAGCCCTAAAGGAAGTGATGCAATAGGCAACTTCTGAGTCAAGGCCAGTAACAAGTAAGCTATAGACCTGGGATCTCTTTTATATCAAAGAGGGTCTCATAGGACGCATACGATTATCAACTGGGGGGCTCAAGCCCTACAGGAAAGGCTCACACAGCAACATCAAGTGCTCCATTGAAACGCATTGGCAACAAGCCGTTGCTAGAAATTAATCTAAATTAGTTGACAAGAGATAGAATCTTGTCCATTAGACCTTCAACCAGGGTGTGTCTTGGGATTACTCTGTGAAAATTGTGGGTCTCTGGAAAAAAGCCAACCCTAACCCAAAACCTCTGACCCCCCCCTCCCTGCCCTCCATCAGAGAGGGCCAAGTTTCGGTCCAAGTTAGGCCCTAGAATAAGGTAGTCAAGTTTCAGGGCGGTAGGACCTTCCTATCTCAAAAACTGTCTTTCCACCAAAATCTGACCCACTAGGTCTTGCAGGCAACACTTCTGAGAGGCTTTGTCCAAAAAATACTCACATTTGGCATCCCTAGCTATCTTGAAAAGGTGGGAAAAACGGGCGTGACCTCCAACAGTAAGGTAAATTTGCATAAGACAGGTTAGTTTCTGGTCCCCATTTTTGGTGGGATGGAGGTGTAAATTTGTGCCTTAAGGTGTGTAGATACAGCTGGCCTGTTGACCCGTTTTTGAAGTCTGGGCTCAAAGGGTCAAAAGGAGCCGGCACCACACCCCTTATGAGATAACAAAAAGTGAATGTGAATTTCTCTCATATTTTTTGTCATTATTAAAGAGAGGCCTGATTCTCAGATATGCATGTTGGATGGCTACGGTGTAGGTCTGGGAAGAGCTTCAGGCCAAAATCTTGCAAGCAAGCCGCTGGGTGAGGTGCAACGAAATGGAGCACTTGCTGAGTCATTTCTTGTAGGGCTGGGATCCCTAAGTTGTTGATCATATGCGTCCTTTGAGAGGGGGAGAGGGGGGTGTTTTTGGATACTAGGTGTACACTAGTTATAAATAGGAAGCTTGCAATGGTCATTTCAATCACCAGAAATAGTCAATACACACTCAGGGGGAGGAATGACCTCTCAAACATGATATCTTGATGAACTATTTCAAATAACCCTGTCTAATTAAATCAATGAGCTTGATGTTTTGCTTTCACAAATATGTAATAGGCTGTGTCACTATTAAATATGTCCTTGCGCATATCTCAGAGTGACGTAACTAGCCACCAGACAGTGATTAAAAAAAAATGAGTCACGTTGACGTTGATATGAATCGGATTGTTGAAGTCTAAAATAAGTCTTTCTGAAGTCTAAAATAATCTCCCGATTGAAATGCATTGGCTTAATATTGAATTAATTAAATATTAAAATATATATTATATATAAATAAATTAGGGATGTAAAAAGGCTGAAAGAAAATACCAAACATTTCTATTTTTGATGATGCGCGAGAGATTAAAAAAGAGCCGCACGTAAGTTTGTAAAGAACTTAATGACAATCAGCACATCAAGCTTGATCCATCACCTGAAATCAAAACACCCCGGACAACATGCATGCCCTGTACTACGAACCTCGATTAGTGGGTTAGCGAGGTATGTTGCGCTCAAAGCCTAGGTTAGCTGGGACACGAAAGTCGATCTCTTTTAGCGTCGCTGTATCACCATGGTGACTTATGCTCTCAACCAAACCTGGTCGGGAGCAGGTTTTCATCAAAGTCTATCGGGTTAGATCAGTGTGCGCAGCTTCTTAGCCCCTCCTTTGACAATGGCGTCACCATGACTGGGTGTTCCCGTGGACCTCGGAGCCCTTATCGTACAGGGGTCTCTCCGACAGAGGCTCTTTCGGGACCGATCCCTTGGCATTGCCTGAGAATATTCTTGATGAGAGATACAGGTTCTCATCAGAGGGTATTCGCTATTTGATCATCCTTGTTGGACCTTATGCAGACCATGCTTGTTGCGCATTGTGTCTCTGTGAGAGAGTGGTAGAGTGGAGGTAGAGCGTCAGTCTTGAATTTCTGCGTGCGGGGTTCGTTTCCCAAGTGACGCGCATTTATGTGAAATGCGCGCAAATAACAATATTTTGTTTTACTCATTTATTTAAAGTTATATTTTTCTTATATTCTTGCTCTAAGGTCTTCTGGAATGTTAGAAAATGTTCAGTATTAAATAAATCTTTTTAAATTGCGGATTTGTAATTGATTTTTTTTATTGAAAAGCAAAAAAAAAAAAGTTTATAAAGGACGTAATTGTTTGATTTTTGCAATTGTGAAAAATTAAGCAAAATGATTGAAAAACAGCAAAAGCCACATTTGGTTTCGGCTTTCGGCCAACTGTTTCAATATATTCGGTTTCGGTTTCGTCCAAGAATTTTCATTTCGGTGCATCCCTAACATAAATATACAATTATTTAGCTATAATATTACAAGTAGTCCATGTTATTATCGTTAAAATGCAGCATCTGCTGGCTCACAACTAGATTGTCTCGGTGTCTTGTTGTACGCTTTATAAGTTAATTATATTTAAATTATTATAACCATGTAGCCTTTATTTTCTTGGCGCTATCATTACATCCTTTCTCGTTACATCGATATGACGCGATCTGTATCTGACCATTGACCATCCTCGGAAATCCTATGAATGAAATTCATATTGACGGTATGGCACTATATCTTTCTAGCCCACCCATCTTGAATTGAATAGACCACTTTCGTTGCTTCAAGGAGGTCTGGTGGTCTCCATATATTATAAATTTAAAAAATAAATATATATATATATCACCACCTCGAATCAACAAAATAAATAAATATATAGGCCTATATATGTATAAATATGTGTGTGTGTATATATATTATATATGGAGACCATCAGACTTCCTCGAAGCAACGAAAATGGTCTTTTTAATTCACGATAGGTGCATGCGCGAGAATAGGGATATAGTGCCATACTGTCAATATGAATTTCATCCATATATAAGGGTTAGGGGTGTAACGGTACACAAGTCACGGTTCGGTACGTACCTCGGTTTTTAAGTCACGGTACGGTTTATAGTTAAGGTGAATTTTTTTAAAAACTGCTTGTTTGTCAACAACGGAGAATGGCCGTAGATCAGCAGCAATGAAAACACCAATAAACTTGGTTA
>NC_136937.1:19324637-19684637 GCF_949987615.1 Pollachius pollachius | reverse complement strand
TACTGGTGGAGGAGGCCTTAGAGCAGACCTGAGGTCAGCACTCTTACTGTAGTACTGGTGGAGGAGGCCTTAGAGCAGACCTGAGGTCAGCACTCTTACTGTAGTACTGTGATGGAGGTGAAACAGGACAGTTTAAATTATACTTGTACAGAGAGGAAAGACTTTTTTTTTTGTTATTTGAATCCCACATGTAAAATGGTCTTAAACAGTTATACTAACTAAGCATATAAAAGCATGAAGGAAATATGTATTATAATAATATATAAATAATAATAATAATACAGATGTGTTCCTGCAGCCCTAAACGCTGATCCACCTTGTAGGATGTGTGGGTGCTAAATCCTCATTGTGTTTCCCTTTAGGTTTGCCCGCCTGGAGAAGCTGCATGCTGGCCTGGCCGGGAGGAACCTGTACATCCGCTTCCAGTCGCAGACCGGGGACGCCATGGGCATGAACATGCTCTCCAAGGTCTGTAGGGCTGGGTTCAAATAACCGAATACAAACTTTTTGTGGAAATGTGGAAAATATATTTTTGTTGTTTTCCACATTCATTGAAACATGTCAAACACCTCTGTGTGATATTAAAAATCTTTTACACATTTTAAACATATTTTTAAACATCTTTGTCCATGTTTTAAAGATATTTTTATTCTTTAACACATTATAACATCTTTATCCCTTTAAAAATCTGTCTGTAAACTGTTTAGCCTGATTATTTGCTCAGCTCTACTTTAGTGGGCACAATGAGTTTGTTTCTTTGATGAGCACAGGCTTTTATTTTATTTTTATTTATTTTTCTCACGTTTCACCCCCCCTGAAGAATTCTGGCCCCTCCTAGGGGAGGTGTGCCCCACAGTTTGAAAAACCTTGGGTTACCCATTCAAGGTTCTTTCTCTATCTCAGTGTGCTGCTCAGATCTGTTCAGATTTGCCCTTTCATTGCATTCCTTATTAGAGCACTTACTTGACCTCTGTACAGAATCTGATGCAAATAAAGATATAATGTAAGCCTGACAGGCGGTTGGCAACTTAAGAATTCCATTATGAATTAGCCTATTTATTAAAGCTTTTTTAACTTTGAGAAGAGTGCCTTGGTCAGCCTATCTTTTTAGAAAGGCTGTTGGTCATGTTTGATAAAAAGTACATTCATGTTAATGCTTTGGGGTCAATTCTTAGTGTAAACATTAATATTTTTAATAATGCACCAGATTAGAGGGTTCCTTGTACAATTTTCAGCATTAGTTCTATGAGAATATATTTCATATCCAAGCAAAATTGGCATTGCAACTAACATATCACTAAACAAATCGATATTGAATCGAATTGGATCGAATCGGCAATTAATCGCAATACCAAAATCAGTCCATAACATCAATGCATGTTCCACAGGCTCTCGCACACTGCTGTGGTTTGTTGGTTAGAACCAATGAACTATATGTCTTTAAATGGATCCCTTCTGCTTCAGAACCATTTCTCTAAAGGCTCTCGGAGCCTGTAGGCGGACCCTGCATGGTTACGTGTGTGTCATGTCTCCCCTCCGTCCCCCTCCAGGGTACAGAGCAGGCGCTGCAAAGCCTCCAGCAGCAGTACCCTGACGTGGAGGTCCTGTCCGTCAGCGGGAACTACTGCACGGACAAGAAGCCTGCCGCAATCAACTGGATCCTGGGCCGGGGCAAGGCGGCCGTGTGCGAGGCCACCATCCCGGCCAGGGTAGTGCGAGAGGTACCTGGACGATGTTCTGTGATCCAATGTTCATTCAACTGCAAATGCTCTGGTCCCGGTTTTCTATGTCCCATTTTAATAGATGCGCCGTAATAACCTGATAACCCTAATCTGGGGGTCACCCAGACAATTTCATGTTTGCCATGAAAACTCACACTTTTATTCAACAGTTTTCAGCGGTCCTAACATAATTGCACAAGGGTTTACTAATCATCAATAAGCCTTTTAACACGATGAGCTAAACAAAGTACCATTAGAACACAGGAGTGATGGTTGCTGGAAATGGGCTACACCTATGTAGATAAAAAAAAAACATAGGTGTACATAAAAATCTTTCAGTTTCCAGCTCGAATAGTCATTTACCCCATTAACAATGTCTAGACTGTATTTCTGATTAATTTAATGGTATCTTAATTTCTTAATTTCTCACTTTTCTAAGTGACAATTCTAAGTGACCCAAAACTGTTGAATGGTAGTGAATACGGCATGTTGAGCCCTTTAAGACTAACTGTGATAAAGGGATACACAAATAAATTTGAACTGACATGACCTGCTACAGGTGTTGAAGACCAGCACAGCCGCCCTGGTTGACCTGAATATCAACAAGAACCTGGTGGGCTCGGTGATGGCGGGCAGCATCGGGGGCTTCAACGCCCATGCCGCCAACATCGTGGCCGCCATCTACATCGCCTGCGGACAGGTGAGCACCAGAGTAATTCAGACACTAAGTCGCTTTACATAGGGTGTGGGTGTATGACACCTCATCCACTGCTAGGGCTTAGCATCCACCTTGGTGATGCATTGCAGCAAGGCTGCACCAGAAGGCTTGCCACACTATCATGGGTAACAAGGTCCAATGAGAGACTAGGGGATGATGAGGAGGCCAATGTTGGTACAGAAGCCTGGTTGGGCTTTGAACAGGACACCGGGGTTAGCCCCCTACTTTAGTTATGAGTGCAGACACCAGGGTTAGCCCCCTACTCTATTGATAAGTAGAGACATCGGGGTTAGCCCCCTACTTTAGTGATAAGTAGAGACATCGGGGTTAGCCCCCTACTTTAGTGATGAGTACAGACTCCGTGGTTAGCCCCCTACTCTAGTGATGAATAGGGATATCGGGGTTAGCCCCCTACTCTAGTGATGAGTAGGGACATCGGGGTTAGCCCCCTACTCTAGTGATGAGTGGTACAGACACTGGGGTTAGCCCCCTACTCTAGTGATGAGTGGTACAGACACCGGGGTTAGCCCCCTACTCTAGTGATGAGTGGTACAGACACCGGGGTTAGCCCCCTACTTTAGTGATGAGTGGTACAGACACCAGGGTTAGCCCCCTACTCTAGCGATGAGTGCTGTAGTACCTTTAGTGACCACAGGGAGTCAGGACCCTGGTTACCGTCTCATCTGAAGAGTTTGCGCTCACCCCCCAGAGGGGTGAGTGCCCCCTAAATGCCCCGTAGTGCAGGGTGCTGGTAAACCCTCCTAACCTCTCTGAACCCCACCCTGCCCAGGACCCGGCCCAGACAGTGGGCAGCTCCAACTGCATCACCCAGATGGAGGCGTCGGGCCCCGGGGGAGAGGACCTCTACATCAGCTGCACCATGCCCTCCATCGAGCTGGGCACCGTGGGCGGAGGCACCAACCTGCCCCCGCAGCAGGCTTGTCTGCAGGTACTGAGCCTCTTGGGGGAGGAACGGTCCCCTAGGAGGAGGCGCTAGTGGAGAGTCATTAACGCGGCCGCTGGAAGGGAAACATGAAACCCAGTGATGGAGGATTCATGAAAATATGGTCAAAATCTCAATGTCACCCAAGTGCAATATCCAAATCATTTTTTGATGAGGGTCAAATGTGTAAATAACATTTCTGACAGCATTATAAATGAAGAACAGTAGAGCTGTGGATATGAGACTGCAGCTCACAGCGCTGTGCAGGAACAGGAGAGGAGACTAACGATGTGTTCCCTGGTCAGATTAACGATGTGTTCCCTGGTCAGACTACCGATGAGTTCCCTGGTCAGACTACCGATGAGTTCCCTGGTCAGACTAACGATGTGTTCCCTGGTCAGACTACCGATGAGTTCCCTGGTCAGGCTAACGATGTGTTCCTGGTCAGATGCTTGGGGTGCAGGGCTCCAGCCCGGGCCACCCGGGGGAGAACGCCCGCCAGCTGGCCCGTGTGGTCTGCGGCGCCGTGCTGGCGGGGGAGCTGTCGCTGATGGCCGCCCTGGCCGCCGGTCACCTGGTCAAAAGTCACATGACCCACAACAGGTGCGTTTGGTTTTAAACGTGTCGTTTTGAATATCTGATGCGTCATCAGCAGGGTTGCTTATTTATTTATCATTTCGCCTCCTCTTCTAACCGTTAGATCTAAAGCCAACTTGTCGGAGTCGCCATCGCAGTCTGAAGCGGAGTTGGAGACGAGAGCGTGATGAAGACAACATTAATACGGTGCTTTTCCCTTTTTATTGCCATGGAGTTGTGAGTGCTGATCTGAATCCCAGTGAAGGAAACAAAGAATCTTAAAGTGACCGGAGAAAAGATCCCTACCTGTTCTTTTAAGGGAGTACCAGAATGTTCCGGGTCAAGGAAACAGGAAGTGGAGACCACATCTCACTGGAGTGTCAGTGAACACGTCCGGACAGAACACTGCTGAACACTCGCTACATCTCAGTTACTGAGTACCTTTTGTTTCACCAAACAATCTAAAGCTGTGTGGAGACTTCACTGGATGCTGCTCACCATCCACTTAATCTTAATTTCTTGGTTTGTTTTTGTTTGAATTGTAATGACTGTAAATCGTGCCACTTTATCTGCATATGAACACAGTGGTTTTGCGGGATTGTGTGTTCGAAAAGGCGTTGGCCTTTTCCACCAAATACCTTGAATTCAACTCGGGATCATTGATAGAACGGCACTAAGCAATCAATGTTACTAATGGAAAATATGTGCAGAAAATAATATTCTATTGTTCATGCCAGACCGATGTGATTGTTTACGCTGCTATTAATGTGAAAAGATATATATTGTTTAACATATCAATTATTTTTACACTACCACTGTATTGCCTACATTTGTTCTGTCTGTTTTTAAATCAAGTTGATGCATTGTAGGTTCAGCACACAACCCCATTGAGTGTTACCTAAAGGAGTATGTATGTAATTGGTGTGTTGATGGAAAATGCTTCCCAATGAGCAAAGCCAACATTTTCTGACTTTTTTGTGATATCGCAAGTCATTTCACTACTGTCAACCCAGAGTCAAAACACATAGAGCCATATTAACTTAATGAACAGCTGTACAGAATAATGTAAAAATGTTGGAAGGGTATTTTTTATTTATTGAGTGTATTCTGATTTCATGAATAGATTCTGTACAGCGGTATGTCTGAATGACAGAGTTATGGCACATATGTAAAGGGGCCTTAATTTTAAAACAAGCATGCTACAATAAAATTGCAGATTAAAATTTAATGTTCAAAGATTTTATACCGTTCCTAAATTGGGTTTCATTGTGCCAGTTATTTGATGCGTTTTGTGATTTTGTTGTCGAAAAACACTAGGCCAAAGTGGAGAAATTAATCTTTATTGCCGTCCTTACATTCATTGCTCCTTCTAAACACAGGACTGTGCCGCATTTTCTCAGCGGTTTAATCCCAACAGCATTAGTGTAAACGTCCATTTACAGGATTACTCCCCTATTACTACATTCAGGTTTTAAGCTCCAGAGGCGTCGTGTATCGGTTCAGTGCTGGGGCGTCCTCCTGGCATACAGCCGGGTATCATCCACCCCCACCCTGACCCCCCCCCCGACCCAAGGATCCTTTAAAAAAAAAAAAGTGGCTAAATTCAGTAAAGCATAAAAAGTACCAGCTGAAAAATAGAATCCCTCTGAAAGGTTATTGACCTGTTTTGATTGAAGTTGTATCATAGCATTGTTTAGGGACAATGCTCAACATAACGAGTATCCTAATGGGGCCTTTTAAAGGTTAAATCATGGTAAAAGCCCCAGTAATAGTGGTTCCCATCCAGCGCAAACTTGCTAATTAACACTTGCAGAACTTTAATGAGCGAAGTAGTGGCTTCATTCAGTGTTAACATGCATTACAAACAAGATTCAGAAGCTAATTATTAAGAATGCTGTTGAAACGCAAGAGAGAAGTGGGAGAAAAGATCCACTGTTGAGCACCATGACTCCTAAGTATGTCGACATATTGCTTCTTAAATAGAAACAAACCTGGGCATTACATGACAACAGCTTGCACACATTCTTTTTTCATGACTTCATGCCAAACTTGAAATTCATTTGAGGTCACTAGGATACTACAATGTAGTGTTTTGTAAAAACAAAGACTACCCAAAAAACTGAAGGACACCGTTATATTCCTTGGAGAACACGAACTGTGAGGAACTCAATTACGGACTGACTGAACGTAAACGTCATCAGTGTTTGTGTGTACGGTAAATTTTTAGATTTGTTGACAGTATATCTCGACTAGCCAGTGTTGAGTAAATGGCCATTAGGCACTTTCTAAAGCTGTCTCATCCTAAAGCGTTTTGTAATTCTAAGGCATTTCTTGTCAATTCTGACACAAAGCGAACGTAGACTGCGAGTGACCACAAACGAACAGAAACACAAAAACAACATGATCGTAGCCATGCCATGTTGTCACAACATCAGCAATAAAATAAACAAGCCAAGCAGTACATACAAGATATATCTATAGTACATTAAATATCTTATAAAACATAACCTCCTTCCATCAGTACCATATAAGCGGTGTTTTCACCAGAAGGACTAAAAAGGGTTAAAGCTCAAGCCTGGTGTCATCGGAGGCAATCCACTGACGACCTCCCTCTCCACTTGTTCCTTTGAATTAAAAATACTATTTCACCCCCTTTTAGATTTAGTTCTAGGCTAAATTAGCAGCATTATATAAAAAGCTATTGATAAAAAATATATAATCGGACACCCAATAGAGACCAAGTGTCTTGAAATAACGAGATTCTCAAATGAAATGTTTTATCCATCATTCAGTAGAGAACGATGGGGGATTTGTGGGACAATTCAAAGGAGATAGTGTGTAGGCAGCTATTGAAGAGCAGTCTTTTGCAACTCCATGGCAGCTTGCATAGTATTGCCTTGAATGTCTAAAGTGTCTTCTAACCTCCACTGCTCATACTATAATTTATCCAAACTAATTTCCCCCCACCAAGAAACAATGCGACGCCATCAAGCCTAAATGCATAAACTAACATGTAATCCAAGACAAATTATTTCCATATGATGACTCATTTAGAAAAAAGTAGCAATGGGGGAAGACAAGTAATTTCCTGTGCAAAAGTACCCATCAGAGCGTGACTGAAGTGCAGCCTTCCTCCCAAAGGACGTTCACTGTAGCCACGGAGAATAAAAAGAACCTCTAGCAAGTAGCAAGGACGCTACGCTAAAGCTAAAGGGAGTAGAAACTACCTAGCGAGGTAGCATGGCGGGAGCGCGGCTTCATTTATCTCAGCTCGGAGCTTGGGTTCCACTTCAGTTTCCCTGCAGGGTGAGGTACACTGCAGAGAGGACACACAATAGCTCCGGTAAGCGATTTGCACTGTGTGAATACACAAAACGGCATGTAAAGTTTGAATGTCCGCTAATGTAGACCATCTTTGTACAATTTAATATAGTATGAGTTTGTGCTTTCCATTTTTATATTTTTATTTCATATTTGTACCTTTATCCTTAAAAAAGTATGGGCTTTCCAGCGGTTTTCTCCTGCACGTAGGAGGTAAAGCGCTTGAGGAACTTGGGGTACTCCCTCTTGGCCACCGCCCTCAGGACCGAGGCCGGAGCCCAGCCCCCGGGGTTCACTACACAGGGAGACAAGATGGACGTCAGACAGCACGCTAATGCACGCAACGCGTCGCGCCAAGGGGCAGCGTGAATCCATAAAATTCAATGTAATAACATGTTTAGAGAAAAAAAAATTGCCAGAAAAGCTTGGTTCACGCAGGTTTTGCATGTTTCTACTCATGCAAACACTTCCCTCGAGTTCAAATATTTGAATTTAATAATAATTTTGCGTGATACTTGGTTGTGATGCCAATCAGCGTTCCCTCCCTGAAGTCCAAAGTGAACTGCAGCATGAGAAAGTTATTGTTGCCGTTTGCGGACTCCCGGAGCTCTATATCTATATAATATAATATAATATATAATATATACTGTAGATAACTTATGAATCTGCGTTGGTGGTTAATAATCAGAGTATGATATTGCACTAATGGGGATATAATACAGATATATCTATAATCAGATGGATTGATCCTTACCATTGGCGACGTATGTGATCTTACACACCAGGTTGTCTCTGCTGATCTCCTTGTCTCCCTCTGGCGGGCTCACCAGGGTCTGGCAGATCAGCCCGATGTTGATCTTGGCCCGGACACACCTGCTGGACGGCTGCGGAGGGCCAAGAGAGAGGGCCGGATCAGAGCCTGACGCTGCAGCACACCTTTTAAGATTTCTGAATCTCTGAATTTGTCTCTTGAGTCCCCTGTGTATGCATGTCAGATAGTAAATGGACTGCATTTGTGCCGCGCTTCTTTAACCAGTGGCCACTCCAAAGGCTTGACAAAATATTGCCACACATTCACCCATTCATGCACGATTCACACACCGACGGTGGTGTCAGCCATGCAGGAGGACAGCCTGGTCGTCAGGGTCATTCAGGGTGAGGTGTCTTGCTCAGGGACAACTCGCCATTCAGCTAGGAGGAGCCGGGGATCAAACTAGCAACCTTCCGGTTACCAGCCAACCCGCTCTACCTCCCAATGTATGTGTGTGTGTATTTTCAAGACCTACCTGCGCATTCTCGTGGTCCACGGAGAAGTTACACACCAGCCAGGTGTCGGCGTCGTTCTCGTTGTGCGCTGGAATCTTCCTCATGGCGGACAGATACAGGACGTCGCGCTGGGAGGCAGGCCACACCCGCTACAACGAGGCCATGAGGTCATTAGTCAGCGTTTAACTATCATCTGGGACACATCTGTATCGTGAACGCGTGAGTAAGTCTTACCTTGTGGGCTTGGAAGACGATGATGGCGTTCTCGGATAAGGTCTCCACCACGTTGAAGTTCTCGATGGTTGCTAAAGGGTAATAAATGCAATGGTAACATTAACGATAACAAAACATTAATTAACCATTATAATATGGTATTGGGTTAGGGGTTAGGGTTAAGGTTAGGGTTAGTCATGTATCAATTAATACCTTAGTTAACATGAACACCATTATCTTAGCTGAAGATACAGTATGTAGTTTAGTACCAACTAACGGTGAGGTTGCCGATGGCCACCACCTGAATAGCTTCCCCTCCCTTTCCAACCACTACAGTAGCCTGTATTTTATTGTATCAGGAGTCAGTAGTTATTTTCTTTTGGCAAAATTCATTAATTTGAATCACACCAAGGCCGATTTTGGACAGAGGCCAGGATCCATCGAGTCATCGGTTTGTTTCGATAACCTAGCCCGAGAGTTAGAAGCGGAACCCTCTATCGGACACAGACATCAGAATCCACCACTGGCCAGACAGAGATCCACATGTCCCCCGCACTGTCTCATACACGACATCGCTCGTTCGCTCTTTCGCTCAATAATAATCCCAAATGGGTTGTAGCAATGGAGACACCCCAAGTGTCAACAAAGTCATCAGAAATCCTTTTTGGGGCATTACAAAGCGTGGTCATGGTAACAGAGGTGGCCATACGTACTCTCCCAGTCGTTGCGGTAGGCTGTGTCCCAGAAGTAGTTGCAGACTTCGTGGCCGGTCACACCCTTGACGGAGTGAGTTGCCTTAAGAGGGTCCAGCACAATACCGTTCTCCTCCACCTCCCTCCTGTACACCTGAAACACGCACACACGCAAAACCAGACACGCACACAAATTAGTAAATTCATACGATTCTACACTGTCTTTGGTCGATGAAATGCATGTTCTTAAAAATCTATTGTAATATCAAAAATGTACCATTGTGGTTTATTTTCGTTAGTTTAACAGATTATTTTATCCAAAGCAACTTGAACTGAGTTCAGACACACGTCATTAGGAGCATATTGGGGTTAGAGGTCATCCTGCTACATGAGGCCTACGGCTAGACTGCGGACTTAGGCATCGAACCCGGAGCCTTTGGGCTGGGACACAGGCCTCGCCGTGACACTATCCGACACATACTGACAAGACTTATCTACACACCTTCATCTCCCCCTCCTCCACTACCAGCTGCCAGTTGGCGTCCCCGCCCATGTCCTGGAGGGAGTAGGTCATGTGGTTCTGCACCATCTCCTCCACCTGGAAGACGAGACCACGGAGACAAGAGAGAACGGGGGAGACAAGAGAGATCGGTAGAGGTTAGAACAGTTGTGAAAGCAAATGGATGGTTCATAACAATGAACAGGAGGACAGAAATGGACCACGGCGTTAACTTAAACCATCAGGACCTGGGAATACCTTGTCAGAGTAGCGATGGGAACCAGTGGATGAGTAGAGGTCCTCAGAGGGAACTGGGATGGACCTCTGTAGCCTGGTCTTCTCACAATGAGACTGTCAACGGTAAACACAGTCACGTTCTGCTCTGTACCTCATGTTTGCAGTGTATAATGAGTATAAAGTGAGAGTGATCTCGCTGTGTCTCCATTCACCTGCTCCTCCATCAGGTCCTGTCTGTCCAGTGCCGCCTCGACTGCATCAAAGAACTCATCATCGTTGATGAGGCTGTTGGGACCCTCCTGTCAGAGAAGGTGGGGGGGGGGCTGGTCATTAGCACAGGTATGGTGACAGTGATGATGATGATGATGATGATGATGATGATGATGATGATGACGATGACAATGATGATGATGATGATGATGATAAAGAAGAAGACATGAGCGCTCCTGCCTCACCTCGTAGTCCGGACCTCTGTAGTGGGATTTCTTCAGGTCATTGAGCGTCGACTTGTAGCCGCCTTCGATGCGACGTCTCTTCTCCATTTCCTGCAAGGAAACAAAAAGAAAAAGGTCTAATGAACCGCGGTCCACTTGATCTTCATGGAGGTTGCTGCTTTCCCAAAGAGTGGAGGTCATGCCTCCAGTAAGGTGCAGGAGTCTTTAAGGAAGCATGGACACCATGCTGTCCTTAATACAACAGTATGGACAACGTGGACTAACTGAAAACATATCCAACAACAACGCCTTCTCTGTGTCCTCAATAGTTTTTATCCAAAGCTTATAATCAATATTTCAGTAAGATTGCAGAGTAACTACAGCGATGTGAGGCTGTTCAGTTTGTCCCTACCTTGTCGAGTCTCTTCTGCCAGCTGTCCTCCCTCTTGACCATGAGCTCGATGCAATGGGACAGGGTGGCCAGGATCCCAGCCGTGGTGGCTTTGAACGTGATGGCCTCGCCTTTGAAGTCTATGCCATTCACCCCCTTGGGACTCACAGGCTGGAACACTGAGGGATAGGATCCCCAAGAGAAGAGAGTGAGGAGAAAATCTAACTAACTTACTCTCAGATGATTCATCATTTACTTAAAGAAAGTCATAGTTTGTCATTTGATAATCAATATTTTGCTTGTGAAATAACTTTTAGCATTAGTAGAAAAACCTGCTCCCTGTATCTTCATAAATGTAAATCCTGTATATAAATAAAGTTCACTTTCTTTCTTTCTTTATGACCGTTGAATCGAGAAGGAATATAAGCGATTGAATATCCACCATACAAAGAAAATCAGTGATTATATGCAGCCCTAGTTAAAATAAAATAACTTTTGCGCTGCATTTTTCACATTAAAAAATACATGGCTACGGAAAACCCTCCAGAACTCCTGATCTCCTTCCCAGCTCAAATACTCACACTTCTCCTTGCTGCCATTGTTGTTGTTCACTAACTCTCCACTCGCCCGAGGGCTTGGGAAGTCATCCTCATCCTCCTCCACCACTGAGGGATGAACAGAGGGAAAGGTTAGCAGGAAGAAGAGCGCCAGTCAGGCCGGTCTGTTGTCACGGCAAGGGCCGGTTGCCGAGGGCCTGTTGCCGGGGGCCGCTCGGTGTAGGTGGCATGTAGCAACCACTGCAAGAGACTCGACCGCAGGACCCAGAGCGACGGACAGAATGACCCACACAACAATAGACCAGTGTCATCTCCAGGCCAGAGAGAGAGTGAGAGAGAGAGAGAGAGAGAGAGAGAGAGACAGAAAGGCACACCGATTTCGAAAGAGAGGGGAGAGAGCTGTAACACGGGAGATGGAGAGGGAGAGAGAGGGAGGGCGAGAGAAAGCAAGGGATATGGAGGAGAGATTGGTCTGTGTGTGTGTGTGTGTGTGGTTGGGGGGGGGTTGCATGTAAGAAACAAAGGCATGGCTTCATTCTCGCTGCTCATATGCGAGCAAGCCAGTAAAGCGACAAAACAACAAGCTGTGGTCAGGCCAAGAATGAACAGGAGAGCGAGCGAGAGAGAGAGAGAGAGAGGGTGAGAGAGCGAGAGTGGGAGAGCTAGAGCGACTGAGAAAGAGAGGGGTCAGAATGACTGCTTTCTTAGTCAACGGTCAAGAGGCCACAAACATACATTCCAAACAAGGCTGTGTAGATGTGTTTGTCCTAAACGCTCAACAAGCTACAACAGACATGTGTCCTGATTCTGCTCGGCATCGGTTGAGAAACGTTTGGGACGTCCTAATGACACAGGGCTACTGTCAGTGTCTGTTGTCAGTACGTGTTTCCTTCACTAGCTTCCACTGACATGCACGACCCGTGTTGTTGCATTGCACCACGGTGGAGGCGACACATTTCCTATTCTGACAGGGCGGTAGTACCCAGGTAAATGAACACAGCACCCTTAAAACAAGCCTGTTAAATCCTGTTTAATTCAGTCTTTATATGAGCGATGAGACGAGCACTGCTGCTGAAGAGAAGGGGAGGCATTTTGTGTGGCATGCCATTCCTGTCGCCGACATATTTAACATAAAGACACATAAACACATAGCAGAGGAAAATGCGGAAAATGCGGAGGGCTTTTAAGGCTTAGCCTTAAAAGTCACCCTAAAGACACACACACACACACACACACACATAGCCTCCTCCCAGCATTACCCTAAAGACACACACACACACACACACACACACATAGCCTCCTCATAGTGTTCACCCTAAAGACACACACACACACATAGATTTACTCTAAAAAACACACACACACACACACGCTAGAGATGGGCGATATGGCCTAAAATCCATATTGCGATATACATTGCAGCCTCTTGCGATAACGATATATATCACGATATAAAATCATAAAATAACCGTTTCAGAACAGGTTACATAGACCCTAAGGAAAGCCAAACTGCTAAATGTATTTAAAAAAAGAGAAATATAGTACGTCATTTCGAGAACATTTATTGTGAAACACTGTAATCATACAACATAATGTTGCAGATAAATAAAATTAGTATTGGGTTTCTTTCCTTTAGTGCAAACCATTCTAAAAGGCACTACACTTAGTTTAAGTCCTTGGTTCTTAAATGCCACCCAAGATGCAGAAAACAGGAAAAACGGGTGTCTTTCTAGATAAGGAACAGACACTGTACTGACAATTAGGGATGGGCATGATTAATTGATGATCGATCATTGATTTTTAAGATTTTTGTCGATTATGTGATATTTTTAACCATCAAAAGGAGGTTGACCCAGCCGGAGAGCTGGTCTCGGAGACGTTGCTCAACATGGAGCAAAGAGGAGACGGAACGTCTTTTGGATATTTGGGTCCGATATCCAAAAGAAATTCCGTCTCTTCTTTGCTCCATGTTGAGCCACCACCCGACGGTCCGACAAAAGCAAGTAAAAAGTATGCTGGAAAACATAACTTAAAAATGCAGATGCATTTAACACATTCCAAGTCAGGATGAGGGAGAAGGAGTTGGACCAGTCCGCAGATCAATGTATATCACGCTGGATATCCATGATTGTTGACTTTCACCGGTGCTTCCCCCCCCCCCCCCCCCCCCCTTTTTCTTTAACGCTTTACAACGCCCCAGACCTTTTTGTCCAATGATTTAACCCATTCAGACCGGATCACGCATCTGTGCGTGTTTACCTTTAAGACCGGATTGCGCATCAATGCGTATTTACCATTAACTCATTTGTACCGGCTGCGCGGAGCAACATTGTATCTACTAGATAGGCCTACAATGTTGCGCCGCACAGCAGCCGGTACAAATGGGTTAACGTTCACATGCGGGTTTGTTGACGAATTCTGGCACTGTTGCGAAAATTGCAATGTGAAAAGGAATTGCACCAAACCAAGAATTAAACATTGTATTTTGCGTCATCAACATGCATTATCGCGATAGAGCGATAGAATTAAAATCTCTATCGTAGGCCATTTTTGTATCGTTTAAATCGTATATTGTTTATATCGCGCATTACTAACACACGCACACACACACACACACACACATAGCCTCCTCCCAGCATTACCCTAAAGACACACATACAAACACACGCACACACACACACACACACCAACACACACATAGCCTCCTCACAGTGTTAACCCTAAAGTCACACACACACACACACACACACACACCAACACACACACAGCCTCCGCATAGTGTTCACCCTAAAGACACACACCTCATGCCCCTGCTGACAGAGACCATGTGATGCTTTACACACAGAGAGCACACTGGGTGAATATGGGTGAGCATGCAAGACATAAAAACATGGCCTCACTTCAAAGATTTTTATTGGTTGGCTTTTTTATTCCTTTCTGTTTATATTTTATAAATGTATTATTATTTATTATGTATTACCGTTTTTGTCAATTATGAAACCCATTAAACAGATTAAAAAAATCATGGCTTCCAACTCCATTCCATCACTCTCAAGCTAAACACTACACACTGTTGAAATGTTACATGTGACCCCGACCTGACCTCAGGTCAGTGCTCCTGCTGTGTGTTGACACTAACTGTTGTTCTCTGCAACTCAACCAATCCACAATACCTATCCATCCGGCCTGATTCTATTCTGACCCCCAAAATGGGCCAAAGAAGCAGCAACATGGGAATAACCAACCATCAAATCAATAACTGAGGTCCTAATCAATAGGACATCTCCTCTAGGGATCCTTACCTCTGTCCCTCTCCAGGACGTCTCTGGACACGTCGGCACAGCCATCGAAGTATCGCTGCAGTGTGTCCACCTGTCTGCACAGGATGTCCCTGAAGGTCTCCATCTCAGACAGCTTCTCCCGGAGGCTGTGGCCCTTCTGAGAAACCAGAGCAGAGCGGGGGTGGGAGGCACCGACATTAACACCCGGACATTAGCCCAGACGTCCCACCGACCCCAGGCCCTGGGTGCCCGTCACACCGTTTAGGTCAGAACGCACATTCATTTAGGGTTGTCAACTCTCACGCATCTGTCGTGTCACTCACGATTTCAGCATCAATCTCATGCTCTCACGCACACGCAAGAAATGTCACGCCAAATTCCTTTTTTGTCCCCTCTCAATTTCTTTTGATGAATAGATAGACCACAGCGTATTCTTTCTTAATGACAGGAGAGGAGTTTAAGGCCCACAGCTGTAACAGCTATAACATCTGCCTTCATCTCGCTGCAGTATTCGCTGATCGTTGATTTGCTGAAAACCTTGCACCTGATACGTCAGAGCATAGTTCGGAGCATGGTTTGGAGTCAGAGCCCACAGATTATTAGTTGTTGTCTTTTACATAATTCAGGGTTTATAAGTAAGTAAACAAGGACTGAATTTTTATTTTTTTTTAATGGGGTTAGGGTTACCAAAAAATATTTTTAGAGTCTCACTCCAGCCAAAGTCCCAAAGTTGGCAAGCCTGTTTAAAATGGTGGACCTGTAGAACCCCAGCCCTAACACTAAACAACAAAAAGAATCCTTATATTTGCTTAATGGCAGTATTAACAGAAAAGTGATACATATCATATCGGCACTCAAAGACATTACATTGTATGAGGAGGTCTCTGCTGCGAGTCTGGTTAGGTTTTTTGTTATGTTGTTAACCAATGTAACGACAGCACTTTGACCAGGGCTCTCAAGTTTTGAACTGAGTGACGTGGGGGGTGGGGGGGGGGAGTCAATATTAATATTTGCAGTCAATATTAAATATTACTTTGAAGGAGGAGGAGGAGGTGGAGGAGACGCCGCTGTTGGCGGAGGTGAGTGACATCATGGAACCGTGGCGCCGGAGGCTGGACTCGGAGCCGTAGCCGGACTCGGCCTGCAGGGGGCAGCAGAGACACACACATTATTATCTGTACAACAGATGCGTGAACATGATGAAAAACCCCTCCTGAAGTCATCATAATCTCTATTATGGCACTCATGTTACCCAGTTCATTGAAGATACGGAACAAGATGAATGAATGCAGTCTAGGCCACATTCACGATGAGACAACACAGCCACACGTTACCCCATCCTGCCTACTGATACCAACTGCAGACACGGTGAGAACACATGACTGACAGCAGCTCTCTGTGGTTAACACACTATACTGCTTTACAGTCTAAAGCCCCCTCTTGTCCCGCCTTTTCTATTCCTTTGACTGTTGACCTACTAACCCATATCCCAATTAGGTTGTTGTCTGCTTGCTACAAGCGTTCCCAGAGAGATATAACGTGTCTGACGGTCTTGCTTTTAATGCAACAATAGTGTTTAATGAGTTAGTGACCATTGAATAACCCAATGATTGTTTCCCTGCTTAAGAATTAGAATTGATTCATTCCTTCAGGCAACTGTGGCCTCGTTTAAACCACACATTGTTTTGTTTGCAATAAAAAGGCAAATAGTTGCGTGTAGCCACTCCTCTATGAATGATTCACTGTCATGTTATATTCTTCCGGACAGAATGGATAACATGACTGGTAGATGAATTCACCGCAGGGGAGATCAGGTGACTTCCTGTTAAACTAGTCTCCTTTTCCGTCCCTTGCGTCACAGACTGCTTTGAAAATAGCCGTCGAGGGGAGGGGTCAGAGAGTAGGGAAACCAAACAGCAATGCCCTGTATCATCGATAGAGGCCGCTTAATCCCCATCGAACGGTGTTTGCGATACAGTCAGGGGTAACTATCGGTCAACAGTCAACACTGCGCCTGTTCTAATTACTGCTGCCCTTCAGCCAACCTGCTTATACCCAAACGAACCGTGTCACCCAAACCGATAACCATCGGTAAGGCCTTCAACAGGGCTCAACCAAAACAAACAGAGACCATTTTCATGGTAATATTCGACTGATTGAAAACGTTTTATACTAGCCCTTATGTTAATGTTTCAAACTGAATCTATAGTTATTCAAACCCACAAAATGAACACACCAACAAGGCTAATAGTGTTTAATACTGAGACTTCTGGCAATACTTGCATGGAGGCTTTTGCAAAAAGCAAACAATTAATCAAGCGGCTGTTTGACAACCAAAAGAAGAGCATATATTCCCAATTTATTCCAAGGGAGGGGACAGATGAAGAGATGAAGACACCAGCAGGGACTGCAGCTATAGCTACAGAAAGGGGAAAATGTTAATAATGATGCTCCAAGAAATGAAGTGAAAATAAGGAGAATGAAAAAGGCTTTAAGTTCCATATTTGAGTAAAAGTAAATGGTTACTGACACAACCAGTTAAACAGAGCTGTTACTGCGGTCTGGACACTCACAGCTCAACATCTTCCACGTTTGATTATTGACCTTAACAACATAAGCATGGCTTGCCATCACAGCAGTCATAATAGCTTCAGCATTAGCATGCTAAAGAGCCTTGACAACAGCCACTACCGAGTGTTTTGCATTTTTTCCTGGAGATTTCCACAGCGGTCTGTAGTTGAGTAATAGTCCAGGTTAGAGGGGAGTCGGGTGTGTGTGTGTGTGTGTGTCTGTGTGTGTGTGTGTGTGTGTCTGTGTGTGTGCGTGTGTGAGTCACCGCTGGGCACGGTGCAGATGGGAACGAAGGGGGGTTCTACTGAAATGACTCAGTCCCTCCTGATCTCACCATCTGACTCACTTACAGGATTTGAAATGCTGTTAAACTCGCCTGGTCCATCACAGTGTAAAGTCAGCCTCAGTCGCACAACATTTGAGATCCGTGCAAATGCTGTGGGTGTATTCCACTTTAAGTAATTTTTATTTTTTAAGTATTATTATATTACTATGTTGTTGCTAAGCTTTAGTACACTGTAGTAATATAATAATATATATTTGAATGCAAGATCATTGTTCTGCTAAAGCAGAACCTTGTTCTAGATGATATATTGCGGCCTGCGTATTACAGATCGGTCAAGTGACCAATGGACAGGAACCATAATTGGATGAGCAGTCCTGAGCTTGCGGGACGCGCTTAGCCTAAAAGAGCTAAGCATGTCCTGCGTACATCGTCTCTGGGCCGCAGGGCAGGCCACAAAATAAATTTCACCTTTGTCTATGTCTATGTTGACACCTCTTGTCTAATGCATTATTCTGTATGTTTGTATAAATAATAAGACAAATCAGGGACTTATGATAGACCCCTCTACTGTCAATCAGAACTGCTCAACGTTGGTCAGTGCGAGGTAATGGGGGTAGCCTGTAGTGGTGTTGATTGCGGATGCACCACTAGCTTTATCAGAGAAGCAGGTAAACTCTCACACTCACACACACACACACACACACACACACACACACACACACACACACACACACACACACACACACACACCCAGAGGAGCACACACCCAACCCAAAGAACAAACACCAAAAACACACAACCAGAGACACACAGACACACAGACACAAACACACGCACACACACACACAGAGGAATACACACACACACAACCAGAGGAGAGGAACACACACCCAGAGGAACACACCCAAAGAAACACATACACACACCCAGAGGAACACACACCCAACCAGAGGAACACCAACACAAACACAACCCCAGAGGAACATACACACACACACACCCAGAGGAACACATGCACGCGTACACCTAGGGGAATACATACACACACACTGAGGAACACACACACACACATACACAACAATCACAGTCGGAGGGACACACACACAAGGCTTGGTGTTGGCTCCCCTATCTATAGGGGGTCTCCGGGGTCTAAAGTCCAAGAGACTAGACTAAACGTACCATGAGGGGGGGGACGAGGGCCACTGTCCCCTGGCCGGTCTTCTCCCTCCTTCCGTCTCGGATACTCTGGGATGAGCAGACACACACACACACACACACACACACATGTTAAACTCACCTGCATGACGACAAACACAAACAAACCAGATTACCAAAGGAAGATTTATAGCATAAATAAGAAGGCAGGCCAATGATGAGCATCTGTGTGTGTGTGTGTGTGTGTGTGTTTGTTTGTGTGTTTGTGTGTGTGTGTGGGTGCAGGCCTCACCCTGTGCACCTCGATGGAGTCGATCCATTTGTTTCTGTGCTCAGGGTCCTGGGCCCTCAGGTACCACAAGCTGTCATTCACGCTGATGTCCAGACGGCACTCGTCAAACTCATGGGCCTGCAACATAGAATGCATCAAACACACACACACACACACACACACAAACACACACACACAAACACACACACACACACACACACACACACACGGTTTAGTTGATGCAGCACACAGAGGCCAGCCAGACTCAGAGTTGGTGCAGTGCTCCATGCTGAGCTCTTTGCACTCAAGCATTCAGAGTTAGGGGCTCACACAGACGTGTGTGTGTGTAATATATGGAATCAGCTGTTCGTTCATCTCTGAAACGTAAAAATGAAAATGAAACAAATGCGGTAGGTCCCCTTCAATGTGGTCAGGCTGTTTGCTAATGACAGCCATAAGTTGAAGAGATGAACCAAAGCCTCTTCTGAGTAGTGGGGCCCAAATAAACTCCATCTGATTCCTACCCTTTTAAGGGCTCTTCATGGGGACCGAGCATATACAGTAATACAACCTGTGTGTGTGTGTGTGTGTGTGTGTGTGTGTGTGTGTGTGTGTGTGTATGTGTGTGTGTGTGTCTGTGTGTCTGTGTATATGTGTGTGTGTGAGCGTGTGTGTGTGTGTGACGTTAAAGAGCCAACATCTGCTTTCTATGTAACAAACCTTTGTTTAAAAGCCCAGAGATAAGAGAGAAAAAGAGAGATGAGAGAGATAGAGACAGAGAAAGAAAGAGAGAGAGAGGCAGCAAGGGAAAGAGAGATGAGAAAGACAGAGACTGAGAAAGAGAGAGAGACAGCCAGAGGAAGAGAGATGAGGGAAAGAGAGAGAGACAGCGAGAGACAAAGATGAAAGAGAGAAAGACAGAGAGACAGAGAGAGAGAGTGAGAGAGAAAGAGAGACAGAGAGAGAAAAAGAGATGAGAGAAAGAGATTAAGTAAGGTAGTATTCAAAAGGACACGATCAACAACCCCGCGAACACAGAGCAAATGACCCAGCTTGGATAATCTTGTGACACACACACACACACACACACACACACAAAGGCGTACACTAAGCCTGTATTGAATACCTCCCTGTTTTCCATCCCCAGATTACAGTAAAAACAGGTGGACTCAGGTACACACAATACGGTAATAATCAGTATGCTAATTATTACTTTATTTTGGCTCATGTGCTGTATGAGTAAAAATTAGTAGAGGTCATTTAGTAACTATAGTATAGGCTTCATTCTTATGAAAATAATTTAATCTGCAAGATAATTAATGGATATAAAAGCATTGTCATCATACATTATTGATGTCTTGTAAATGTAAACTGGTCACTAAGGCCTAACCAGATCACTAAGCCAAGTAAGAGAACCACTTACACTCAAACTTAAATAGTTGGCTTGACAGCCATACAGTCCTGCACCAGCATTGAACCACACGTAGAACCACCAGAAAAAACAGAACACCTTTCATCTTTACAACCATCCATCAATCCATCCCTTTCCATTCTTCCGCACAGTCTGTGTGACTCAAGGCCTGGGGAGTTTAGGAAAAATAGAATGTGATCTTTCAGTTTCCTGAGAGGTAGCGCACCGGCTTCGCGGAAAGCGGCTCTAGGAATTGAGGAACACGATGACAGGCTTTTCATCACCAACGGCTGACAGCTCATGGCTGACGCTAAACCGGTTTGAGGGTTCATGATGAAACTAGAGTAAAGTGCAGGAAGAAAAAGGAAAACAAAGGGAAAGAGAAGATGGGCTGGTCGCGTGACCAACATGTACCCAGAGCCCAGGACACGCAGCTCTACCTCTTTCATGGACACATTTCACAGGAAGTGACACACAAAGGGGAAGAGCACTACTTCCTCCTGATTGGTTCCTCCCCCCACAACCTCCGTTTCTGCATCACCACACGTAGTGAGACAACACCTCTTATCTGTGTAACTTCAGTTTTGGCCACTTTTTTTGTGCACATGTTGAATACAAACACTTTGATAGTTTGTAGTTCATAGTGTGGAGTGTTTGGGCCATAACAGAGCATATGCAATAACTGTGTACCCACGTGTAGATTGTTGCCAAGCAACCAAAATAAACAGGACACTTCCAAGTTGTTGTTTAAAAATGTGCGGAACCATGTCATGGTTAACCAAATAATGAACACAAGCGCCCCAAGCCTCATTAGCAAGCACCTAGTAGCACATACACACACACACGCACACGCGCGCACACACACACACACACACACACACACACACACACACACACACACACACACACACACACACACACACACACACACACACACCTACAAACACACAATGAGTTCCAAATACGACATGTTTAGCAACAACAACGTTCATTCAGACAGAGCCAACAAGCCAAGATGTGGAAATGTGGAGTGATGTGGCTGTTTGTTGGGCCAGTGTACCAGCCCCTTAAGAGCATGCTAGTTCTCACATGATGCATATGCTGAGATGAGGTTTAAACATCAACCGTTTTAAAGCAAACATAATCGTAGAGGGACAGTTCTTAGAGCAGGCTAGAGGTTATGGTTTGGTTTGTGCCATTTTCAGATCTTAAATGCGGCAAGACTCAATTGACTCAATCTCTGTAGGTATACACCACGAGTGAGATGGATGGATAATCAGCGTGAATGGATTCACTGTTTCTGGAATCAGACCTGACAGTGAGATTAGGTTGTGGGGTGGAGAATGAACTGCTGAGCGTTGCTAATAGTAATAGCCTAATTACAAATTATTTGCCAGTGAAGCAGTTTGTGCAGATGGCTGAAGATTGTGGTTTTTATGTTTTGTGTACTCCTATTTGTTTACGTTGGTGTTGCCAATGTAACTATGCCAGATAAATTATTCTAATTAGGAAATTGAATGAGAAGGAAAGAGAGTTGGAGGCATGTAGCTCCAACAAATAACCAAAAACAAAAGCTGAATGTCAGAACATCCTTGACATTCAAAAATGTAAGACCAACAGTATATTCAGATAAGGGTTTTCACTGGCTAAGTAATTAAACAAGTGTCTGAAGCCTTTGGGTGCACAGAATTAAAATAAATATTTACAGAGGCTAAGATAAAGCTGAACAAACAACAGACTGCTTGGCTGACTGCTTTCCAGGAACAGTCATTCAAATTGCTAAAGTAGTTCAAACAAAATGCTGCATTCAAAGAATTGCTCTATTAAGTCATTTTTATCATGCATTTTACTAGATGATAAAATGTGGTTCTGGTTGCAACTTGTATAAAACTATTTGAAAGAAAGATAATTCAATTTTAGTTGGAAACACGTCAAATTGTGGTATGGAAAAATGCACTGCATTTAGCCTCAATATAATACGATGAGATAACAGTAGCATTCAAAAAGAAGCATTGAAGAGATCTTGGGTCAAAAGAAGAGAAAACCACTACAACAGTGTTGAAGTGACTAGAAGAAACTGCAGTCTCCACCACACTCTTCAAAACCACTGATTCAGTCCAGCTTTCCAATATATTTGATGCAGGCTATTGTCAAAGAGCAGTCATATTCGGTAACTGAACTGATAATTTTGTGGTTTACTTTGTAATAACACTTAAAATGGTCAATTTTCATTTAAAGAGTTTGGATTGCTGAGCTTTATTGTGATGCGATAACCTTTTTAGCCTCAACATGAATAATGAGAATGATTCACTTGACATCAGCACAAAAGAAAATATCCGTAGGCCTACTCTGTGGATATGAAACAATTATAGATTAAAGACGACGTGAAAACCAAGGAGGCTTGTCCCTCGACATTGACCACAAATGTTCACGAACAATCCCGAGAGGATATCGTGATATCGCGATATTTGATGACGACGGCGCTGGCCGGCTTACCACGATGACAGCCTTGTTGAGGCAGAGCGACCCGCGGCATCCGTACTCTCTCTCATCTTGGGACTTGTAGTAACTCAACGTGTTGTTCTTCAGCGACACCCACCGGTCCTGCCAGCCGTGGATGTAGTTGGTCCACTTGAAAGACAGAGAGCACATCTCCCGCTTAGCATGGTTGTATGACGGCGTGTAAATGAAATCACCGTAACAGCCATAAACAGCCCTGACTCACAGGGTGAAACTGGCTTGGTTAAACAGTCGCCCTTCTTCCCTTAATCAGTATAATGGAGCAGGTGGGGTTCCTGGGAGATATTTCACAATATGCTGGATGAGCAAACTGCGTTTATTTCACTTGTGAGATGAACTGGTTCCGCACTACCAAAGGGTGGGCAGGCCACCTGGCTGACTGTAGATGTAAAGGTGTCACATGCAGATGCAACGAGATGTGTAGAGGATGCTAGAATAATATTTAAACCGCATGGCCTTTATGCATACATTGGACAGCTATACATAGAGTTGGTATGTATGCATGTGACAGATATACATACACAGCTGTTATGCATACATTGGACAGAAACGTGAAATATATCCTCAATAATTGCATCAAGGAATGCAATGCATAACGTTCCATACAGTGAAATAAGTGAAGGGACCTTGCCCACTCCGTTCTACAATGCTCCATGCCTCCCGTTGCTTCATAAATGGACCACGATGGTTTCTGGGTCACATTCTAAACTTACCTTACTGAGAATCCCACTGAACTCCACCACCCCGACCGGGTTCCCCGAGTCCAACTCCAGGTCCTCTTCAGAGCCAGAAGAGCTCCAGCTCTGGTTGTCTGACATGTCGGAGGGACTTCACTGGTCGACTAGTGGGTGAACTGGGAGTGGTAGACGGCGGTCAAGCCCCTGGTCATACGGCCTTCAGTGTTGGGAGTCGTTTGAGGATGTAAACAAAATATAGTCCCATGAAGTAAGGTCAAGACTATTTCCGAGTGCTCCTGGAAGTGTTGGCATGGCAGTCCAGATGAAAACACAGCGATCTGCAGCCGCACAGCTCGGTGCCGGTGCAGGTGGACGCGAGTCAACGCTGATAACAGCCCTGTTATGTATCGATCCCAGGTCTCATGGATAAACAGTGTAATCCAACCTCCCCAGCTCCAGTCCTTCTACCTATAGCCCCACGGAGGTTCAAGTTGCCAGGTGCGTCAACGGAAATATCAAAATGATTTGCAGAAATCAACCGACAGATAGAGGTAATGACCCGTGGATAACTGGTATAACGAGACTTTGACACTTTTACTGGTTCCGTACTGGTGACAGCTGTCTGTCAGATGGCCGTGTTCCCCGAGACGTCAGCGGATGGTCCGTGAGCGCGTGTGTCAGACTGGAGCGCTGCTCAGGGGCGCTGGCTGCTGCCTGACGTCATCTAATCCTTCCCAAACAGGGCAGACAGACTCAGCCCACTCAGCCAGACTCCGCCCACCCTCAAGTCTCCTAGAATTAGATGTTACAACATTTAATTCTAAGAGAATCTTATACAGTAGTAAAACAATCATGTTCGGGGTTGCAATTGAATGCAGGGCGCAACGGTTTTAAATGAACGGAAGTCCACAGCATCGTGTGTCTTGTTGTAAACTGGACCTCAATGACCGCAATGCAAATCACAGGGAAACGTACCGGAAATTGTATAGTGTAATTCTAAGTCAAACGTCAATCCAATTTGATAATGTCACATTAACCAACGAGCTGATTACGTCCGTCCCAAATTCGACCCCAAAATAGCGCATAAATAAAAGCGGACGTTTATATATAGTTCTGTAATGGGCTTGAGAGGCTGATCGACGCCTAGCTCAGTGTCATGTAGATTTCTTCGGTCTAACTTCCTGGTCCCATGACACAAACTAGGGGAAACCACAAGACCCCTTTTAAGACCCACACACCCACACTCACACACACACACACACACACACACACACACACACACACACACACACACACACACACACACACACACACACACACACACACACACATGCACATAGGTCTACAAATACACACTCACACACACACACACACACACACACACACACACACACACACACACGCACACGCATATTTGTTTACGTTTTTTTTTCTCGTCATTGGACAAGTTAGGACAGCCAATTCAGATTAGCAGGTCTGACAGTTCGAGGGAAACAGGTTTGATTCCCCTGGAGTTTCACATAATCAGAGGGAGATCTTATCACCTAGTTCGAGGCCAGGCTAGGTCATTTCATTAAAGACAATGAGTAAAGATAAGTGTTACAGGTAGAAAGGTAATCAAATCCTTTTCCTTGCTTTAGCAATTCTCTATCTATGACTTTTTTTGTTAAAACCAATCAATCTATTCACATTCAGATACATAATTACTAAATTTTCTACTGACTTGGACCCTTTTCCTCATTCATTAGACCAGGATAAGTGTTTTTTTTATTTGCGTTTACCAAAGGAGTTGTTAAGGCATCCCAACACGCGTGCTTGTGTCGCCCTCTAGTGGTGTTTTTGGAAAATCACGGAGCGGCAGCGTGTTAACGTACACTTTTGCCTTTGCGAAGCCCTCTTTATAGTCAGGGGGCCAAAACTAATATTAGTTATTAGTTTCTGGACACAGAAACTGAAAAGATAAAATGGCACAAAACATGCTATTCAATGCTTTGAAAGTGAAAAGAAGTCACTAAATCTTGCAAGCAACTGCCGGTCGTTCACAGCTAAAAGTTTTATGCCTTCAGAAAAATATTTTCCTGTCTTTCTATTTTCTGTCAGAAAGATAAGCCTGGGGACATCCAAGTCATGACTACATCTAAAAAGATCCTTGATCTAGCTCATCAAGACACATAATTGTGACTGAGGCTTGCAGGAGTCAATGACTTGATTGTCGCAGAAGGAAAGTATCATCTTATCTGCAGTTTCTCGGGAAGCATCAGAGTATTTAATCAAGAGCAGTTGATCCATATTCCATTTGCTTACACAATGTGGCAGATGAGCTTAAAGCAGGACTTGGCAGAGGTGAAATATACTTGTTGAAAGATACTGTACTGACTTTGATTTGGAACCACAAATATACAATGGTCAGCAGTTCAAGGCAAAGCTTGAAAAGTTACTTCAGGGAAAAGCACTATTTGTTCAATCATTAAAACCAACAGATTCCATCCTGATATTTTCTATAATGACAGCTGGAACTGCTCTTCTTAACATGAAGAAATGAATGGATGAAAAACATGACGAAGCTTAAGGGATGACAATGGCTAGCTGTGGAACTGACAAGGACACAGAGATACTGATTTGGCTGTATCGAGTGTCGGTAAAGGTTAAGGCAGGCATCAGGGAGTCCCCAAGACATGATCTTATTGGAGGGATAGATCAGCATCATGCAGAAAAAACTGTGCATGACAGTCTGTACATCCTCTTAGTGCTCCTTTGCGTTAATGATGATGACTCAGAAAATGTAAATGTACAATCCTGTCACATAAAGCTACTCAGCATTGCTCAAGACATTGTTTTCCTGGCATCTGGTGGACGAAGACCAACACCAAAAGACATTTGAATTGGAGTTGCTGTAAGCCAAGTTACACACTCAAAGCTCTTAGTGCAGTTACTTCATGCTGCTGGGCATAGCAGAAGCCAGTGATTCTTAAACTAGGGGTCGCGACCCCAAATGGGGTCTCCAAAGACGTCCGTGGAGTCACCAATTATTTTCTGTATTCAGTCTGAAATTATTATTATGCCAGGTGAAACAAAGGAAAATAATATTGGGGGAAAAAATCTGCCTTTTTCTTTTCTTTTTCTTTTCTTTTCTTACACACAGTTAAAAGAAGAGAGAAAATATGTTTTCGTCTTTCAACGAGATCTGGTTCAGCCTATGGGCTACTCCGCTGATAGAAACAATGTAACTATCTGCTCCCACTATATGCAAACTCAACTTGTTCCCGCTATTTCAAGTAAAACAAAATAAAAAGACATAGGTAGCCTACTAGCCAAAATGGAGAGGTCGCTGCTTAAAAAATCTAACAAAAGCTCGGAAGTGCCAGCTAGCAATGCGTCTACTCCTCTGCGATCCTCAGATGGGACAAGTCTACAGGCCGGTGAGAATAAAAAGGAACAAACGAGGCGTCGGCATTATCAGAAAGAATTTATGAAATATGGATTCACTTGCCAAGTAAAAGATAACCTCGACCACCCACAATATGTGATTTGCGGCATTGTTCTGGCGAATGAGAGCTTAAAACCTGTCAAAATGAAACGACATCTCGAAACCCGCCATCCCGAGGATGCTACGAAACCAATAGCTTTCTTTCTGCAAAACGAACCTGCAGAAGACCGTAGTTCATGGGCAAGCTACCTTGCCCACCAAAGCCTTGGCAGCTTTGTACGGAGTGGCCCACCTTGTGGCAAAAGCACAGAAGCCACACACAATTGCCGAAAGCCTCATCCTCACTGCAGCAATTGCAATGACCACCGCAATGCATGGTGAAAAGATTGCAAGTGCGCTCAAGCAAATCCCCCTCTCCAATGATACAGTGTCCAAGCGCATTATCGAGATCACTAATGACATTAAATGTCAGATAATCAAGAGAGTAAAAAACTGCAGGTTTTCTTTACAGTTAGATGAGTCTACTGACGTGGCAAGTGTCGCGCAATTATTGGTGTTTGTTCGCTACAATTATGAAGGAAAACTTCCCGAGGACATGCTGTTCTGCTCTCCGATGGAAGGAAGGTGTACCGGCAGTGACATTTTTAATTGTCTCAATGGTTGGATGGAAGACGCAGGGCTGCAATGGGCCAACTGCCTAAGCATATGCACAGACGGTGCGGCAGCTATGTGGGGGAAAAATAAAGGGCTGAAAGCAAAGGTCCTTAGCGTTGCACCACATGCCAAGTTCACCCATTGCATTATCCACAGAGAGGCCCTGGCATCCAAGACACTTGAGCCCGAGCTTAACAACGTTCTCCAGACAGCAATTAAAATGGTGAATTTCATCAAAACTTCATGGATCAGTTACACCCGAGATGTATTATTCAGACACAACTGACTAAACAATCGAAAAGAACCAAGATCTTGCCTGAATTATATGCAGACAACAGAACACAGATGATCAGGTTGTTCCATCTTGGAGTGGCTTCAACCACTTTGTGTCAAAATCAGATCCCCAAAAACAGTAGCTGGATGACACTGATGATCCTAAATTCTCCATGACTATGACAAAATTTGGACAGTGTTACAGAACAGCCACAAAATGACAACAAAACTGGGCCAAAGGTACACAATCATAACCTTTGATGAGCAGCTCTTTGAAGCACTTTGGGCAATATTGTGGCCAACCTTTCTGCAATGGCTTGATGACAATAGACAGAATTTGCTTCAAGTTGGCAGATGCACTCTCAGAACACATACCATTTGGAGAAATTGAGGCAGCTGCAGCATGCTATGAAGATCTTTTTCTGAAAGTTGGAGAGGTTCAGGATCTCCTTGCCGAGTTTGACAAGGCTAATTAAGACAAACCAATATTTACCTTCTGGCGACAATACATGGACCTTGTGTCTATTCTCCTGGCTTTCACACGGGCACTGAGATGTGGTGACTGGAAGCTTTACATGTTGGCCTTCAAGAACATGATGCCCTAGTTTGCTGCATATGATCACAACCACTACACAAGGTGGGGTGCTGTATTCATAGCAGACATCGAACTACTCACTTTCTCCGTCTTTAAAACACCACACCTTATTTCATTCCGGAATATAAAGAACATTAACCCTGCCACTCTCACTTCAAGTATCCACTCCTCCCGCCTCCCCGACATCCACAATCTATCCACCCCCAATGATCTGGTCTCTCCTTACAACACTCGACTCCACAATATTCTTAATTGTCTTGCTCCGTTAAAAAAAAGAGATCTGTTTCTCTCTCTGTCTCCACCCCTTGGTTCACCCCAACCTTCGTCTGATGATAGCCAAAGGTCTGCAACTTGAACGGCTTCATAAAAAAACCGGCCTCACTATTCACAAAGAAATGACAATAATCACATCTTACACTACAAGGACTCCATTGCCAGCACTAAAACCCACTACTACTCCAGTATAATCACTGCCAATAAAGGAAACTCCAAGTCACTGGTCTCCCTACTCAACAATATCACAAAACCCCCGGACTCTCTCCCCCCTCACCTGTACACAACCTTCTTCTGCAACTCCATTATGTCCTTTTTCACTACAAATATCAAGATTATCCACCAGCATCTTGGATTAATCCCTCACCTCAGCATCTCAACAGACTTTCACCCATCCCCACTCTCACCCTCCTCCTTCCAGCTCCCCACTCTCTCAGAAATCACAGAACTCATCCTAAACTCCAAACCATCCACTTGTGAACTGGACCCCCTCCCCACACAACTTATTCACACTACATGCTGGTGAAATAAAGGGTAAATAAAGGGGCCTCCCTTCTTTGGCTCCCCTCATTTCTGCCATCATCCACTCCTCTCTCACCACTGGAACTGTCCCTACAACCTTCAAAACCGTGGCTATTACCCCAATACTGAAAAAACCTGGTGCCGACCCCTCCAACTTCAACAACTTCCGTCCAATTTTCAATCTACCCTTCATCTCTAAAATCCTTGAAAAAACAGAAGCTTCCCAAGTCCATTCTCACCTATCCCACAATATGATCAGTATGATCATATTGTGGAATAGGTGAGATATGATCAGTTCCAGTCCAGTTTCTGCCCACACCATAGCACTGAAACAGCACTCATCAAAATAACCGACAACCTCCTAATGGCAGCTGATTCTGGACTCCTCACCATCCTCATCCTCCTCGACCTGAGTTCAGCCTTTGGCACACTCTGTCACACCACCCTCCTCAACAGGCTAGCTTCAATTGCCATCACCCACACTCCGTTAGACTGGTTCAAATCGTACCGCTCTGGCCCCACTCAGTTTATTCAACTGAAGTCCTTTAAATCCATCCCCTCCTCTGTCACTTCAGGTTTGCCCCAGGGCTCTGTCCTGGGGCCCCTCCTCTTCATCATCTACCTCTTTCCCCTCGGCAATTCTTCCGCAAATTTAATATTCACTTCCACTGTTATGCTGACGACACCCAGCTCTACCTCACCCTCGTCCACTCTTCCACCCACCTCCCTCACTTATTACATCCTTGAATTAAAAAACTGGCTCACTCTCAACTTCCTAAAATTAAATAGTAGCAAAACCGAGGTTCTGCTCATTGGTACAAAATCAACCTTTAAAAAATGAAGAGCGTTTCACTCACCATCGATTATTCCACTGTTTCACCCTCCTCCAAGGTTAACAGTCTGGGTGTCATCCTGGACAGTACACTATCCTTTCAATCCCACATTAATATCATCATCCAGTCTGCCTACTTCCACCTACAAAACATAAATCGCCTCCGCCCTTCCCTGATCCCCCACACAGCCGCCATCCTTGTCCACAGCCTTGTCACCTCCCCTATAAATTACCGCAACTCTCTCCTTCTCGGCCTCCCTCACAAATCCCTCCATAAACTCCAACTGGTCCGGAATTCAGCTGCCCGCATTAAATTCAAAGTCCTCCTGTTAACATGTAAGGCCATCCACAACCTTGCTCCCCCATATCTGTCTGACCTCGTTCACGTACCCACTCGCTCCCGCTCCCTCAGATCCTCTTCCTCCATACATCTGTCTGTCCCCTCTGCCCATCTCACCACCATGGGGCACAGAGCATTCAGTCGATCTGCTCCCCATCTCTGGAATTCATTACCACCCAAACTCAGAAACATTGATTCATTCCCCTGAACTCAAAACACATCTGTTCAGAACTGCCTATTCCACCTCATGCCATTTACTATGTCTATTTTTATTATATTCATAATAATAATTTTGTTTCTTTCTAGAGACTATTGTGTACCCCTGTTCGGTGTCCTTGAGTGCCGAGAAAGGCACCTTCAAATAAAATTATTATTATTATTATTATTATTATTATTATTATTATCTGGCACAGATGGCCCCGCGGGTCTACCAGGGTTCCTAGAGGGTGATTTTGTAGCCAAAGAGGCCAAACACAGCTTCAACAAGGTGCCTTTTGCTCTTTGCCTTGAGCACATCAAGAAAACCGGAAAGGGTGATGGAGGATTGGTAGGCATCACTCGAAATGAGACAGCTAGAAACTGTTGGTCCATCACCTACTGTTCTGAATTCCCCTATGTATTTGTCTGACTTGGTATCTCTGTCAGGCAGATAGTAACGCGCCCTTACAACTAGGTGGGGTCCTTTCCCATTTATAAACATTGACGCATAGTCGCGTTGTATTCTAGTTCTTTCTACCAGCTGTTGTTGCATGGAGCAAGTGTGCGTGTGCGTTCTTGACAAAGTAAGTTATTATTTGATATTTATGCTGATATTTATGTTTAAGAACAGTAAAGTTCAACTATATGTTACTATTGGGTTAATAAGTTCCACCCTAATTGTTGTTTAACTGTATTGCGCAACTTAAAAGCACATTCACTTCGCAGCCGCAATCTCATTCGCATCGCAGCCTTTTCACATGTGCTCACTCGGAGCCTTGAGCATTTCAATAATTGATTGCTGTAATTCACTGTTGTTACTAGTTGATTCATGTACTGATATTTGGTTGTATTTCGTTCACATTGCAGATACCACACACATTTGTGATTCGTAAACCTGTTTGCACCTGAAACTTCATAAAGACCCATAAAATCAATCTCTGCCTACGCTACTCCTTACAAGAGTCCCGCTGTGGATCAAGCAATCCACCTAATCTCAAATAACATCCACAAACGTCCTTCAATTCTCAACACCTACAATGAACATGCATCTTTAGCGCAGGACACTAGATCCCTGTTTGGACTGACACATGATGGAAAAGATGATGAAGACAACAACAAAGAATGCCTTCCATCAAGACTCAGAAGAGATAATGATGATGTCATTCAACTTGTAAACCAATTCCAGAGATACCATCACCGGTGTCTTTGACAACCGGTGATGTTGCTTCAGAAGATATACTGAGTGACCTAACGCATGCTGCAGACTCTGGGAAAGAAATGGTAACTGAGCTGGTGAAAAAAAGAATGAGCACAATGAACACTTCCATAATAGCCTCACTAAGAGAAAACTCAAAACATTCTCAAATCTTTACAGAACATATAGCAAACTTGGAAAACTCAAATACAAGTGTGTGAAGCCTGACAGGGATATTTTCCGTCGCATCATTGTATCCATGGACAGTGGCAAGAGGTTAACATAGATGGCCTTCCTCAAAAGGAACTGTGTGCAGTCCCCCTGTCACTTGCCGCAACCGAGTTAGTGCTCAGTCCTACTAGCAAAGCTGGCTTAGCCACCATACTACATGCTGGTGAAAAGGAGACAGGGCTAAGTCCATCTCTTGTGAGAACATGCACTATCATTGATGGGATGGCTTTAGTAAGAGCAATAGGAAAACCTCAAAATGCTTCAACCTTTGGAGATTATGCTGACATGTTCATACAGAATATGACTGGCAATCTACATGGGAACATTACTAGAGTAGACTAGTCTTTGATCTGTGGAAAATTTCCGCCATTGTAAGTAATGATGTAAAGATGCCAGCTAACTGGAATAGTTTAATTGAAATGGACAAAAACAATGCAAGCCTTACACAATTCCATTCAATGGAACTTGAAAGGCATGTCATTCTGTATGTTCTTGAAATTGTAATAAGTGTGGGATTTGATGATGCTGAAAAAGAGGCATCGGCAGCCGGGATTGATGTTTCCCACCTAAGGCCTGCCCATGAAGAACCAGATACCCGCATATTGCTACATGCTGGTGAAATAAAGGGTATGAGAGGCTTTTTATTCAGTGCAGAGACACAGATGTTCTGTTGTTGCTTCTTGTGTTTGCACACCTGCTGAGCCCAGAAAATTTGGATGAAAGCAGGAACTGCCAAGAACCCACGCTACATTAAAGTGCATGATATTAAAATGTCAAATGAGATTCTGAATGGTCTGTTGGCATTTCGTGCCATCACTGAATGTGACACTACCAGTCAATTCACTGAAATAGGAAAAAGGACGGCGTGGGAAGTGTTCCAGCAGTACCCTAATCCTCTCCACAACTTTGGTGAGGATGAAGCCAAGTCCAGCTTTTCTATCCTCAGCAGAACAGTTTGTCTGCAAACTTTATGATCCAAAAACGACCAGCACATTAATCCATGAAGTTCGCTGTGCAATGTTTTGGAAAGTAAAAGCCAATGTTTATACTTTACCACCAACTCAGGATGCCTTGTGCATGCACCTCATGCTGCACCTCACTATCCAACAAAGGTTTGGGAACGGTCACTAGTGCCCCTTCCACACTTGCCCTCACCAACCAGTTGTGGTTGGCACATGAAGGATGGAATGCTTGTCCCCCAGCTTCTAACCAAATAACCTGTACAGGCCAGATGCTTGGAGCTGACGATCTGTGGATGCAAGGAAAGTGGAAGTCAGTGCAGTACCAGGCAATGTCGATGATGAAAAAGTGGAACATTTTGCAGTGGGGCATGTGGATGTGCCTGTGCTGCTTAGTGGAAGAATACTCAGGTACTCACATCATTATTATTGAGTGTTGCCACATTATATGCAACTTTATTGTTCAGATTATTTGGCATGATATTGTTTTTCCTGTTTTGTTGATTAGATTTATATTATGCCCTTTCTGGTAATGCATTTGTTGTATTGGGAAGGTATTCATTATCAAAACAGTAAACTCTTCTTTTGTGTCCCTGACCAGGACTTAGACTGAGCACATGGACATGGTCCCTGGGTGCCTTCTGTTGGCTGCCTACCTGAGTGCCACTGCTTGGATGGGGAAAAACATACCTTTGCCATACGACTAGTACATAGTTATTACTACTAACTAGTTACTAACAACTAAGAAGTGAGAGAGCAGTTATATTAGGATGGAATTAATACCTATAGTGAATGGCAATTAAATATAATTTGTGTTACAACCATTGGGGCATCCGTGGCTTACTGGGTGCCTTCTGTTGGCTGCCTACCTGAGTGCCACTGCTTGGATGGGGAAAAACATACCTTTGCCATACGACTATTACATAGTTATGTGGCCCGTTCGAATCCCGACCGGTAGGCAAAATATTGTCGACGGGGGAGTAGTTGTGTAGCACTCTCCTACTGTTGCGCCACGTCCTGCTACACGGTCCAACACCCCCATCTAGTGGCCGCTTGGCGCCATTGGTACTCACCCTCTCAACACACCTGTCTGCAATCTGCAATCGCCGTTCCCTACTTCAGCCGGGGATCTCCAATCAGCCGGCGCCAGTTCGTCGTTTACTACACCTCAGTCAGTATCGGTCCTACCAGCGTTAAACCAAGTCCAGCCCATTTTCCCTGTCTTCCAGTAACCCTCTTCCGTAGTTCTCCGTCCGTCACCCTGTTTACCCGTTGCCGACTCCTCGCCTGCCTGACTACCCGCCTACCGCCGAGCCCCTGACTGCCTGCCTGTTGCCGAATCCCTGCCTGCCTGACTACCCGCCTACCGCCGAGCCCCTGCCTGTCTGACTGCCCGTCTGTTACCGAACCCTTGCGTGCCTGACAACCGCTTGCCTAGCCCCAGCTTGTCGTTACCCCTTGTCCCAATAAACCCCATTTCCTTTCCACCCCGTCTCTGCCTCCCTGTGTCAAGCGTTTGGGTCCTCTCGTCCAATCCCCATAACACCTACGTCCTCATCCACGGAGGAGGTGCCCTTGACCAAGGCACCTGAAACCCCCAACTGCTCCCCGGGCCACTGTTCCGGGAGTGCCTGTGTGCCCCCATGTGTGTGGACCTCCGACATGGTCAATCCTCATTGTGTGTTTGCTTTCACCAGCTCCCGGATGGGTCAAAAGCAGAGAAAGAATTCCCCCAAAAAGGCTGGGACATTTCCGCCTGGACATTTAAATATTCTAACTTTTTTCCCTACAAGCTTTAAACTTGGCTTGACTTATTCCCATAGATAGGGGTACTGATCGATAGAGGTTTTGGGATACAATGTTATGTTCACTTGGCCCATAGGTAAGGGGTACTGATTGATAGAGGTTTTGGGATAAAATGTTATGTTTCCAAGCCGATATTTACTTTGAAAACTCTTCAAAGTTTCCAGGCAGAGATCGATTTTTTCATGTTCTAGTTCTGTTTTCTCTTCACAATAAATGTTCATTCTCATGTTCATGTCTACTTCAGCAGACATCCCCTTTGTTAGCTTTCATTTGATACCAAGTTTATGTATATGGTCCTTGTTGTGAAGATATTGAACATTTATCTTTGGCCTGTCGTGTTGAGCAGGAAAACCTAAAACCACTGGCAGGTACTCTTCGGCCCAGCACGCCCCAGCTTAGTAGTGAAGGTGCGGTATAGCCCAGCTCAGTTACGGCTTGCGTTTCCACCGCCGACAGTACCCTTATGGTAGGGCGGGGTTTAAGCTGGATGGTGATAGCCGTGGCAGCTACATAAGCATCGTGGCCTCAAAGCAGCCCGACACAGTGTAGCCTGCTAATAAATCTTTTAAAAAAAACGGAGCTTTCGCCAGAAATACCTCGCGGGTACTGCGTTGGTGTGTTATTATCCCCCTGTCGCACGGAAGTGACGATTCTGTTGGCCAATCAACGGACGGCATGTGTAGCTTGTGTCACGCCTGCTGCTAAGGTTGAGGACCCAAAATGCACGACACAAAGATTATTTTCCAAACGACAGGTTTTACTCACTCAAAGCTCTGGAAACATGAAGCACAAGGTGCACGCACGCAACAACAGAAACAATGAGCAAGGAACTGAACCAAGGCAACGACTTAAATACACATGACTACCAAGACACAGGTGGGCAGGGAACAAGGAAGAACATTGGGCAAGACAACAATCAACCTCAAACTAAAAACTAGACTCAGGTGAGGGGCGGAGACACAGAATCACAAGACAAGGGAAACCAAACTGAAGCACATGGAAGAATACAAACAAACACAGGAAGTTCAAGCCCAGGAGATACCACTAAAAAAACAACATAAAAGTCCAACACAAAACACAAACCCAGACAGCTTGAACTTGCCGGCACCCTTTCAGGCGTCTCAGTACCTCAACCGATGAATACTGCGAGACGATTACGGTGCGTTTCCAATGGCGGGTGTGGTTCGGTATGAATAGTTGCGACACAGTTGAGCCCTGATTAGCTGTCTCTCAATACACCTCCGTTGGGGTACCAAGACGTCTGAAAGGGTGCCAACAAGTTTGAGCTACACACGCCGTCCGTTGATTGGTCGACAGAATCGCCACTTTCGTCAACAGGGGGATAAAAACAAACAAGCATTTTATCCACGAGGCATTTCTGGCCTTGTTTATTGAAGAAAATATTGTGCAAAAGTTTGCCATCCTTCTTGGCTGTCCTACATTGTTGCTCTTTGTTCATTGTGCGTTGGATTTATTAGCAACACGCGGTTCAGTCTACTTCAGATAGATGTGGAAGTGGAAGAACCAGAGACGTCGGAGAACCCGACGCAGTTGTTTGTGATTCATAATATTCTCTGGAGGCACACAAAGCTTTTGGCTGTGATAATATGTATTATATGCATTGGTGGTTAGAGTACTGAAAATCTATACTCAAGTAAAAGTACAATTACTTGCTTCGAAATCTACTTGAGTAAAAGTAAATATTCCAATTTGAAAACCTACTTGAGTAAGAGTAAAAAAGTACTTTGTTATAAAGTTACTCAAATTACAATTTACTTTACATTTTTGTATTCGAGTGCTTGGATCAGTGAAAAAGAAATAACGTGTGTGAGTGAGTGAGAGAAAGAGATGCACTCTTAAAACATTTATTCACAAGTAGCTTCATTGTGTGTATTGTTCATTAAACATACATACAACGATACGTACAACAAAAAATGTAATTTAATTTCAAACAAATTTACATTAAAAACGTAAATTAATTTCAGCTCTGTGCATATGACAAAAGGCAAGAGTTTTGTGGGAACAAAACCAATGAAACAATAATTAGGCTGGCTTTGTTAGCTGATTAGCCAATCAGATTTGTCTTCACGCGATTGCGATCCAGCGTACGCATAGCAAGCACAAACACTCACAGCCAGACACAAAAACGACGAACAAATTCTAGAGTGGTCTGCAGAATACAGAGCCTTTGTAACATAGTATCTTTAGAATTATATAAACTCTACGTGGTCCGTAACCCTGCACCCCCGGCCGAAAATATTGTAGCGTCACAGGGTTTGGGAGGAAGGGGCGGGCCTTCTGAGAGGGGGGTCCCGGGGGTTTCCTTCCGGGTGGGTGTGTCCGGTTGTTGAGTGTTCCGGTTGAGCTGCGCCTGTCTGTCCTTTTGAGGAATCTAATAAAGCTCCTATGGACTTACTTCGCTCACTACCTCGCCTGTGGTCATTACATTGGTGTCAGAAGTGAACAAACGACGGGAGTGGGTGGAGAGTTGTGCGTCCAAGCGGAGGGCTACTTTGGATTTACTTTTGGATTTTGTCGGGCTACAGCGTTAGTTTCATTGTGTCGGTTAGTTCGCGTCGGTCATGTCTTTTCCGAAAGTGAAAGAGGAGGAGGTGGAGCAGGAGACTGGTGCGTTCGGATGGACAGAGGACGCGTATGGGGAGTTTCGCAGAGCTTCCCAAGAGGCCAGAGACGGGTTGAGAGAAGCTGCAAGGAAGCTGGCGGCCGACGAAGGGTTGTCTTCTCTTCCCGCGCGCCCGGAGCGGGAGCCCGCGGCTCGGTAGGTAAACAGACATGGCGGCGCCCATGTTCCAGTTGCCGCCCCCCATGTCCCAGTTGCCGCCGTTTCGGTTAAGACGCCTAAGTACTCCGGTAGGTCTGACTGGGAGGCATTTCATGCTCAATTTGAACTGCTGGCTGACGCTGGGGGATGGACAGTAGAGGCTAAAGCATTGCAGCTGGCTTTGTGCCTCACAGACGACGCGTTGTCGTGCCTGCTGCTGCTTTCACCGGGGGAGAGACGGGATTACGGAGCTTTAGTGGGGGCCTTGCAGAGGCGGTTTGGACAATGTGTGAAGCCGGAGCTCCTTCGTAATGAGCTTGGTAACCGCTGCAGGAAGCCGGGGGAGTCGCTGAGGGTGTTGGCTAATGACATTGAGAGCCTGACACGTAGGGCATATGCACACATGCCCCCCAGCGTGCAGAGCGAGTTGGCACGGGACCAGTTCATCAGAGCCCTCCTTCCTCTGGAGCTGCAGGTTCAAGTGCAATTACAGCACCCAATTTCTCTTCAGTCGGCTTTGGAGATGGCCGTGGAGAGGGAAATCGTGTGGGGCGCGGTCACTGAGGGGGGCCCAAGAGGGAGTTATCCGGCTGGGGGAGCAGCCCGGGTCCCGGTGGCGGAGGAAAAGCCGGCGTGGGCGACAGAAATTACGGAACTGATAAGGGCCGTATCACTGCAGCCGTCACGCATTCGACAGCGTCCCGACCAAAGAGCCTGTTGGGGGTGTGGCCAACCCGGACATTTGGTCAGAGATTGCCCCACACGCGCGGGTCCGGGAAACGCCACAGGGCCCGCACAGGGGGGGATGTGCGGACCTTAAACAGTTCTTTCCCCGCTCCCCCCGCCCCAGCTGTTCCAGAAACGGAGGGGCCACGTCAGCACAGGCGGGGGAGCCAAGACCCACTTCCCCCAGAAGCAGACGTCATCGAAGCTTCAAGGACGGCGATGGTGGTGGGTCGACTCGGTGACGGGGATTCATGCTATGTTCCTGTGGCCGTGGAGGGGGTGCCGTGTTCGGCCCTGGTGGATACCGGTTCATCAGTGACGGTGCTCAGACCAGACGTGTGCCCGGAGTGGATTTGGTTGGAGCCCACTGACGTGCAGCTGCGCACGGCCACAGGGGGGCTGGCCCCGATGAAAGGTACGGGGCTACTTATATTGACTGTGGGGGGAAAGGACGTACGTCACCCAGTGTGGGTAGCAGCGGTGCAGGACCCATGTATTCTGGGCTGTGGCTTTTTGAAGGCCACAGGTTGCCGACTCGATCTGGACGGGGGCACGGTGAGCTTCCGAGGGGGGCCTGTGATCGCTTTGTTGCCCACTGGCTCAGGTTCGGGGCCGCCCGTGGGGTCCATCTCGCCGGCAGTGTGTGCAGTAGAGCCCGAAGTCAGCGATCCCCTACCCGTGGCGTCCGTAACCTTTCCAAGGACTTATGTGCCCCAAGCAGCCCAGGCCCAGTCACGACGACTGAAGGGGGGGGGCGTCGCCGCCGACCGTGAGGGAGATATGGCTAATGAACCGGGAGGGGCTGGACGACCAGCAGCAGGAGCGGTTGTGGCAGTTGCTGCTGGAGTTCCAGGACAGTTTTGCTATGGGGGAGGATGACGTGGGCCGGACTCCCTTGGTGCTACACGAGATCGACACTGGGGAGGCCAGGCCTATCAAGTGTCGGCCGCGTCGTCTCCCTTTGGCACGTCAGGAGGCGTGTGACCAAGCGGTGGAGGACATGCTGCAGGCAGGCGTAATTGACCCTTGTGACAGTCCTTGGGCGTCCGCTGTCGTCATGGTCCCCAAAAAGAACGGCACCTGGCGGCTCTGCCCGGACTACAGGCCGGTGAATGGGGTGACCAAAAAAGATTCGTACCCGCTGCTGCGCATCGACGAGTCCCTGGACTTAGTTTCGGGATCGTCCTGGTTCTCTGCCTTGGACCTCCGCAGTGGGTACTACCAGGTGCCTCTCTCCCCAGAAGCAAGACCCAAGACAGCGTTCTGCACAGGCCGGGGTTTGTGGCAGTTCCAAGTCCTTAGTTTTGGACTGTGTAACGCTCCAGCCACCTTCGCCCGCCTGATGGACCGGGTTTTGTCAGGCATCCCCCGCCAACAGTGCCTGGTATACCTGGACGATATCTTGGCGCATGGCAGTGCCTTTGACTCCGCCCTCGAGTCCCTGCGCCGGGTGCTGGAACGGATCCGTGCAGCGGGCCTGAAGCTGCATCCAGATAAGTGTCACTTCATGCGCAGAGAGGTACAGTTCTTGGGGCACACAGTGGGGGGGGAGGGCATCCGCACAATGGAAGCGAAAGTGCAGGCGGTTGCAGACTGGCCCACCCCGGCTAATCAGAGGCAGCTCAAGAGCTTCCTGGGCCTGGCTTCCTATTACCGGAAGTTTGTGCGGGGTTTTTCATGCTTGGCTGCTCCTCTTTACAGGCTGCTACAAAAGGACAGTGTTTTCCTGTGGACTGAGCAGTGCCAGGGGGCGTTCACCAGCCTTCAGTGTGCCCTGAGCGAGTCCCCCGTGCTGGCCCCAGCTGACCCCTCGCTGCCGTTCATGCTGGACACCGATGCTAGTGGCGTCGGGGTGGGAGGGGTGCTCTCCCAAGTGGGGCCCGATGGAGAGAGAGTGGTGGCGTACTTTAGCCGGGCCTTTAACAAGGCGGAGCGGCGTTACTGCGTTACCCGCAGAGAGCTCTTGGCCGTAGTGCTCTCCATCCGTCACTTCAGGTACTACCTCTGTGGCCTGCCTTTTACAGTGAGGACTGACCACTCTGCTCTCCAGTGGCTCATGACCTTCAAAGAGCCGGAAGGGCAGGTGGCCAGGTGGATGGAGGAACTCCAGGCCTACGTCTTCCGAGTGGAACACCGGGCTGGAGCCCGACACACCAACGCCGACGCACTCTCTCGGCGGCCCTGCGCTGCCGAGGGGTGTCGCTGCTGCGAGAGGAAGGAGGCCCGGGAGAGAGAGCTGCGGGCAGAGGAGGAGGGATGCGCCGCGGTGCAGCAGTTGGAGGTCATCTGCCGAGGGTTGGAGACCATAGATGGAGGCGATTGGAGAAAGCAGCAGGAGCAGGATACCGACCTTCAGCCGGTGTTGCAGTGGGTGGAGGGGCAGCGAAAACCACCGTGGGAGGAGGTGGCCGCCCTCTCCAGAGATGTCAAGGGACTGTGGACCAAGTTCGGGGCTCTGCGCCTCTGCCGGGGCGTGCTGCAGCAGGCCTGGAAGGAGCCGGCCACGGGCGAAGAAAGGTGGCAGGTTGTGGTTCCCAAGGGCCTACAGGGGGCTGTGCTCGAGGCTATGCATGGAGCCGCAGGGTCGGGGCACTTTGGGGTTGCTTAGACACTCCGACGCCTACGCCAGGGTTTTTACTGGGGCCGGTCCCGGAGGGATGTCGAGGACTTTTGCCGTCAGTGTGACCCCTGCACCGCACGGAAGGGCCCCACCGGGCGCTCACATGCTCCCCTTCAGCAGTTTCTGGTGGGTGCGCCTATGGAGAGGGTGGCGGTGGATGTGGTGGGGCCGCTGCCCATCTCGGACCGTGGCAACCGCTTCGTTCTCACTGCCGTCGACTACACAGGAAATTTTGAAGAGTAAATTTTACTCAATTTGAGTAAAATTTGACTCCCAAAAAGACAGTATTTGGTCCCAGTCCAAAAAGAGTAAAATTTACTCTCGTCATAGAGTTACATTTTCAGAGTTATTTCTATTCTATCTAGAGTTCATATTTTACTCCACAAGATTAAAATGTACTCAATTTAGCATAAAGTGAGAACAACTCCAACACCATTTCACTAAATACAGAGTTGTATTTCACCCTATACAGAGTAGTAACTGCCTCAAAATAGAGTTCCAATTCTACTACTAATTGAGTTGTATTTTACTCTGTACAGAGTAGTAACTGCCTCAAAATAGAAGTCTAATTCTACTATGACTACAGTTCTATTTCACTCAATAAAGAGTTGTATTTTACTCAGTATTGTTTTTAATAATGATAACTCTGGATTAAAATGTTTGAAATAAAAAAGAAAATGAATATTCAACAATGCACTTTTATTTTACTTAAATGCATATCACATGCACTGAGCACCCATAATATATGAGGGGGGGGGGAAAGTCTTTCAGGGTGACACATCCCTATAATTTTTTGATAAAAACAAATAGAATATTGTAAACAGGTATGCACACTGTCACCACACCATCAGTAGCTGCAGATAAGGCTGTAAAATATTGCAATTGCCATCAGCCCAGCCAAAACATATATGCCCAATTGGTGGGCCATCACAATTTGGACACAATGTGCTCATTGAAATTGGGTCGATTAGATAAAACAGGAGAAAATATGAATAAATTAGAATTTGAGTTATGGGCAAAGAAATTCAGAATTCCATTGTTCATCTCCAGTGCAATAGTTAGAGCTTAATGATTCTTTTATCACAGGAAACAGTATGGGACAATAAACAAACTTGAATCATCATTACTGTATGACATCTGCATATCGAATGCTTTGTAACAAAAAAGCTCTTTGACATCAACAACATGAGGTCCTTCTGCAGTACACACAACTTTAAATGCATAAAAATGCTCATCCATACACAGTGTTTGGAGTGCAAATGTACACAACAGTAACCTCTCATCTTTAAGAACAACACGGTGGATTTTGTGAAAAACTGGCATCTCATTAAGCACTTTAAGACAAACAACTAAACCTGGACGATACATATTTCCATGTTGTTTGGCCCATCTAACATCCAACACCTTAGTGTCAATTGATACCTGAAGAGCCTCTGCTATCTCACAGCCCCTGTCCATCACGTTTAAAGCTACCATTTTACTTGGACCAAGCACCAGTCTGTCGGGCTCAAATGTCTGCCAACTATATGCTACTTGACTTTGGTGTTTCCTTGCCAATGTTTTAGTTATATTTTTGAAGCTTTTTAGTTGTTTTTAAAGAAATTGTGCTTTGCTTCATAGCGCATGCACCAGGTATGCAAAAGTGGTCCAATTTTACGAATACATGTAGGATAATGCACCATAAAATGATGCTTTGGCAGGAGCCTCTTGCAGGGAAACAAATGCTTGAATAACCCATGGTGCTCTGAAATCAAATGTTTCAAATAAATGGTAATGCCAGTTGATAACATGGGAGAAAATACAATATCTGCTATTTGAAGCAACAACAGAAGCAAATACCAGTGTGGATCATCTCGACAAACCAAGTCTCCAAATATAAGTGGGAGATGGGAAGTAAACACCAAGATTGGATCGCATTTAAACCCAAGTCATTTGAGCCCTCTACCAACTTCAATGAAGGTGGCTTGTTGTTTTGATCCATGTAGCCATAGTTAAAGTTCTTAATTCTCCTGTCTATTTCCTTTGATGTTGTGTAGTTTTTGATCAAGTATAGTATAAGCAGCTTCATTTCATATTGTGCCACGCCCTCCAAGATATCGTGCATAATATCGACAGAGAAGTTTTCACATGTATTGAAGTACTGCAAGGAATTTAGAACACAAGAACGTTTAACACCCATCACATAGGGAAGACTAAGAGTTTTCTCCATCATTTGGCAGTGTTCCGCGTGAAGTGCTTGAGTTCGCATCACTATCTTGGGTGAATCTTCTGTGTATTCTGTCTGAAAGTCCTCTTTCTCAGCTAGACAAAAGCGACAACAATATCTGGCACTAAATGACTCTACGAAACCAAACAAACTATGAAGACCCAGGTTGTCACCAGTAACTTGGACAATAGTTCCATACACATTTTCTTCATACAGTGGGACCCGAATTCCCTTAGTCTCCAGCTCTTTAATGTCTTGCACAATTGGATCAAGTATTTTAGAAAAGCCATATGTTTTAATGTCTTGGGCATGGAATAAAGCGACCAAATGAATATTAAGCAGCATTGAGTTGTGCTTTGGAGAAAGATTGCGCAAGGTGAAATAGATTGCTCCTATTTTATGTATTCCCTTTTTACTCCCCAACGGATTTGCGCATTCAAAATCATCATAGAAAAGTTGCAACTGAATTGCATGCTTCTGTTTTGAAAATAAAGGATGACTCTTGAAAAGATCTCCATCACAAAAGTCATTAAGAAGATCTTTTCTTGAACTGGAATGACTCTGCATCATCTCTTTTATCTTAGGGTGTTTGTAAATGAAGTCTAACGTTTTCAAAACTGGGATATAAACCAACTTCAGTGACAGCAACTGGATCATAAGTTCCAGTAGTCCGATTGCGCCGTGTATCAAATCTTGTACCAAGAACACATTCAACGGGTTCCACCCTTCCCCACTTCTCTGTGAAATACTGCCTTCTCTTAGTTTCAGAATTTAAGACACCAAAAGGATTTTCAATTTTTCCAAAGCACTGATCAATTTTACACTCAACCTCACTTTTGATAGGTTCCTGTAAAGATAGACACTGCTTCACAGATTCTTTTGCTTGATTATGGATATCATCAACAATCTCTTCCATTGAAGTAACCAAAGAGTTAATGATAGTTTTGCCTACAACTGCCACTTTAAGTTCAGCCACTGTCGCAGCACAGCTGTCCACAAGACTCTTATTAAATAGGACTGGGTCAGAGGGGGCACTGTTTAATGGAAAGTCATCAACAAAACTTACAGCTAAATCTTCAGTTGAGGGGCCTTCACCAGGATCACAAGGTCCATGTGCTTTAAGATGCTTTCGAAACCCTGAAAAAGTACCAAAGAAACGAGAACAAGCAGGCTGACCACATTTCAGACGAAGTGTCTTTCCTGAACAAAGTCCGTGGATCACCTTCAAGTGCTTGATTAGTGAACTGTCATTTGCTTGAGGGCCTTTGCAAATGAAACAAAACATCTCAAGGTGTCAAAATCAGTGCAGCATCCGAGCTCTCATCTCTTTGACCCTGGGATTCACCTTGGCGGTAGCAGTATCAATCTGATAAACTGCGGTTTGCAAGAAGTGGTAGACATTGGCCAGATCCCTGTTGTACGAGGTAGCGAAGACGAAATGAGCTTTAAAAAGCTCGTCAAAAGAGGCAAGAGAATCTGGTGACTGACACGGGATTGCATGTTTGTCGATAACAATGAAATATTTGTGTGTGGCGCTCCTCTTGGTTCCCACAGCCAGTAGATAGGGTTGACGGCTCTCTGTGAAGCTGTCCAGATGCCCTTCAATACTGGTCCCAGTCTGTGAAAAGAAAACTTAATCAGTCTTGCTATTAAAATGTATCTGTTGCAGTTTAGGGCCCAATCATCACCACCAGAATCACTTATTGCCACAAAATGCAAGATTTCAGCCTTATATTTTTTATTTTGCTAAATGTAAAATAAATAGATTTATTCATATCAGCGTATCTGGGGCTGATGGTGATCGATCTGTGGGGAGCCAAATCAGAGAAATATCACACGGCACTCGCTGATTACAGATGAGCATGGTCATCACATGATTTCACAAGAGTATAGTTTTAAGATTTAATATTTCGGACAGAACAGTGAGCCCTTTTAAACTTTAATTAAACTGTAACATTACCTTGATGAATTTCACAAGGTGGTCAATGGCTTGTCTGGCAGAGAGCTTTCCTGGTCTCTTGTTGCGGCCATGAGGTGATGGTGGCATGAGGTGGATAAGGAGCAAGATGGAGGACATCTCACTGTCCCATCCTGAAAATACAAGAAAATTCAGAAAGACATTCTTACTAAAATGTTTATATTTTTGTTCCAAACCATTTCCTTCTTCCATTATTATTATTTCTTTAATTTGAGTGTACCATCTTCCAGTTCTTCTGTTGTGGATTCAGCGTTATGAAGGAGATCTTCAAGGTCGCTTGTCTGGGTGAGGCCACGGGTTTGTTCAAGGACTTTCTGCCTGTAGTGAGTAGGCCACTTCTCCAGGAACTTTGCAGAGATGTCATCACCAAACATCAGACTGAAATCCTGCACTATCTGCAGACAAGATGGAATACAGAAAACAACATGGCATATATTGTTAATAGGTGCACCAGGGCTGACCAGGAATGTGATCTGTTTAAGTCATTTTTCATTTCAGCTTGATTTTAATGCAAGGCATTCGAAGAGCAACATACATTCCCGTGATGTCAAGAAATCTTGGAAAGGTGGTGAATATTTCAGAGGACTTCACTGGGTCATGAACCATTTCTTGGCGATGGATGAAGGTCTGTTTCATCTTCTCCTTGATGATTGCTTCATCAGTTGTATGCTTCATGAGTGCGATGGCCTCGCAACACTGGGTTTCTGTGGTTAGCCGATTTTCCTTACTGAAGGGGGTTCTGTCACCAGAATCTGGACCACCTGTAACAGTGATCAGTGAACAGTGACCTGTAACAGTGAAACCACATACTGATGCAATACTTGCTTTACTTCTCAAAATAGTTAAGCCACTTTCACCCCTTACACAAACGGCCAATCGTCTTTTTGCTAAACCCCCTGCGATGCACATCACTGTAACAAAAAAGCACTATGCACATTAAAGATGAATTGAACATGTGAACTCATGAAAAAAAAAAATCTAACACACTAAAAATCATGTACCTGTCAGTGGCTGAGGGTTTCTTTTCTTTTGTCCCTCTGAGGCTTCTTTTTGAAGCGTTTTCACTCTCCATGCAAGAAATCCACCCCCATCTACTGGATTGTAATAATGCTCTTAAAAACCAAGAAAGTGTTTATTTTTAATCCTTAAAAAACTAACACATGTTCTTGTCTGGAGAATTGATGAAATCAAGGTCAACCAGTCTGACATCTGCTGTGTTCAACTTGTTGAGGTTAGGAGACAAGGTCAGCATTTAGAAATGTTAATAATTTGTTGCAATCTCACTCGGTTTTTTGATCAATACTAGAAGGAATGAGTGAAGAGGTTAGACTTGTTTTATTTACTTACATAGCCCAAAGTGCCCTGGGGATCGGCCAGGTATGGAAACAATGCAGTGATGCCCTTTGCGTAGTCCTCTTTAACACGCCTTGAAGGGCTCGTCCTAAAGTATGCACACACACACACGTATGAGATCCAAATAAAAGTACTCCTATGCCGACGCCTACTGCACTTGGTCTGAACCAAATACAACCATAAATGTTAGGGTTGGATGTTAATTACATGACAACATACCCATGTTCACTCGCCATGTGTGCAACCAATATCTTCACCATGTCACGTCTTCTGGAATCTGTTAGGCTTTTTTTCCGAGCCTACTCTGTAAGGATCCTCTCTCCTCCAGGTTTCTCCCTCAGAATCTTTTCAATCATCTAAGTGTGAGGGGAAAATAAAGAGGGGAGGGACATGGATTTGGTGGCCAATTACATTTACAGTGACAAAAATGTAAACCATGCTGATCATCTTGATCTCTCCATCTGCAAAGCTTACCCGAGCAAGACGAGTCAGGTCATCTCTGTTTCTTTGGCCAGGACTAGGCTGCAAAATGATGGTGTCATCAGAGTCCCCTTCATTTTCTGCACTAGAGCTGAGAAAGGAGCTGTTGCTGCTGGCAACGGAGTGGCTTGTAGAGGGGCTCACTGATTCTAGCATGTTAACATAACAGGTGTGATTATAATAACATGTCATTATTAAGAGGGGATCATCTGTGATAAGAGTAATGTAAAAGATCACATTAGATTAGGATGGATCCACACACCAAGCTAGTTATTCCTCAGATGCTTTTTTAAGTGTCTGAAGAGGCATGTTTATTCAAAATGTCATGCAACGTGGATAAGTCTCTCTTTACTATGTTGCATTACAAGGTTAGGACTAAATGGATTATAAGACTCCAAGTTAACAAGTTACTCACCCTCAAAATCTGAGCCCTTGGGCAAACAGACTTCAAGCACACCCAGGTCTGGTTTCATTACGAGAAACGCAAACGCGTCCTCGTCAACTTCAGTGTTCAAATCATCATAGACTTTTAAGTCCAAGGTAGGAATTTCAAATTTCTTGGAAACTGTGAAATCAAAAAAATATTGCACAAGATTCATACTGTTGTGCAATTCATCTTATTTTTATTATAGGTCACATCTGTGTCACTTCACATCTGAACCACTTAAAACAACGATTTTATAAGTTTACGAGTGCAATGCTATGAGCTTGCAAATCTGCATTTTATTTCTTATTTTGGTAACACTTTATATTAAGGTACACCTATTAACCATTAATTAGTTGCTTATTAGCATGCAAATTAGTAACATATTGGCTCTTCATTAGTCATTATTAAGTACTTATTAATGCCTTATTCTGCATGGCCTTATTATACAACCAGTAAGCCATTAACTAAGAGTTTTCCCTCAATAACCTCAGAATTATTGCTTATTAGCAGTAAGTAAGGAAGTTGTTGCATATGAATTATGATCTCGATATGCTTTGCTTAGTATGGACTTTATAAGGTGGTAGTACCACAAGAAGTTATTCTCCCTTAATAACACTTAATGAATATGGTCTGTTCTTACATAAAAAATACACAAAACTACAAGTGTTAATAGTGTCCAAATAACTCTAAATTAAGTCTTTGTTACTTAGAATATGTTCCCCATACTAAAGTGACATCTTGATCATTACTAATTCACTAGTAATTGAACACTTATTAACCAACACATGTTCCCTAATCTAAAGTTGCCTCCTTTTTACACTTAGTTAATATATTATAGCACATAACTACTGCAATGAACAAGCGATGGGTTACACCTTTGAAAAAAATGGATCTATCTATAGGTTCCCTCTCATTCAGTGGTAGAATAACAAAGACAGCACAAGTACAAATACCTCATTTATTAAACCACTGGTTCAGGTTTTCCCAAGGCTGACAACAAATACTGCCTGAAAATTCAAACACTGACAAGTATCAATGTTTATAAACATGTCATACAATATGGTATCAAATGTATAAGCAGGTCATACTGTATGATAATACAGGTACTCTATTGTTGAACATCTGTGTGATCCTTTAACCAAAATCTGCCTGCTTAAAAAAAACACAATATAAAATACTGCACAATATTAAGTACAAAAATACAATAAATTGCACAATCTAAAAAATATAAAACCTGCACAGCTCAACATGAACTTGCTCTTCATCAGCTAAACTACACTTGTCAAAGCTTAGAACAAATGTACTGAACTGTACAAACATTGCACTTTCACAGCCTAAACTTGCTCTATAATTACTGCATCAGGTGATTTATTTCCCCTGTGCACTAACAAGGATATAACTAAATCTGCACAGGTTAATATTTCACGTTTCCAATACAATACAACCGATCTTTAACTGAACAAAGCAGATCACTTAAGTCTTTAATATTTCATCAACAAGGGGAGGAGTTGGCCTTTGGCCTTCATGTCCTCTATAATGCTCTTCTTCTCAGGGGTAATGTGCGTTGCACACCTCTTAGCAAAGGACTGCAGGGTCTCAGTTGCAGGATCATACTTCAGGGTCTTGAAGGTTTCAGGATCCAATGCTGAGCTCTGCAATTGCAGCAGTCATCTTGATGGTTCCCCGGTCCACGCCATTGATTCTGAAGGCTTCAGTCATGGTGCGGACTTTGCTTAAGCTTTTCAAGACTTTTTTATATCTGCTGATAACCTCAGCTGGTCCTTTTGCTGAAAAATATATAAAACAAAAACAAAAGAACACGAGAAATGAGCACAAACAACGGCTTAAGGTCAGCTGAAATTGCTCAAACCGGTCACTTCTCTTTTGATAAAAGTATGAAGCATATTCTAGGAATGGGACAATCCGCTCATCTACTGATATGATTACATGCACAATATGTGGTTCAGAATTCAATGCAAAAATGATACTCTAAGATCTGTTTAGTTGGTAAGTCTTACGGTTCAGAATTATGTTTACTTCTGAGAGACAAATCTTTCTAGCAATACATTTGATGTTGAATAATAATTAGTGTGAATGCTGCAAAATAAAATGAAGCTTTATTCTTGATGAAAGCCACATTTTTTACTTTAGACATTTAATTTTTATTTATCATCAAATTCCTAGTATATTCAGACTCTAGAACTGAAGATCTGTATTTTTGCCTCATAATTACTTCAGAACATATATTTTTAACAGCTCTTCCAATGCTTTTATTAATAATTACTTTTCATGACCACTTGTTGCTAACAGGGCAGGTGGTTCAAGTTATGCCATTCTTACCTCTCACATGAGCTTTTCCAAGCACAGCCACAGTTGCAGATGCAGGTGGCTGTGTCCAACGTTTCTTCCGTCTTTGGATGACAACATCACTGTCCGAGGACTCACTGATGTTTGGAGAAGATGGGGGAATGACGTCATCTTCATCCATGTTACCATCGTCATCCTCGTCGTCGTCCTCCAAAGTAAATACTTTTGGTTGAGCTTTGATCAAATAGGAGGATAGATGAGACAAAGATCAGATTGTTATGAAGACATATCACACCTTTCATTACAATTACATTACATTTTGCAGATACAAGTTGCTCCCAAATCACTCACATGATTTCTTCTTTCGCATGATTTGCTCACGCAAGAAATTGCGCTCTTGCTCAAGATCCTTTATTATTTTTTCTTGCCATTGGATCCTTGCTTCTAGGAACTCCACTTTGGAGATTGACCCTTAAAAACAAAAATGAGAGCAGGATACAAAAAATATTATGATTTGACAGTATTGAGTGAGTGAGTGAGTGAGTGAGTGAGAGAGAAAGAGAGAATGACATGCATGTAACAAAGGTAGTGGACCAGATATGGTGTGTGCGGCTGCCTCAACTTGATTTGTAAGCACATGTATACTGACAAAATCTGGCAACAACTTTAATCTCAGGCAGGAAAAATCCCTAGCAAAAAATGAAACTCTGCTAAGATACACTGCTAGAAAATGAGAAATCATTACCTGATCCAAAGCTGCTTATGCTGCTGCGACTTGGAGCAGAGCTTCCTTCAACTTCAGGACCTACAGTATGGCATAGGTACAACAAAATCAACATATGAATAGAGGACTTTCAATGTTTAAACACATTTGGACAAGCTAATTATTTAGGTATTAAAGTTACTTGAAAGTTGACAAAGAAAAATTTACCATCCAAATCATTTTTGGTCACCTCTGTCATCGAGTCATTTTTAGGGACTTTTAGGGACATTTTCTTCTTGGCCTTAGGCTGTAAAAATATAAATAAATTCATGTCACTATAACCGGCAAAATGTAAGTTAAATAATCTACACAAGATTCAAAAGCTCTTCTTGTTCGAATGACTGCATAGTGCATAATTTATTTTTCATTACAAAATATGGTTCATACTAAAGCATTACATGTGCACCTACATTCACATTTTATGTTAATGTTAGTTTCTTTCCTAATATTCACCCAGCTCACGTGCACACTCACGCACTCAGCTAGCTTAACGTTACATTAGCTAATTAGCCTACACACTGCAGATAAATAGGAGGGTTTACTACTCTTTAACTATGTAAACGGCCCGAGGACGGGCGTTATGATGTGCTTACAAAACTCAGGGGGAGTTTCAATTAACAGGCTAGCGCTTAACTTACCATTTTTGTTACACGAATTTCCCTCTTCACTCTCCAAACTGTGAACGAAACGGCAAATACCCACCTTCTCCGAATCTTTGACGTGACTGGTGGCTCCCTTTGGATGATTGGATGAGGATGTCACATGACAGCATAGTAACAGTCAATGATTGGATGAGAGCAACGGCGAACACGGCTACGGATTGGTAGATTGTTATGTCAATTACTGTAATGGCACTTCGCGCCATTCTTTGATGCAGGACTGCGAGACTGTTTACACATTTAGACATCAAAGAAGACGGGTGCGCGGGGCAATATTATGAGCTTTGAATCTAATATTATTCCATAGGTATAGGTTTAACAAATATGTTGTTGGGTTACGAGTTTTTGAGTCGAATACATTTTAGACGGTGCCCCAAGGAAAACTACAAGTTCACCAGATGGTTAATGAAAGAAGGCCTACTTCGAAAATGGATGAAATGCCCCTCTTGCTCTCATGTTATGAAGTTGAAACGGTCCTACGGCAAAAAGGAGGCAGCATGGTGAGTAGAACAACTAGACATGTGCCTTATTTATTAATTCTTTCTTTGTGTGTAAGCATAGGGGAGTGTGCAGCATGCAGCCATCCAATTATATCTGCTAGAATTCAGTGGCAAATCCTATATTTTACGACAATCTTTTTAATACAGAAGTTATGAGTGGTGTACACACAAAATATGCTAAGTCACATCTAGACAGTCACAATACAAATCACACACACAGCTGCAAATTTTAATTTTTAAGTGAGCTACTGTTTATTTGGTAGAGATAGGGGTGTTCATGTTTCCACAAAGTTCTATATGTGTACAAAATCTGAAATGAAAAATGCCTTTTTACCAATTTTAGATCACATTCCTGGTCATATTGTTCACCTATTTAACAATACATGCCACCAATCAGCTTGACTTTAAACTTGTACATGCACAGGGATTAATTGATTGATATCACCCTTTTCATGCTGCGTGGCACGTAAGCACAAGTGGTGACAAGTAGAGTAGAGTAGACACAGCTAAATTTACTCAAATGTCCCAATTTAAGGTGTAACAGTTGTAGATATTACTTGTCAAGTAGGCCTAGAAATGGGACTGTTCTGTTGTGCTTTGAGATTGCATGGGGGGAGGGAATCACAAGGACTACTACCTTGTTCAATCCCAATCTTAGCTGTTTCAACACTTATACATAAACATCTATGTCCCCCTCTCCATCTTCATTTATGTTACATTTTTATTAAGTGAAATCAGCACAGTATCATAGGTTTTTATTTTGTTACATTAACCTTTGGATTTAATCATCAGGACATGCCGAGATTCCTGTCACAAAGGGAAAACGGTGTCGAGGTCCATCCGAAGTGGCTCAATGTTTGAGAATTCTCACATTCGACTGCATACGTGGATGCATTACATCTACAGGTGCGTGGTTTTACATTGTATAATAACAAAAGCCATCAAAGACAAACTCGGACCATATTGTTTTCTTTGAATGTTCTCACTATACTGTTGGTTGGGATGGGTCCTATAAGAGCCAATGCTTACGAGACATGAGTTTATACATTATATGGGAAGAATTCTGAACATTGGTCGAATTTATCAACTATGTGTAATTGTATAAGTACTGGGTTGTGAAGAGTCCAATGTAGTACAAAGGTCTTGTGGATTTTTAGGTTTTAGGTGGTTCCCGGAAATTGTCTCAAAATAACTTAATTCATTGGCGAGAAAAAAACCCACACAAGTTCAAAAGAACTTAACTTTTCTAAACAGACACTTCACTGTGCTAATTTACTCAGTATCCATTTTTTCGGTTGTTTCTTAAAACTCTTCAAAGATACAGCAGATTTAATTTGTTTTGGGATTTTATTCCATTCCTCCCCTCATACAGGGAATGTTCTTCACCCTACTTTGCTTTTGAGATTTGTTGTTTCCGGTTAAATACACTCTTGTATTCAGGCTATGAGTATCTGCTGTGTCTGCAAGTGGGACTGCAAATGAGAAATTATGGTTATAATTATGACAACTTAAGAAATTGGTTTTAACCCCCCACTTCTAAATTGTGTCATTGAAATATTTATCTGGTTGATCTATTACAGATTCGCCCAAGGCCTTCGACTGAGACAAGTGGACATGCTGCAGGAAGGAATTACTCTGAGTTCTGCAACTCTGAGTAAACTTGCAGACAAGCTGCGGAGAGTTTGCAAATCAGGAATGAAAAGAATGAGAAGAAGAGGCAAGCAGACTGTTGGACAAAGAGCAGAGATTGTTATGATAGATGAAAGCAAATTTGGCCATAAAAGAAAGGTATGAAAGTTACTTAAACAATTATGAGTATTACTTTGATGCCAAATACATGATTTTGTGTCTAAAAACATGTCTTCGATGTTGGTTAAGTCTGAGCTAAACTCAGCTACTGAAAGTAGAGACAATACATACATTTAAAACCTGTTTTTGCCTGAGGTGCTTGGAGGTGTATCTGCTGTATCTCGAGAAGTAACTACTGCATTATGAAATAAGATACATTGTAGTTCATTGATGCAATAGAGGGGAATGTCAGTTTTAAGAAACCACATTATTCCTACACCCCAGAACAGTTCAATATTTGTAAACATGCACCACTACTCCAAAGCTAGAGAGAACTTTTGAATTTTTGACTTATGATTTATTCTCTCCCATTTCCCACCATTATTGCAGAATCATTGTATTGTGAGTGCCATTGTCCTCATTTTGAAATATTTGCTCTTGTGAATTTCAGTACAACAGAGGACGGGCAAGCAACAGGAGTTCCTGGGTGTTCGGAATGCTAGGGATTAAGAATGACAGGAGGAGACCCATTCTTAAGATTGTGCATCACCGTTCAGTCAGGCATCTCTTGCCTCTAATAAAGAAGTATGTTTGTCGTGGAAGCTCTGTCATTTCAGATGGGTGGAGGTCTTACCGCCGTCTTCAGGATGAAAGGTACAATCACCTGACTATCAACCATCAAGATTTTTTTGTCGACCCTGTTACAGGTGCACATACACAAAACCTGGAGAGATTTTGGGTTATTTGCAAGTCAACTATCTGGAGACAAAGAGGGAACCGCACACAAAAACTGTTGAGGGATCACTTAGATGTAATTGAGTGGACTTATTGGCGTGGAAAACATCACAATAACGGAACACTTGGAATGCTTTTGCATGACATTAGGAAAAAATATCCAGTATGAAACCTGTCTGAAATGTAGATGCAGATATCAAGTTGATATTTATACTACCAGTCAAAAGTTTCGACACACTAAATGTACTGTTACCTCTGAGAAAAATACTATTATCATGGACATGAAGGCCAAAGGCCAACTCCTTCCCTTGTTAAAGTATTAAAATGCAAGTGAGCTTCTTTGTTCAGTTAAAATTCTGTTATATTGTATTGGAAAAGTGAAATATTTGTGCACGGGAAATAAATCAACCTGATGCAGTAATTATAGAGCAAGTTTAGGCTGTGAAAGTGCAATGTTTGTACAGTTCAGTACATTTGTTCTAAGCTTTGACATGTGTAGTTTAGCTGATGAAGAGCAAGTTCATGTTGAGCTGTGCAGGTTTTATATTTTTTAGATTGTGCAATTTATTGTATTTTTGTACTTAATATTGTGCAGTATTTTATATTGTGTTTTTTTTTAAGCAGGCAGATTTTGGTTAAAGGATCACACAGATGTTCAACAATAGAGTACCTGTATTATCATACAGTATGACCTGCTTATACATTTGATACCATATTGTATGACATGTTTATAAACATTGATACTTGTCAGTGTTTGAATTTTCAGGCAGTATTTGTTGTCAGCCTTGGGAAAACCTGAACCAGTGGTTTAATAAATGAGGTATTTGTACTTGTGCTGTCTTTGTTATTCTACCACTGAATGAGAGGGAACCTATAGATAGATCCATTTTTTTCAAAGGTGTAACCCATCGCTTGTTCATTGCAGTAGTTATGTGCTATAATATATTAACTAAGTGTAAAAAGGAGGCAACTTTAGATTAGGGAACATGTGTTGGTTAATAAGTGTTCAATTACTAGTGAATTAGTAATGATCAAGATGTCACTTTAGTATGGGGAACATATTCTAAGTAACAAAGACTTAATTTAGAGTTATTTGGACACTATTAACACTTGTAGTTTTGTGTATTTTTTATGTAAGAACAGACCATATTCATTAAGTGTTATTAAGGGAGAATAACTATTCTTTTGGTACTACCACCTTATAAAGTCCATACTAAGCAAAGCATATTAAGATCATAATTCGTATGCAACAACTTCCTTACTTACTGCTAATAAGCAATAATTCTGAGGTTATTGAGGGAAAACTCTTAGTTAATGGCTTACTGGTTGTATAATAAGGCCATGCAGAATAAGGCATTAATAAGTACTTAATAATGACTAATTAAGAGCCAATATGTTACTAATTTGCATGCTAATAAGCAACTAATTAATGGTGAATAGGTGTACCTTAATATAAAGTGTTACCCTTATTTTTAATCATGAAGATTTTTGAAAATCTAGAATATACTTTTACAGCGAACATTACCTCAAATCATTCATTTTCTCAGTGTACACGAAACAACATTTAGAGATGGGGTTCCAAAATCAAATACATTATACCTCTAAGGGTCCTTGACGACCACAATAATAATAAATATAAGACATCACCACTAATTTACACATGACACCCAGTAGGCTGTGCAGATTGTTTCACTCACCACACTCCAAAAATGATTTGAAGGTCAGTTGCCCTTCATAACAAATGTATTTTTGGCGCTCTCGGTACTTCACTCTTACAGCATGCATCCTTTACGGGGAAAAAAAGAAAGATACTAAGATTCAGAGTAAAATACACGTGTTTGCTAGCGGTCCACACACACTTACTAACCGAAGAACAAACTGGTAAAAGTCAACTCAACACGTGCTTGCTAATTGAACAGCAGAGAAAACAGTCCACACATACTAGACTGATCCATAGAAAATGTAATTAAAACACACTTGCTAACCGAGGGCACAAACCAAATTCAGAGTAAACCTTCGATAAAATGGTCAATAAATATTAAGCTCAGTGAAAGCATAAATGTGGTAAATGAAGCTAACAAGAGTGAGGCTTGGTTTAAATTCACATCTAACATTATAGTTTGTGCTGAAGCTAACGTTAGCATCGACATTGGCAGTTACGCAGTGTGAGACCCACAAACTCGCCAGCTGCAATGTTACTCACATGCATTACATTTCAAGTAGGCCAAAACAAATTTTGCTGACATTTTATCTTAAATAAAATCGAATTTAGTAGTTTGCTGACTTACCTGTCTCAACGCCGTCCACAACTGCCGCTCACCTCAACTGCGATAGAAAATGGCGGCAGAAACGAAACCTAAGAAAGTTTAGTGGGTGTGTTCTTGATATTACTCCAATAAGATTTACTCTATTTTTTTCCTCCGACTTTAGTGGCCACTGGAAATGATTACAATCCAAAATGAGTAAAAATTACTCTTTTAGAGGAAAATAATGGTAACTCTGAAAAAAATACTCTCTAATTTTTCCTGTGTACTTCTCCAATTGGCCCGAAGCCTATGCCATCCCCGATCAGGAAGCTGAGACCGTGGCCGACGCCCTGTTGGAAGGCATGTTCAGCCGTTTTGGGGTGCCAGAGACATTGCATAGCGACCAGGGGAGAAATTTTGAGTCCCGGGTGTTCTCCGCTATGTGTGAGCGCCTGGGCATCCATAAGACCCGCACCACTCCCCAGAGGCCGCAGAGTGATGGACTGGTGGAGCGCTTCCACCGCACCATGGGCCAACAGCTGGCCATCCTCACCTCCCAGCACCAGAGAGACTGGGATAACCACCTTCCCCTGGTTCTCATGGCTTGCCGCACCGCCGTGCAGGAGTCTACGTCATGCACGCCTTCCCTTCTCATGCTGGGAAGGGAGCTTCGTAGCCCGGCGGAGTTGGTATTTGGTCATCCGCCGGATGCCCAAGACTGTTCCCCTGGCCCTGAGTATGCCAGGAGACTCCAAGATCGCCTGGAGTCGGCCCACCTATTTGCCCAGGAGCAACAGCAGAGGGCAGGGGTGAGGCAGAAAAGGAATTACGACATAAAAAGCAAAGGCCGGCATTTCCAGGCGGGAGAGCTAGTTTGGGTGTTCAATCCCCAAAGGAAGAAGGGGAGATGCCCTAAACTGGACAGTCCTTGGGTGGGCCCCTGTCGAGTTCTGGAGAGGCTGGGTGAGGTGGTGTACCGGTTGCACCTACCACCTAAAGGAAGAAGGGTGGCACTACACAGAGACAGACTGGCTCCGTACCAAGGGGGTGCCTCCCCACTGGCCCAGGGGGGTCCCGTTGCCCCTCGCTGCCGCCCTGCTGCCTCAAAGCCCACCCCCCCGGCGACACCGGCAGGGCCTCGGTCAGACGCCTTTACCCCAGCTGGCGGGGATAACCGGCCCTCCCCTGTATCCGATACCCTTTGCCCCCCGCCCCCCCGCCCCCTCCCAGGTGCTGAAGACCCCGTTCCCTTTGTACTCGAGGCCCGGGGAGGGGGTTCTCGACGGCCCAGGGGGCCACCAGGGCACTTAAAAGACTTTGTTTGCTATCTGTAGGATGAGTTTAGTAATTTTGTTCAGCGTTGTGCCTGTTGTTATGTGGGGGGGGGGGGGGGGGGGGGGGGGGGGGGGTTGAAGCACGTCATGTTAAAGGGAAGTTACGTTTATTCTGGGGGCTGTTTTTTCTGGGATTCCTCGGGGAGAGGAACTTTGTGAAGGGGTGGTAATGTAGCGTCACAGGGTTTGGGAGGAAGGGGCGGGCCTTCTGAGAGGGGGGTCCCGGGGGTTTCCTTCCGGGTGGGTGTGTCCGGTCGTTGAGTGTTCCGGTTGAGCTGCGCCTGTCTGTCCTTTTGAGGAATCTAATAAAGCTCCTATGGACTTACTTCGCTCATTACCTCGCCTGTGGTCATTACAATATCTTCCTGCGTGTCTGCATCCATGCCGTTTCTAGTCCTCAGTCCCAACATAATGGTGAACTCGTCTCCTCGGCTATGGAATCGCAACAATGTTGCAACCTAGGGAGGGCGCGTCACTAACGTGTACGCTTGTATTACAGTCAACGAAGATAATGTGGTTATCAAAATAGTAATTTTAATGAAGGCACAATGGAAAATGTAATTGAGTAAAGAGTAGAATTTTAAATCAAATATTTACTAGAGTAAGAGTAAAATTATAGACTTAAGAAAGGAACGTGAAAAGTACTCGTTACCCGAAAAAGGTACTTTTTTACTCATTTGCGTTAACGCATTACTACCCACCACTGATTATATGATATGTAGGCCTATTAGGCTATATGATATTATTTAGATATAGAGCTCCAGGACTGTAACGCAAGTGTTGTAGGCCTATACTTCTTTATTTGGGTAACCGTTCTGCTGTTGGTGTATAACATGTCGGACTCTTGTCTCTGGTATTTCCACAACAAGACTCGTAGTGGGGGTTACCTCAGCCATGGTTGAGAAGGTATTGGGGGAGAGGAACTTTGCTTTGACTCCCTGAAGTACATGAACCAAGACATAGAGGAGAAAGGGATTGTTGCCTGAGATTTTCTCCCGCTTGAGCCCCGCTTCCCGCTGCCCGCTGCTGAGGGACCACCGCCTCGGTGTTGCCCACTGCCCGCTGCAGGAGGCGGTGGTGCCTAAGCGCTGCCCTCTGCCCGCTGCTGAGGCGGCGAGGCTCTGGCGTGAGAAAATCGTGGTCAACAATCGCGGGCAACAATCCCTTTCTCCTCCATGTCGTCGTTCAGTCTACTTCAGATTGATTTGGACGTGGAAGAACCAGAGACGTCGGAGAACCCAACGCAGCCGTTTGAGAACCATAATATCTTCTGGGGTCGCACACAGCTTTTGGCTTTGATAATATATGATATGATATAGATATCTATTTATAATGTGATATTATTTAGATATAGAGCTCCAGGACTCCCGAATATTTACAGAACACGGCCAAAGGCTGTGTGTGCCTCGCCATTGCGATACATCCACTGTAAAAATGCATGGTTCCGTGGCCGCAAGCTGCTCAGGGCCACAACCCCACCCTCCTCCTTGACACACCTCTCTCTTCCTCATTTGCATTAAAGCTACAGACACCGAAAAGGCGCGCTTGGGGAAAGCTCAATGTGTGACTGGCTCGTAGTGGCTGTAATTTTGCACCACGGCTGAATTTCGGGAAGTTCTTCAAATACTGTGTTAGGGGCCCACTAATATCTATATTAAAGCATCCATAAAGTAGCATGCCATGGGACCTTTAAGCCGGATGGCGATAGCAGCCGACACAGTGTAGCCTGATAATAAATCCAAGGAAAAGGAAGAATGCGACACAATGAACAAAGAGCAACAACAAGTCCAATGTAGGACGTCCTTCTTGGACTGGGGGTATAAGGTGGACAGACTTGGGGAGGCCCAAGGCAGAGTGGGGCCCATGGGAAGTTTTGATTTTTTTTTTGGCCACTTGCCGCTGTATTTAGGTCACGCGAATGAGGAATCCCGAAATATTCCCCCCCCTGTCAGGAATCCTCTGTGGAAGGTCTGTTTAAGATGTGGCGACAAATGCACAAATGTGGTTTATAAAAGGTGGTATATTGTGATTTTACTCGTTACAGCTTAGAGCAGCACAGTTAACCATATTGTAAAGGGTGTGAATTATTGTATATGTGTGTACTGTTTTATAATTTCACTAAAAAATAATTGAATCAAATTTTTTATCTAGAATAATATTTTCGAAGTTAAAAAATGGGCATTTGATGTACAATATTTTTTACACATTATCAATGAATACAGAACCTGTTATATAACATTTGAGTTGGGCTCTTTTTGTCAGAGGTGAGACTAGAAAGGGTATAGCTTTAATTCCATTAAAACCCTGTTTTAACGACCAACCACCAGAGCCTATTTCCTCCTCCTCCTGCTGCAGTGATAATGGCTTGAGAGCAGAGAGGCAACATAAGGTCCACGTGCCTGTGGGATCATTGAGAGAAGGAGAATTCCCTTATGGCGTTTAACTGTCAGCTCTGTTCAGTCTGAACTGCTGAGCCAGCAGCACGTAGCGGAACCCTCCTGCAGCTGGGGGATTCCCCCATTAGTCATCAGGGGTCATCGCCTCTTTTCGCGAGAGTCAGGAGTGGGAATGGGAAATGTACCCTTAGGAAAGACCACAAGGACAACACCGGCCCCACCACCACCACCACCATCACCCCCAACACCACCACCACCATGCACCTCAACATCACCACCACCACCGTCCCCAACCCCACCAACACCACCACCTTAACATCAACACCATGCCAACACCATCACGTAACACAAGTTGGCATAAAGCAACGCAACACAGCAAAAATAACATAATGTAACATAAGATGACAGAACCAACCACAACACAACACAGCATAGCTAGACATAACGTAGCATGACATAACTTTAGCCCAGTGCAACACAATTCAATACAACACAATATAAGACAACGCAGCATATAACATCATAATATAAGATAACACCACTGTCTTAACACAGCTTCACATAACATAACATTAGACAACATAACACAACAGAACAACTAAATGCTATACAATAGACAACTACACAACAGACAGCAGCTCGTCTCATCTTTATTGAGATCGTAAGAGGGATCCATATTTTATGCACATCCATGATCAAAGCTGCAATAGTGATGATGGTCTTCAGGATGAAGAAAGGAGGGAATCCCTGCTCAGGAGACCCCTGCTGCTTCCTGTCTGCTATTGGAGTCTTTTGGTTGGTCTCTGTCAAAAGTTAAATCCATTTCCTTTCAACAAACTCACCAATGTTTTTGTTTGTTTCTGTTACGAATCCTAGAAGCGGTGTAGTTGTTATGTTGGTGTGCTAGTGTTTGCAGTGGATGGGTCGCAATGGCTTGGATTCATAATATCATCCGGAGGTGCACACAGCTTTTTTGGCCAATTGTGTGTTTTCCCACGCACATGTGGCGCTCGCACGGTCGTAGCTCATTGGCTCATTGGCGGGTCGAATTATCTGGGCGGGCAAAGCAGAGAAAGGGGAGGTAAGGATAGTTAGTTCTCATTTTACACCTAACGCCATTTCTAGCTACTGGGGGACCATAGGCAGGCTATGGGAACTCATATTAATGTTAGAAAACCTCATAAAGTGATATTTTCGAGCCATGGGACCTTTAATCAAGTAGAGCACACTGCAACAGCAGCGGAGCAAGTAGTGAAAATGGTAAATACCTACTGTATTTGTTTAGGTCAAGGGTGTTCACGTGTCCTTTCCAATTTTTCAAAGTTTTTATACAGATAAACGTAGGGAGGTAAGTGAATAGTTAAAGTCAACGCTAGTTATATACTAATAATTAATTAATTAATTGATTACTTAACATATTCATGAAGCCATAAAATACACTTATTATTTCAGTTCTGTGGTGAAACAGACAGCAGCCATTTTTATGGTGGTGGTTGTCTTAAGGAGGGGCTGTGTGACTGTTTGTGTGACTTTTTACACAACAAGGAATTCACTTTGGTTCACCTCCAACTGCAGGTGGTTGGCTGTGTTTACTCCTTCCCCCTGTGGCTGCTTCACCTCCTCAGGAAAAATGAGTTTGTTAACTCACCTTTTTAGTTCTACAAAACAATTTAGGTCTAGAGATTCAGGTTTTTCAGTCATAGCCATGTGTGAGGAAGGAGGGAAGGAGGGAGGGAGGGAGGGAGGGAAGACATTTCAAAAGGAAATCTTACATGACATCTCATGTGATGATACACACAAACATGAGGTTCATCTTACTGAATTGTATAATATATAATATGCACTGTATTTATGCATGTGTAGGTTTGCACTGTATGTGATATATTTTATGTATGTAGACCATTGCATGTATTAGGTCTGCTGTCCTATTTGGGTGTCATGGAAAACAAATATATATTGAAAAGGAGAAGGGTAGGTTTATCCTCAATTATCATTGAGTTTTTTGCATCATAATTAATAGTCTGTGTAAAAATTCATTCATGCCATGTCTTTTTAAGGCTATTCCTGGCTTTACACACTTGAGGAGATAATCAGGGCTGTGGTATTGTGGATGCATCCAAATCGTACCTATGCATTCAGAGGTCATGTAAAAAGCATTCTGGTGTTGCAAGGCTGGAAGATTTTAGCTCAGAATTAAGCAGATTTTGTTACCGTCTTAAATAAAGTGTGTGGACGTTGTTCAGGATTCTCTAAATACTTGAGTCAAATTAAGTCAAGCCTCTAGAGGCCGCTAATGGGAGGACCAACATAGTGCAGACTTAAATAGCCTGACATGTACAATAATTTAGTTGCTTTTCGGCCTCTGCTATTATTAATTATCAAAGAGAGAAGTATCGATTGACTTCAAACAGATGGCTTACGAGAATTTCAAGGAATTCAAGGAAGCCCAAAGAAAAGGAGCCGTGAGGTACCTGACTTAAAGGTCCCGTCTGGGCAGGAGATGGAAGAGGACTTTCAGAATAGGGATGGACGGCCGTATGCAGAGGCAATACAGCAGAGCATGGTGTGCTTCCCAGTAAAGACAGCTTATTGTGTTCCTCATCCATTCATACTCTCTGTCTCGCTCCTCCCAACTCCTGGCTGACAGGGGGAGGAAAAGTAATTAGCATCACTGTCACAATCCATCTCTTACTCTGCGTCCTAATGTTAGATGACAAAGGAGCAGCACTGCGTCCGACTTGGTGTTTGTCAGACAACTCTCCAAACAAAGTTCTGTGGACCATCATCACAGCTGCTGAACTCGTCTTCATCAAATGTATGCAAACTATAAGTTCCCATAAATTACTTTATAAATAATGTGGATTGCAGTTCCTTCAGTCCCTGCCATCTCTTTGTCAATTTAGAAGATCTTCTCTCCATTTTCCCCTCATGAATATCCACTGTCCAGCTGACCAGGATCACTGGTGAATCTGAGAGTCCCAACAGAACCACTCACATCCATCCAGTGTGTGTGTGTCTGAGAGAGAGAGAGAGAGAGAGAGAGAGAGAGGGTACATGTTTGTGTGTGTGTGTGTGTGTATGTGTGTGTGTGTAAGATAAAAAGAGTGTGTGTTTGTGTGAGAGCGTGGGTTTGCGACAGGGATCCTGGGGACATTTTTGGTTATTCTGAATCCTTTCATTTTAAAATGAAAGGATCAGATCACAGCACAGAAGCCCACCCCAGTGATTCTGTAACTTTCTAGGTAACATTACACACAGACATTGGCAGTCTTGGCTAGCAGGCAATTACTGACTACTTAACACAATTAAATATCTTAACCTCCGCAAGCTGTTCAATACAAGGTGATGGAAAACCTTTTAGACAAGGCCAGTAAGCCATCCAAGAATCTACTGTTATGGGAAAAGATTTTTGTTTATATTCAGCACCAGTGCAATTATCCATTGAAACTATTTCAGATAGAAATGTACAAAGCCTGAACTGTTTTCCAGAAATCGTTTTGACAAGAAGAGTACATTCGTGCCATAGCAAACTGTGTTACTTTTGCACTTAATGTTACTTATACAGTCTTTTAGAAGAGAATAGAATTACCCTACGTTCTGGTGAATAAAAATGGGTTGTTCATCTTCAATGATTTAGGTGGTTTAAGTGCTATCCTAGTAATTACCCTACTCCATTTATCACAGGTGTGTGTGTGTGTGTGTGCGTGTGTGTGTGTGTGTGTGTGTGTGTGTGTGTGTGTTTCTATTCTATTCCAACATCATACAGCAAATGCTGGATAAAACTGCTAATTAATTAGCTTGTTTTCCAAGAGAGGGTTTTCTACACTTCCCTCCTTAGTTCTAGAATTCCCTTACACCTGATGTTTATTTCTTGTGGCAGAGTAAAATACCCATTCACTGTGACTCTTAAGGGTCCTTGACAGAGAAAGATGGCCTTTCTGGGGGTCCGTTTTTCTGACCCATTATGCAAAAAAGAGCTGCAAAGTTCTTGCTGATCAGCGTTCCGACGTAAAGGAAGGGCACCACCATGCTAGCCTTTTCGTGTTTGTAATGCATTCAGCATCAACCGAAAGGCTTCATGAAAAACATACTCTCACACACACACACACGCACACACACACACACACACACACACGCACACACACACACACACACACACACACACACACACACACACGCACGCAGTTTGCATTCACCATTATGTACCATTCCTGTACGTCATCGCAGTAAATGTCGTAATTTTACACCTTTACATCTTTCTTGCTATATATATATTATGGTCGTCTATAGAATAAAGGCTATTGCTATTTTAACCGGTCCCTATTGCACGCGCACACACACACAAACACACACACACACACACACACACACACGCACGCACGCACGCACACACACGCACGCACGCACACACACACACGCGCACACCAGCACACACGCTCCCGCGCACGCACACTCCCATGCCCACTCCCTCTCTCTCACTCCGTACAGCCTTTATCTCCTCTGGATTGCTGCAGAGAACGCGCTGCATCAGGGGAGAGAGAAACCTGCACGAGCGGACAACAGCCTCGGTGTCCCTGAACCGCAAGAGCCCGGCAAGCATCGCGCCACCCTTATCGGCACCGGGTATCCCCGTACAATGTGAGGCTCTTCGCACGGTGAGTGGTCTTTGATAATTTTAGATAGGTCCTACTGTATCAAACTCAACAGGACTGCATTGGTAAATTTCGCTATCGCTGGATTCCATCTTTGTGCTTGGATCAACCTCCCCAACTGGGATAACGAAGTCCAAGACAGACCTGGTTATTTAACCAAATATCTTGCTCACCATACCGATATTTCTTGCGGGCTTTGGTTATAAATATTGCGACGGACTCACGCGCTAGAGTTGAATAAAAGTTTGCACGCGGGGGAACTTTTCGAGTTCAGTCTTGAGCACGAAGCTGAGCTCGAGCTATGAATTAGCATTAAGAGGTTCTGCATAAGGAGATGAGGACCGGAGGTACTGCGGAGCTCCTCTAACATCTTCTCCACCCTGGAGGGAAAGGACCATGCCTCATGATGAAGAGAACTTCAGGAACACGACACGTTTCAGAGTGGCTCATCGTAACGCAAACGAGCAGTTCATTAAACTCATCGAGAGAAGACACAACTTATTTGCCATTTTTGAGGTTGACGATGCCGAAATTAGTAATATGTCATTAAATGTCGTTTATCGTCTGAGTGCTCGTGTAATTACGAATTGTTTCAGGTCGGCGGACTTGTGCGTTCAAACCATCACTCCCCTTTCATGATGGGTTCTGCGGTAAAGCTACATTGAGGAGAACTATCCATGCGGTGAACGTCCCCGTGAATGTTCACCGCTGTGGAGAGTCGTTAACGTGATTCATGTTGCCACCGTATTTAACGCTGCTTCACCAGAGGATTGATACCCAGGCGGCAGGAAGAACCAGAACCCCATTACTGAATGACATCTGCGTCAGTAGGCTGAGATTCGAGAAGGATGTAGTAGTGATATATGACATGAAATGATAAATGTGATTGTGTGGGGAAGCGTGAGGTTCAAATATTTCCCTAACAGAATTGCGTACAATGCTTTTCATGAGAACTAGTAAATACCCGTTTTAAATTCAATTTTTTATTCGATATTTCTGTTGTTTCCCTTCATCTGTTAGTAGGCAATCTTTGTGGAAACCACCATTTAGTGTTAACGTGTACTTGTGAGAGAGTTTGTGCGTACAGCTGTGCGTTTATGTTCCTTATATTCTTTGAGACTTTGTGGTAGTCGCTTTGCATGTTATCACTTGTGTGACGTGATGACTGGTACTGGCCCCCTAGGGATTAATATAACCTGTACCAATCATCCCCTCATTCACATCATAGCCATATTATGCACTATTATTTTTGTATTGCAGATTAACATGACAAGAGCGGTGATTATTGTTCATATTTATTGATCATTTGTATATATTTAGTTTTTACCATAGAAATGTATAGCATTTATTTAATAGATAAGATAGGGTATTACGGTATATATTTACTATGTGATGTGTTGTTCATGGCACATATAAGGTATGAATTTCAAAACTGTCAAAGAGGAGGTAAGGTTAGTAAAACAGGCGTTTCTTGGTCTAATGTTAACCAGCTGGCCCTTTTCTCATAGAAATACACCCCGAGTCTGCATTTATTTCACCACAAATGTCTACAGAGACACTCCGTGTTAAACTCTGTTTGTGATGTGAACCGGGAAAAAACGGATCAGTTGAATCTGACTTTGCGAGTAAAACCTCTCCAAACCATCCCATTCCCCCAAATTAACGGATAACGTCAACCAGGCTTCTCATCGTCTGCCCACTGGAATCCATATTCCTGCAACTCTCAGTATCTGCAGTGCCTACCGCATAGTTCCACAAGGGTTGGACGAGGTGTGGGGACACACGATGCCTTATCATGGTAGAGAGCAGTGAAGGCCTCGTGTTGTTGATGCGGTGCATGATTGGGTTATCAAGTCACATCACCAAGTCATGTTTGCATGTGATAATACATGATGTTACATTCTTATGTAAATCGCAGTGCAATGTGTGTATGTTTGTGTGTGTGAGCATACATGTGTAATCTCATGTGTTGGTGCTCATCATGGCATGTGTGTGCAATGTGTGCATTGGTGTAAGTCTGAGCATGCGTGTGCGTGCAAGAGTGCATGGTGTGTGAGCAGTTGTCAGAGTGTGTGTGTGTGTGTGATTAATGAAGGTGGTCTGATGGCATCAATGGGCCATGACAGTGGTGGGCCACGAGAATCCATTTCTCATGCTCCTTCCCTAGGCAAGCTGCTGAATCAGAGTTTGCGGGAATTTTGCTGATAGATAAAAAAACATGCTATGAGGACAACGTTATATTAACCTCAAAGTCCAGGAGGACAGCGTTTTGTGACGCAATCCTTAGTCAGTCCTTAGTCTGAACAATGGGTCACTTTATATGAATAGTACTGAATGACTTCCTCAACCATGAGTAGAGATAAGTGACATCCCTTACATCATGTATGTTACTCTTTATCGTGAAGTGGTAATCGCAGTGTGGAAGATTTGCTAAATTTCACAGTTATTGGTGTAGTTGTTGTTATAATACAAACAACCATATTTAACCTAAGTTTAATATTATCCCACCCATAAGTCGACAATTTGAGGCTGATACAGTAGGGTTCTGTAAGCAGCTGAAGTCTGTGCCAGCAGCACTACAGTCCAAGCAGCAGCCAAATGCTCATTAATATGAATGGAATAACCAAAACAACTATTTATTTATAGTCAGGGGAAATGCAGTGGGGAATAAATTGCCCTCAAACAATTGCCCTTGGTGAAAAAAAACCAAATAGAGCAGATGTGTTTCCAAGACAACAGATAATCAAATATATTGCCCAAACTGTAATGAGAACCTCACTCTCTTCAACTATAAAAAACATTTTATGTTCCTGAATCCCTTTACTGAATGTCATGCATCCCATTCACCCTATTATGCTGTTTCTATTACACTCCAAAAATATATAATTTGACGTTGGTCATTTATAGTGTATTTTGTTCTCTGGGTTGTGGTAATCTTCTAAGTAGTTTCAGACCTCAACTTCGATTTATTTTTAAAGATGGCTTTTTTATCAGCCGTTATAACCTTCATCACCTTCTGCAGTTTCTGTTTAGCTATAGTGAAACCATATGTTTTGATTAGTTCATGTTCCTTCTGCACAGAGAAAAAATGGATTCTATCTTCCTAGTGAATTCAGGGTGGGTGCAGTTACTTTGCAGTCCCTAAACACTCGGTGAGACAGTGTGTTGCTCCTCATCTTTCAATGAAAGGCCCTTTGCACTTTTAATGTTGTCACTCTTAATAATTGAAATTGGGCCAGAACTCAACACAAATGATGACACGTAAAGTATGACTTCACTCCAGCGATGTGTTGTCTGGTGGCTTGTCTTCATTGGCCATAAAATCGCATTAGCTACATGTGTCCGACTCGTAACACTGATGACTGTTCGGCTGCTACAGCTCTGACAGGACATTTTTCCTATTGATACAAAAGACTCCTTTCCATTACCAGTTCATCTTATTGTTAAGATGCATCAGAGTATCCATGACTGGTCTACGGCTATCTGCCTCCTCCGGGATTATCTTCAGATGACAGATCTGGTCTCTGCTTTGTGTCTGCATGGATTACACCTGCAGCAGTAACAACACACACCCATCTGCAACTGTCTAGTTGTGGTGTTGGCTCTCACAAACTGCGCCATTTTTGTTTTATTTCGCGGTCTTCGCTGCTGCTTGTTCGACATGAACTGAGACTCCCTCCCCCTAGCGCTGATTGGTCCTATCATTTTGTTAATTTTTTGGAGAGCATTTCAATAGTCTCACGTCCAGACTGACCTGCGGAGAGACAGAATGTGAACTTGGGATGGTCTCAAAAGGCTAGCTGTCCATGGCTCTCCTTTGTGAATCCACTCCGTCATCGTCTCACCGTTGCTTATTGTTAGATTGGTTGTTTTCAGGCCAGGTTTATGTGTCAGTCTGCTGTATATGTTGGCGCTATATGTGTGTGTAGGGTGTGGTCCGGGCTTTGTAGGGGGGATATCCTCTCAAAGAGGTCTGGTGCTGTCCTAAGAGTCCCCTGGACCAAACTGTATTCTGAGGCCCACAAAGATTGGGGCACCCTCCCCACACGATGCAACCTCCAGAAAGCAGCCATTCAGGCACCTTGTATCGTATTGAATACAAAACATTGTGCAGTGGACTATACCAACTGGTCGATGGCTTTATTCATCATAATCTGATGTCACTAGTGTGACTAGAAGATGGATTTGGCTTATCAACATCACATTTAGGGTTAAAATAGTTGGTCTTTAATTTGCTGTTAATGGATATCAAATTTTTTGAATAACAATATCCTTTATCATAATATGTGTCATTCTAGAAGAAAGGTGCTTATTTTGTAGTGCTCTCTGTGTTGATTCATACATAAAGTCTTGGGTCGTGGATTAGTAGCATTGTGTGTAAACTGTATTTTCTCCCATTGTTTTTGCAGCAGTATAGGACCCCTGCAACTGGGCTCGGAGCATCCCTGTGTCAACAACTACTTACTGTTCACACCACGTTGCTGATTGGTCAATACAAATTGACTGTTTTCTACACCCTGGAATGGTACGCCACACCAGCAGAGAAAGATCTCATGTTTAGTTTTCCTTACTAAGAAATACATTGAGAGTCTGTGGCTGTTAAACTAGTTTTCATTGGGGGAGTTATTTTTGGGAGCACAACATGGATAAGATCCACAGCGGTGACACCTCCCTAGTCCAGGGCGCCAGAGACATCGCCAAGGAGGCCAAGCGCCATGCCTCCAGAACGGTCGGCCGCAGTGTGGACCGCGCCTCCGACGAGTTCTCGCAGCACAACAACTACGACTGTTTCCAGGACGACGAGGCGATGGACGACAACCGCCGGGCCTATGCCCCAACCCCGCCCGGCCAGAGCGGCCGAGGCGGCGGCAACGAGGAAGACGAGGGGGCATTCAGCGACGCCACTGAGGGACACGATGACGAGGACGAGATCTACGAGGGGGAGTATCAGGGCGTGCCCCCCGCCTACGGGGACGGGAAGCCCCGGGACGGGCGTGTGGCTTTGGGCCAGCCTGTACCTGAGAGTGCCAAAGACCGCAAGGAGCTGGAGAACGAGCGGCAGGCAGACGAGGAGGAGCTGGCCCAGCAGTACGAGCTCATCATGCAGGAGTGCGGCCACGGGAGGTTCCAGTGGCAGCTCTTCTTCGTGCTGGGCCTCGCGCTCATGTCAGACGGCGTGGAGGTGTTCGTGGTCGGTTTCGTGCTGCCCAGCGCCGAGACCGACATGTGCGTGCCCAACTCTGGGGCCGGGTGGCTAGGTATGTGGCCCTGTGACGATGATGATGTTGATGAGGTGAGGTCACACGTGTTCATCAGCATGGGTTAGGATTATTATTGGTGAAAGGAAACCCACAGTTGCACACTAATGGAGATGTCATTAGACCACATTGTGGTGAATTTGAATCTACGAGTACGCAGTTGTCACTATATAACTGGGTATTACATGACATTACACAGGGCAAGAGAGTATATTTTTCAGGGAGGCCTGTAAATCAAGCCCGTTAACATTTCACCATAAACTGTTTGTGTGAAATCCCTGAGATTTACCGTCCCTTTGAAGTGGCACCCAATATTTCATCCAACCAATCAATCTATTGCAAAACTTCTGGGCAAACGATTGCTGTGGTTGCCGCCTCAAACTCTAAATATATTATTAGGACTCTATTTAGTCCATAAACACCATTAAATATGTGCATATGTAATCTCCAGCACATTATTCATTTTGAATACGGCTAATAGTCCAACTCAATGGACTTTCTAAAATCATCCATTGACCCATTTCACACAAAGACGAACTCCTGTTACCATGATAGGGTGGAACGGTTGTGGTTTAGATCTTGAGTGCAGCGTGTGTATTTTACACACCTCGTTGAGATCAATGGCTTAAGAGGGGAAGTGACGATGAATAGATGTCTCTCCGCGGTGAAACAGCCGGATGAATGCAGGGTTCTTGGCACGCAGCCCAGCCATGAGACATCTGAAAGTATAATCTCATTGTTAGGGGCAGCCAGTGGGTTGTCATGGCACCAGGTATTTGGATACACACGTAGGAGGATCATCCAGGGAGATGGATCTCCTGTGTGTGTGTGTGTGTGTGTGTGTGTGTGTGTGTGTGTGTGTGTGTGTGTGTATTTGTGTATGTTTGGGACATTGACGCTTTCTGTTTGTAGGAGTATTTGTTCATGTTTGTGTATATTTTTTGGATACACCTGCTGTTTATGTATGTGCATGTGTGTGTTTGTGTGTGTGTGTGTGTGCGCATGTTTGTGTATATGTTTTGGACACAAATACTGGGCCCAGCTTGCATCAGGCGCAATTGACTTAATCACTGGCGCATGTGTCGTTGCTAGTTTGCAACTGGTGCAGAGCGTTCTTTTCCCTCCTGCGCCACGCGTCGGTAAATAAGGGAATGATCTTGCGCCCCAAGGGGCGGTTCGGCGAAAGGAGGAGGCGTGTTCGCAAACGTACCCTGGTGCTATTTTGCAGTTTCAGAAACCACTTGGTTTAAAGTCAGTGGCGTGTTGTTCAGATGCTATTTTAAGGGCGCATGCATAATGTTGTTTGTGCACCTCGCGCATACACTTTGCTTCTCTCATCTACCTAGCCACACATTCTTGGTCAATTATTTGGGAAAGAACAGCTGACACAGCGGTAATAAGTTGTACTTTTAAATCAATGCATCTTCAAACACCGTACAGCAAACACATATTTTCTTGACACAGCCATCGTGTACATGCCCATAACTTTTAGGATTGATGAGTATTTGATCGTGAGAAAACATTGTTTTACTGCGAGTGAGTGTTAAAAAGAATGAATGAATGCGGGCGCTCGTGTGTGTATGTGTAAAATAATTAATGAATGCGGGCGCGCGTATGTGCGTCCATCTGTTTAAACACACGCAAACTAAACGCGTATCGCATAATACAGTCCATCGCAATGTATATTAATGGGGGGATGCATATGAGGAACACAAGTCGATAACGATAATGCATACAATACTGATAAGAAACGATATTTATAATGTATTGCGTATATCATTAAATAGAACCACAGTTACCGCATATCAAATCATATAAGTTTTCTTTGCCAAAATTTATTTGAGGACTCAGTATTTCTGAAGTTGTGGAAGAAAACCTTATTCCATGTGTGAATTAGGCCATATTATTTGGCCATAAACTGAGCCATTTGAAGTTTGAAATTCATGTGCATCTGTCTCATTGGAGACTGCAGACGCGCTGTCAAAATATCAACTCGTCAGATTCAAATGCGCTCATGGCTCTTAAAGGGGATGGGAGCTGGCACTCTCATTGGTTTACTGCACGTTACGCCCAAACCACACCTACGGGTAATTAAGCTACTTCAGACCAACCCTTTTTAGATTTGCGCCGGGCGCATGAGTCATTTTTTGCGCCGGTAAAATAGCGACATCGCCATAGAACCACCCACAAAGCTACTTGCGCTTGGCGCTTCTCACTTGCGTTTCAGACCGTTAAAATAGGGCCCCCAGTGTGTGTGTGTGTGTGTATGTATGTGTATGTGTGTGTTTTAATGACATGGTGAACTGGATGTGTTGGTTGGTCTATTGTTCCTGCTCTTTCTACTTGTTATCTTGATTGGAGTATTATGGGTTGTATTTAAGTTTAAATGTCTTACAATGGTTTTTACTAATGTCTATATTACCCCCCGTCCCCCAACAAACAAACACACAATCCCTCACGCACATACACAGCAGGCAAGTCCAAAACATATACACAAACATGCACACACACACACACACACACACACACACACACACACACACACAGCATGTATGTCTAAAACACATACTGACTCACGGTGTTGTGCATGCAGGGCGAGCGCACGGAGGAGAGTTAATGTCTGTAGCATCGTTCTTTATTACTGCAGCTGGGCCATGCGAGGCTGGCTCAGAGACAGAGGGGGAGACGGGAGGGGGGAGAGAGAAACAGAGGAGGAGAGCAGGAGGGGGAGACACAGAGAGAGGAGGAGAACGGGAGGGGAGGACAGGGAGTGGGAGGAGGCGACAGGAAGAGGGGGAGAGAGAGGAGGAGACAAGAGGGGGGGACACAGAGAGAGAGAGAAGGAGAACGGGAGGGGACGAGGGGAGAGAGGAGGAGACTGGGAGGGGGGAGAGAGGAGTAGAAAGGGAGGGGAGAGAAAGCGGAGGAGAACGGGAGGGAAGGGGGCGAGAGAGGCGAAGACGGGAGGGGGGGAGAGAGAGAGGAGGAGAACGGGAAGGGGGAGAGAGAGAGGAGGAGAACGGGAGGGGAGGGGACACAGAGAGCGGAGGAGAATGAGAAGGGAAGGGGGAGAGAGGAGGAGAGTGAAGGGGGGAGAGAGAGGAGGAGACAGGAGGGGGGACACAGAGAGAGAGAGGTGGAGAACGGCAGGGGACGAGGGGAGAGAGAGAGGAGGAGAACGGGAGGGGGGAGAGAGAGGAGGAGAACGGGAGGGGAGAGAAAGCGGAGGAGAATGGGAGGGGAGGGAGGCGAGAGAGAGGAGAAGACGGGAGGGGGAGAGAGAGAGAGAGGAGGAGAACGGGAAGGGGGAGAGAGAGAGGAGGAATACGGGAGGGGAGGGGACGCAGAGAGAGGAGGAGAATGAGAAGGGAGGAGGAGAAAGGAGGAGAGGGAAGGGGGGGGAGAGAGAGGAGGAGAACGGGAGGGGAGGTGGGTGACGGAGTAAGAGTTGGGAGGGGGGGAGAGAGTGGAGGAGATGGGAGGGGGGGGACACAGAGAGAGAGAGGAGAATGAGAGACAGAGACGCTGATGGTGAGGCGGGAGAGGGAGCCGCTGGAGGAAGTGAGAGAGGGCGAGGGAGAGACAGAGTGGCTGAGGTATATAAAGAGGTAGAGAGGGGTGAGGTAGAGAGAGAGACGAGGGAGGGGTGTAGAGCGACAGGGGAGAGGATGGAGGGACGGGGAGGGAGACCATTCTTCCTCCCTACATTACGTTACATCACATTATGGTGAGGGAGAGTCCTGAGAGATTTAAGGCAAGAAAGAGAAAAGGACTAGATGCGTTGGTTCGGACCACATGAACCAACGCACACACTTTTACAAGTGTGTGTCTTGGTTCCTGTGGTCTGTTGTGTGTGTGTGTGTGTGTGTGTGTGTGTGTGTGTGTGTGTGTGTGTGTGTGTGTGTATGTGTGTGTGACCACACATGCTATTCACAGGTAGACTCAGTCCCCAAAATGACCTGACTAATGGGCTTGGCTGGAGCCTGGAAATTGCTAATTAAAATGTCCACTCAAAGCAACATTCACTTTAACTACCCTGAAGACGGGAGGGGCTGAGCGTTTCTTACCCTCCTTAATGAGGGCTAACAGAGAAATCATGTTAGAGGAATGGCTTTGGGTCTTCAATGATGACTGGATTGTGTCAAGTGTTAGAATAAACTGTGGCCAGGTGCATGTGTAGAATTATGGGTATCTAAAGGAATACACCATGTAATATAATATTCATGAATATGTTTTAATTATTGTGTAATCCCATGGAAATAAGAATCGTTGTGTACACAGTGAAGATAAATAAAAGATAATCACATACTCGTCTGTTTAAACCTTTCTTCGTCCATCATACTGTAGGAATTCCTTCATAGATTCTCCAGCTGTCAGGGAATTTTCTGGATCATCCGTTTGAGGCATTAGCTTAACTCCACTCTTATTTCACTTTAGCATGATGAGACGTTGTGTGGTGGTAATTAAACCTCCTAGGTGTCCGGAGGGCACTGTGTTTACACACAAACACACAAATAATGAGACTAACAGAGTGTTATCTCAAGGCCTGCGTGGCTATGATACAACACAGTACGCTAGCTCTAGTGCTTAGACAGCATTCTGCAAGGGAAAATGTATTAAACCAAACCTTGTATTAAACCAAACGTTTGATGACGTCATTAATAAAAAAAAAAAATCAAAATGTTGTAATATCTCCAAAAGGAGGTCCCAAATAAAATAAGATTTACTTTTCTACCCAGATGGGGAATCAGGGAGTATGAAAATAATATAAGTAAAAAATATGTTTTAGATGATAACTGTATATTTTTGGCTGATCCTGTTAAAGATTTGACCTCCCGTTTAACCCTTGTTGAAGGAGAAACCAAAGACCACCACCACCCCCCAGGCACCACCACCACACTCTCCGAACAACAACATAACCTCTTCACCCACCACCACCACCACCACAACAACCACCAGCATCATCCCACCTCACCGTTTTATTACAGATATAACCCTGTGTGAGAGGGGCAATAAAATGAATGGGCCCGGCCGTAACAGATGCCAATCATGGAACCGGAGAATCACACCGGTTCCCTGCGTCATGTCTGCACAACTCGATAAGGCTCACTAGCATATCTATTTCATCACCTTAAACACAGCAGGACGGGTGTTTGTGTGTGTGTGGAGGGGGATGGAAGAGAGAGAGAGAATAGAAAGGTTCTTTGGCTACCTTCTCCGCCGCACTGTTGTGGTGCCCCGTCCTCCAAAACGCATTAGCATTTTTATTAGCACATTATTACCACACAGGCGGGTGTAGAGCATAGTGTTTACTGGGCTGGTCGAACATCACACCCCCACTGCTCTCTGCATTATCCAGAGGAATCACCCTGACACACGGGGAGAAGAAATAACTTCCGGTTCCCTTCGCCTTGTTCTTTACAAGAAAATGTATTTTCATACTGACTACAAGGCTACAAAATTTGACATTTTATGTAGTGAAAATATGTCTATTTGTTAGCTTGTTAGTCACAAGTAAATCAAAGACATTGAATCACTGGGACCTGAAGGAGGCAGCAGCGGCTTTGTTAGCGGCTCACACCTTGTTGAACTTGTTTGTGTTGTGACTGGTTTCAGAACTCAGTTGTTTCCTCACTGCGGCTCTCTGTGTTTACCAGTAAGCATTGTCTGTCTTACACCAAACCATCGTATTGGTCTCAACTTTGCCATATGTGGCCTCTCAGTACCAGTCAGTTTGTTAAACAAGGCATTTCTATAAGAATGTTCCGCATTCAGGCCCAATTCAGTGTAAAAGCATATGTTACTTATTAGTGGTGGGGGTAGTTTGATCTCATCTTCCCTCTCCCTCTCCATATCTCTTCTCCAGGCAGTATCGTGTACTTGGGGATGATGCTGGGAGCATTCTTCTGGGGTGGCCTGTCAGATAAGCTGGGCCGCAAGCAGTGCCTGTTAATCGCCATGTCTGTGAATGGTTTCTTCGCCTTCCTGTCCTCCTTCGTCCAGGGCTACAGCATGTTCCTGCTCTGTCGCATGGTCTCAGGCTTTGGGTGAGAAGACTTTTCTATCCTGCTCTATGTACTAGTCTAATCGACTATACTGTATTCTACTACTCTACACTGAAGTCTACTTTACTGTATTCTACACTGTTGTATTATACACTACTCTACTGTATTATACACTACTGTAATCTATGCTACTCTACTGTTCTAGTGTACTCGACCGTGTTCTACACTGCTATACTGTACAAGTCTAATCTACTGTATTCTACACTACTTTATTGTGTGCTACACTACTATACTGTATTCTAAACTGCTATACTGTATTATACACTACTCTACTGTATTCTACACTATTCTACTGTACTAGTCTACTCTACTGTACTAGTCTACTCTACTGTTTGCTCCAGTCTACTCTACTGTTTTCTCTACTTTAATGTACTAGTCTATTTGACTATTCTACACTACTCTAATGAAGTCTAATCTACTGTATCATACTGAAGTCTACTCTGCTGAAGTCTACTTTATTATACTGTACTGTATTTTACTCTACTGAAGTCAACTCTACTGAAGTCTACTGTTCAGTGTTCTACTATACTGTACTTTACTCTACTGAAGTAGGGCTGCAACTAACGATTATTTTAATAATCGATTAATCAGTCGATTATTTTTTCGATTAATCGATGAATCGGACAAAGAAATGAAACATTTGTAATTGCCGCATCTTTATTCAAAAACTGAACATTACTTCAAATTCACAGTGCAGACTGAAGTGTAAATACACCAGGTTATTGCTCCAACATCCCGGAACTATTAAAAGTAATATTAAATGATAAAAAAAAACAACATATCTGGGATAAATAACACAAAAAAAAACATACAATGTATGATATACATTTATATATATACAGTATATAAGGGATGTCCATGGTTAACCGGTCAACCGATAAGATCTTTAACCGGTAAATAGGCCTACTAACGGTTAAAAATAAATTAAATCATCTTAATTTCTCTCAGATGACAGGAGATCATTAATTTTTATTGATATTGATACCATTTTCGAGACTCCTTGAAATAGAACTTGTATTATTGCTTTAATTGCTGATAAGATGATCATAGTTCAAGATAGGATGTTAAACAGGTCATAATTCCATCTTTACTATTTTATATTGCTGGGAAAACAGGTTTTCGCCAAAATCCCAATTTTTTTTTTTGTGCATTTGAACACATCAATTGTATTACTGAGCCGACCTGAACACATCACATTTGACACTGTTCACAACTTTTTTTAAGCTAACTAGCTCTATATCCTGCCGATTTTAACATGGATTTAAAAACATGGATTTACTATTTTAAACTGATGAGACTTTCTACACCGTCTGGTTGTGTGATTACTACCGCTGCTTTGAATGACTGTTGATGCACGCGGTGCCGACTCCGAGCCCGTCTGCACACCGTCTGCAGCAGCAGCAGCTGACCGAGTTTTCGGTTGGACTAGACGGATACTGAGTTGAAGGAGTTTTTTTTAACCCAAAGCTGTGAAGGTACAAGACTTTTATATAGGCCTACAGTCCAGTGTTAAGATATGACTAAAATACAAGCTGTGGTCGCTCACACTAAAGCTCGCTGTGGGCGTGCATGAACCATGAACCAGGCTGTCGGCGGCTTGCTGTAAACAGTTCCGCGCCTACGAGTGACGTAATAATCGCGCGACTCAACGAATCGATGACCAAATTCGTTGCCAACGCTTTTAGTTATCGATTTTTATAGATTTGATCGATTCGTTGTTGCAGCCCTATACTGAAGTCTACTCTACTGAAGTCTACTCTACTTGACTCTTCTGAAGTCTACTCTACTCAAGTTTACTCTTCTGTGTTATACTCTACTGTATTTTACTCTACTGAAGTTTACTCTACGGTATTCTACTCTATTGAAGTCGACTCTTCTTTATTCTACACTACTCATCTACTTTTATACTTTACTCTTCTACTCTGCTCTACTCTACTCTTACTACTATACTTCCCTTCAGTAAACTACTCCACCTCACTATTCAAAGTTTTCTACTGCCTTCTTATCTACATCTATTTTACTCTACTCGACACTGCTATGACGCGTGTGATGCGTTGAGAAGTAAAACATATCTTAATGTTGATGTTACTTCCTGTCTCCGCCCGACTCCTTCCTGTCCTCAGCATCGGTGGCGCGGTGCCCATCGTGTTCTCCTACTTTGCCGAGGTACTGGCTCGGGAGAAGAGGGGCGAGCACCTGAGCTGGCTCTGCATGTTCTGGATGATAGGGGGGATCTACGCCTCGGCCATGGCCTGGGCTATCATCCCCCACTACGGTGGGTACCGGCCTGCCTCCTTCATCCAGCCTCCTTCATTACCATTACAGCCTACCATCCAGCCTCATTCATCCAGCCGCATTCACCCAGCCTCATTCATCCATCCTCATAGCCGGGCTATTGCCAGACCAAGATTGCACGTTGGTCTGGGGAAGCTGCTGTCATTTTCTTCAGCACAAGAGGCATGATCAACGGGCCTAGTTCAACTGACTCTGTACGTGATTGGCTGCTTGCCGTCGCATCCCTGTCGTCATTGTGTTGAACCAGCCAATAGCGCACCAAGGGGAAGCCAGCTTGGTGATTGGCTGAAAGCAGAAAGAAATGGAAGCAGAAAGAAATGTATTGCTCTTCTCCAGACCCTTGTGCAGGGCGAACTCAAATCGCCGGCAGAATGGGCGGGGCTAACCAGCCCACCATCCTCATTCATCCAGCCTCATTCATTCAGCCTCCTTCTTTCATCCAGTCTCCTTCATTCATCCAGCCTCCTTCATTCATCCAGCCTCCCATCAGGCCTCCTTCATTCATCCAGCCTCCCATCAAGCCTCCTTCATTCATCCAGCCTACCATCAAGCCTCCTTCATTCATCCAGCCTCATTCATCCAGCCTATTTCATCCAGCGTCCTTCATTCATTCACATTGGTGTCTCCCAGAAAACCGGTGTACTCAATGACATGCAGAGCCAGCCCTCCATATGCGCGAATTAAGCGGCCGCTTAGGGCCCCCGACCGCCAGGGGGCCCCAAAGAGCGCTGTACGTTTTTTTAAAATATATATTAGTGCTGTCAGTTTAACGCGTTATTAACGGTGTTAACGCAAACCAATTTTAACGGCGTTAATTTTTTTATCGCGCGATTAACACTCTTTTGGCTTGGCAGTTGTTGTAGTTTTTTCACCTGCTGTCTAGCAACAACAAGTCACGTTCGAAAAACTAATACACCATACAGGATCTAGCTACACCGGAAACAAATCAACAAGCACGCCGCACAAACTTGTTGGGGCAAGCAAGGATACGGAGCGGGTGAAAAACTAAAAAAAAAGTGTTAAAAGTGTGTGTTTGTGTGTCACTCTGTTCGAGCCTGCACGAGAGTTCAATGTTGTCATTAGCTGTTACGTCTTTCTGACCAATCGCAGTTCAAGGCCCACCTGGGCTGTACAATTTCGGGAGGGGCCGCTCAGTTACTCCCCTCCAGACAAAATCGACTTGGTTGCGACGTTGACAGTTGTTGCGGCTGTTGAGTGAGTGAGAGGTTGTGGGCGCACAGCTCAGGCTGCAAGGAACTTTTATAAACGCGATATTATTATCCCGCAGTAATCAGCCCGATAGCCCCGAAACATTAACGGCCCACCGGGAATTCTCCCGACTCTCCCGATTACCACACCGTATGTGTGTGTGTGTGTGTGTCGATAGCCTGGTAATGTGTATAGGCCTACATACGGTAGAAATAATCATACTGGTTTAATTAATAAATGTTATAGTATTTCTTATGTTTGCTGAAGAAATGAAGAAATGAAACATTATATCATACAGCTCATATTAGTATAAGAAAACAATGGTGGAATTAAGAATTTTGTTCGTTGCGGTGTTGCTGAGAGGGCAACAAGCAAGGAGCATAATTTTTGATTCAGCGCAGGCGCTGGTTTGACTGATCCCAAACTGGCAATGATGATGACGATATGGTACATGATGAGGCTAAACAAAGCTCGCTACCTTTGTCCGCAATCGCCTCTCTCCCGCTCTCTCCCCCAGGGCCGGTTCTAGCCCTTTGGTAGCCCTAGGCGAGACTGAGTTTTGCATCCCCCGTTTCCATAGCGAGTGGAGCAGTTTTTTCACCCACTTATAGCTCTACTGTACTATGTTGCATTAAACAATGTGTGATGCATGGACAACAAACAGAAAAGTTTCAGAACATTTCTTTTTAATTATTTTAAATAACTTATATACATACATAAACACATAAACATACATAAACAACCTCCACACATAAATTAAAGATGCTCAAGAATATTTTACATGAAATCAACTATTAACAAATAAGCAAAAAGGATCAAGTCTGATAAATTGCCCATACAAAAATTCTGCAAAGAATGTTCAAGGATATTTAACAAATTATGACAATGGATGACCTCCATAAACTGCAAAAGCTCTTAAGCACACTGTGAGGACACTTTTATGTATGCCAGTTATGACCCATAAACTGGATTAACTATACACTTAAACTACAAACAAAAGTGCTATTATGGATACTGTACGTACCACTACAAAATCAAAAGAGAGAAGTACTTTGCCTATCTCAAATTATAGTTGAACAGTTGTATCAGGCATTTCTATTCACCAAATTGATGCAGCATTAGAATTTGACTAGTTTAGACTTCCTAATGGCAAAAACAGCAACAATAGTACTAGTTGTAATTACAAAGTTTAGAGAGAGGTGAACATGAAGGATTAGGTTTCCTTTCTCCTGCAGGTGCAGGTGCTCTGCAAATATTGCCTGAGTGCATCTGGCCAATTATAGAAAACTCTGGTCATTTTACATTTACATTCATGTAGGTTAGCAGTAAAGTTATGTTAGCTAGTAAAAGTAGATTAACTGTCGCTAGCTAGCGGTAGCTGCCTGAGTGGCAGCAATATTAGGTATTGCACAATACTTTTTAGTTTGACACTATAATGGCTGAGGTCACTTACCTCTATACTGGGCTTTCTTTTCTTCTTTTTTGCGTTTTCGTCCCTGCACATCAGAGGGTTTAGACCTCTTAATTTTGAGAATCAATATTATGTATGTCAAGCTTGACGATTATACAGTGTTTAAAATTACTTTGACTGTTTCAGTAAGTATACTTAATAAGTAGTAAAATAATTCAAAGAGGTACGGATAAAAAACGTAAGGGTTATGAATGCATAGAGTTGCTTGTTCTCTGTGGCAAAACTACTCTATCAACCGCAAAGCAGGGCCCCAAAATTATCCTGCTTAGGGCCCCCCGGTGTACAGGGCCGGCCCTGATGACATGGGGTAAATCACTATGTGTCCCTTTGAAGCAGTCAACAGGAGATGATTATTGGGATATTCTTCTATCTGATTGATCATCGAACGCTTTTAAGTCATAAAATGTGTATTGTGGTATAGAAATGAAGCCGGTAGCATGTTGGTTCATTGGGTCAAACAGAGCTGTACTCTGATTGGTCACGCACTGATAGGTTGAGGTTGTGTGGTGGGACTGCCATTTGTTTTTGCGTTTCTTTGTTCCGCTGTCAAACAAATTTTTTACAATACTACACATCCCTCGAATCATCAGACACATGGCGGAGAAGTGCCAACAAAAAATCTCATGATGCATTCTGAGTTACAAGCCCTTGACTTTTAGTGAACTGATCCAAGATGAGCTGCTGATAACGTACAGTAACGTACAGCTGGACATAACCCATGGTGGACGTACAGCTGGACAGAACCCATGGTGGACATACAGCTGGACAGAACCCATGTTGGACATCCAGTGAACCACCACTGGTACAGAGCACATTTTCGTTCTTCGTGTGTGTGTGTGTGTGTGTGTGTGTGTGTGTGTGTGTGTGTGGTAGAGTGTGAGTGTGTGTGTGTGTGTGTGTGTGTGTGTGGTAGAGTGTGTGTGAAAGAGAGAGAGAGTGTGTGTACAGATTGCCTATCTACTGTACAGGAAGTCCATAAATCTTGCAGAATGTCTGAGTGCCTGAATCAGTCATCCATCCCTCCAGTCCATTAGACCCATAATCTGTCTAATGAGATCCATACAGGAGAGGACAAAAACAGTTTATCAAATACACATTCACAAACACACAAACTCACTCTCACACGCACACACTCACTCACACACTCACACACACAAACAGACACTCATACATACACTCACTCACTCTCATACTCATACTCATAGACACACTCCCTCTCACACATACTCACTCTCATGCTCACGCTCATGCACACACTCACTCACACACACACTGACTCTCACACACATACACTCTCACACACGCACACACAAACTTTCTCATGACGTTATTGGGCCGTATCTGAACAAATCAGAATGCATTGTTGGCAGTATTGTTTGGTAGAGAGCTAGTAGGCTCCGGGTAGCATAGCTGTGTGATCGCTATCCAGGAGTGTGTTTATACGGATACACACACACACATATATATTGTGGTGACCCGGCCCCAGGAATGTCTCTGTCACTCTGGAAATTACCACGCGCCAAGGTCCGTTCAAAGCCACGAGAGTTATTTATTCAAGGAACAACAGAAAAAACACGTGGGTCTGTGCCCAACGCAGGAAAAACGAGCCACAAAAGAGTCAATGCTATCGTCCTTCCGACCCGGCCGGTCTCGTCCCTGAAGAGGGATTTTGCTCCGGTCTGGAGCTCCATTCCGACGGTGTGCTCCTCGCCTGTCGACGTCATCTGCGAGCGTTGGGGAAAAGGTCCGCTAGATCCGTTCCTGGGGGTTCCCTGGTCCTTGGTTCCCTGGTTCCCTGCTTACAGCTTCCTTCCCATAAGAGAACCTGTCACAGCCTTTTAAAGGGGTACCTGGTCTTGCTCGTCCTCCGCCGCAGGTGTTCTCCATTGCGCCGATTAGGGTGATGCAATGGACGCTCTCTGGCTCTTACTTGTGGATACCCCACCACCTCTCCCTGGAGCCACCTGGCCCGAGGGGTTGGACCGGGTTGCCACACTCCTCCACCGCTGGTTGAAGCCTTGGGTTGTCTCTGACCGACAAGAGACAGGCATCTTGACGGGACAGGGCGTCGGCGTTGGCGTGTTCCCTGCCTGGCCTGTGGTCCACCTGGAACCTGAAATCCTGGAGGGCCAGGAACCACCTCGTGATGCCTGGCGCCGTCCCAATTTCGTGTTGTGCCACCGTGGTCCTGCCTGGTGCTTCAGAGAAGACATCCTGGTGTTGCAGGATGACTTCTTCGAGATCCTGCTTCTGGGCGGGGCTGAGGTCGTCTCCCACGGGGACCACCGGTATGTCGCGCTGGGCGGCCAGACTGTGGCCAGACTGCCACTGCTTCAGCAGGTTGATATGGTAGAGTTCGGTGGGTTTCGTCTCCCGGGCTGCCGTACCCAGTAGTTCACCTCCCCCACCCTGTCGAAGACCTCGTAAGGCCCCTGCCACTTGGCCAAGAATTTGCAATCCGCCGTTGGTATGAGTACCATGACCAGGTCTCCGGGCTGAAATTTGCGCAGCTGGGCACCCCAGTTGTAGACCCGGGCCTGGGCCTGCTTGGCCTGTCGGAGGTGGTCCCGGACGATGGGCCAGACCTGCGCCATGCGGTCCCTCACCTGCTCCACGTGGTCCACCATGGTGCGATGGGGGGATGGCCGGCTCTCCCACGCCTCGGCGAGGTCGAGGAGTCCCCTTGGTCTTCTCCCAGCAACTCGAAGGGTGAGAAACCCGTAGAGGCTTGGGGTACTGCGCGGACAGCGAATAGTACGTGGGGCAGGAGCTGGTCCCAATTCTTCCCGTCTGTGTCCATGTTTTAGCATTTGCTTGAGGGTCTTATTGAAGCGTTCCACGAGTCCGTCGGTCTGGGCGTGGTACTCCGAGGTTCGGAGCTTTTTCACCTGGAGGAAGCTAAGCAGTTCTTTCATCACACAGGACATGAAACAGGACCCCAGGTCTGTTAGGACTTCTCTGGCTATCCCTACCCAACTAAATAGTAGCATAAGCTCCTTAGCTACAGCCTTGGTGGTGGCGGCGCCGAGGGGCAGGGCTTCAGGCTACCTCGTGGCGTAGTCTACCAAGACTAAACTATATCTATGACCCCGGCTGGTCTTCGGGAGAGGCCCGACAATGTCAAGTGCTATCCGGTGAAACGGTGCCTCAATAATTGGCATGGGGATCAGAGGGTGGACGCTCTCTGGCCCCAGGGCATGTCTGATAATACCGGACGACGTCTCCTTTCACCCCGGGCCAATAAAAACAAGCTAAAATCCTGTCCCTGGTTTTATCCATGCATAAGTGGGCCCCTTACAGATGGGAGTGTGCCATGAATGGTACCTTGCTAACAAACGGGCGAACAACCATCAGTTGTTCGGTCACCATCCCCCCCTTCTCTACTACCTGATATAGCAGACCCCCCTTGGGGCTGAAGTTAGGGTGTCGCAAGCAACTCACCGACTCCCCAGCTTGGCCATCATGGGCGAGGATGTGGCTCCAGGCGTGCTTCGGGACGTCGCCCTATATTTGGGCCCTGGCGAACTGTCCGGGTCGTTCCGTTCCCCCCCCCGTCGGGAAGAAATCCGAAAACTCGGTGAGAGGGGAGCTCTGAGATTCTCCCCGAGGGCATGGATACATCCCGGTCTCCGGGACACTGTTGGGCTAGGTGTCCCATCTGTCTGCAGCTGAAGCGCCCCCTATCCTCTCGGGGCTCCTGGGAGAGGGTCAGCGGCCTCGGTGGGGGTGATCGCTGCGAGGAATTCAGTCCTTGTCTGTCCTTTCGCGTCTCGGTGGATCGCGATGGGTCCCGAACGCTGAAACTCAGCTGTTGTGCCACCTGCCAGTTCTCCAGTTGCCGGACCAACTCTTCCACCGTGTCGGGGTGGTTGTTGGCGAGGTTTCTCTGGGCGTCTGGCGGGAGCTGATGGATGGTATTGTCTATTAGAATCCGATCGAGGAGGCTGGGAATTTCCCCGGCCGCGAGCCATCTCCGGATCAGCCTGCAGTGCTGGGAGATTTGAGTCCGTACTGCGCCTTGGATATCGAATTGCCAGTCGTGGAATCTCTGGGCCCGGGCGGCGAGGCTATAACCATAGTAGGCCAGTATCGCCTGCTTTAACTCCGGGTACTGACTGGCGCGCTCCGATGTCAGATCCTGGCTCGCCTGCTGTGCGTGTCTGGTGAGGAAGGGCGACAGTATGTCAGCCCACTGGTCCTCCGGCCAGCTCTCCCGACGAGCCGTCCTTTCAAACACCTCCAGGCAGGCCTCCACGTCGTCATCCGTCCCGAGTTTGGTAAGGCGGCTGGTCGGTGCGGAGGTCGGGGTTTAGCGCACTGCTTGCTGGGTGAGTCATAGTACCGCCTCCCGGAGAAGGACGAGGCTCTCGGCGGTGTCTCTCTGGGTGCCAGGGCTTGGTCCCGTAGTTGACACTGGGCGGCGGCCGCGGCTGCGGCTCCTTCCGGGTTCTGCATTGGCGTGTGGGCTGGTAATATGGTAGCATGGTCAAATTTCCTGCATTCTCCACCATATGTGGCGACCCGGCCCCAGGAATGTCTCTGTCACTCTGGAAATTACCACACGCCAAGGTCCATTCAAAGCCACAAGAGGCATTTATTCAAGGAACAACGGAAAAAACGCGTGGGTCTGTGCCCAACGCCGGAAAAACGGGAAATAATATTGATGGCTCTGTGAGCCACGAAAGAGTCAATGCTATCGTCCTTCCGGCCCAGCCAGTTTCGTCCCTGAAGAGGGATATCGCTCCGGTCTGGAGCTCCGTTCCGACGGTGTGTTCCTCGCCTGTCGACGTCGTCTGCGAGCGTTGGGAAAAAGGTCAGCTAGATCCGTTCCTGGAGGTTCCCTGGTCCACTCCTGCTTACAGCTTCCTTCCCGTAAGAGAACCTGTCACAGCCTTTTAAAGGGGTACCTGGTCTTGCTCGTCCTCCGCAGGATGAGCAAAAGTCACGGTTCGGTACGTACCTCGGTTTTTAAGTCACGGTACGGTACGGTACGGTTCATAGTTAAGGGGAATTTTTTTAAAAACTGCTTGTTTGTCAACAACGGAGAATGGCCGTAGATCAGCAGCATTGAAAGCACCAACAAACTTGGTTATGGCATTTGAATTTCTGAATTCCCAGACAGGGGTTGTTGAAATAGTGTTGTGAGCTGGGTTTGAACAGTTCGTTTTTTTTTCCACAGCAGCAGTGATAGTAACACCTGGATGGTGCCTTTTCAAATGCGTGTGCTAGGGATGTGCATTTCTGGCAAAAATACTATTCGATATTCACTGAGAAGTAATAGAACAATATTCGAAAATCGGTCAATCAAGAACCCCCCACGCACGCACGCACCTCGGATACACGCACACACAATGACACAGGGAGAGGCTTTATTTTCATTATTTCAACGTGGGCTTAGGCAGATAGACCTACATGCGGCGAAAACGGATCGCTATTTATTTATTTATTTATTTATTTATTTATTTTACTGAACACAGCCTGCATGACGGTGAACTAGAAACGTCAAAAAGATAACTTCATACGGTGTGTCTTTTTACAATTTATTTGTTACCAGCATTCGTAGTGTTGATCAGCAGAGAAATAGTCCGCCAAAGACGTTGACGCCGCTTAGCAACCGAGGACGCTATTCACCACCGGAAGTTGTGAAGCCCCATGCAAGTCAACGGAACAGCATTGAGAAGAGCCGTGTAACAAATAACGATAGTCACATTCATTATTCGATATTCTACGTGACTCCGACTATTTGACTATTCGACGATCGTTGCCCATCGATAGCGTGTGCATGTAAAAGTGCTGTACGTAGACACGGAGAGCCCTCTCCATAGCCGGAGAGCATCCAATATTTTTTAACTGTCCGTTGACGCCATGGACCTATTGGTCGAGGCAACGGAGACAGCAAGGGCTTTGATTGGTCTTTTAACAAATTCATTTCCGGAATCACTTCTCCGGTTTGACTTTGAACCTTAATTACTTTGTACATTGTTCACTTTCCACCTTAAGGACCAATAAAACACCAAATAGGATTTCAAAAGCTTTGGAAGTTTATTTACAACACTGCTTACATGGTTTGTAGTCAACATATAAATTAGATCGGGCGGCGAATTGCATTGCGTATCCGACATCCCAACGGAGAGTTGCTGAGGGGTCTCCGTAGTTACGGAGTCGGATTACAGAGTCGTAGTAGTATACTTTGGCTAAACGGTCCGGGTGGAACTCCGACTTCAATTCGCCATATTAACGCTATGTACGCCACATTTACGTACCGCGGGACACTTCTGTAACCGCAGCGAAGTGCTTGTACCGTGACGGTTCGGTACAAATACGTGTACCGTTACACCCCTAATATATATATATATATATATATGTATGTGTATGTGTGAGGGCTGGAAATATATATATATATATATAAATATATATATATACAGTGGGGCAAAAAAGTATTTAGTCAGCCACCAATTGTGCAAGTTCTCCCACTTAAAAAGATGAGAGAGGCCTGTAATTTTCATCATAGGTATACCTCAGCTATGAGAGATAAAATGAAAAAAAAAAAATCTAGAAAATCACATTGTCTGATGTTTAAGGAATTTATTTGCAAACTATGGTGGAAAATAAGTATTTGGTCAATAACAAAAGGTAATCTCAATACTTTGTTACATGCCCTTTGTTGGCAATGACAGAGGTCAAACGTTTTCTGTAAGTCTTTCAAGGTTTTCTCACACTGCTGCTGGTATTTTGGCCCATTCCTCCATGCAGATCTCATCTAGAGCAGTGATGTTTTTGGGCCTTCGCTGGACAACACGGACTTTCAACTCCCTCCAAAGATTTTCTATGGGGTTGAGATCTGGAGACTGGCTAGGCCACTCCAGGACCTTGAAATGCTTCTTACGAAGCCACTCCCTCGTTGCCCGGCCGGTGTGTTTGTGGTCATTGTCATGCTGAAAGACCCAGCCACGTTTCATCTTCAGTGCCCTTGCTGATGGAAGGAGGTTTTCACTCAAAATCTCACGATACATGGCCCCATTCATTCTTTCCGTCACACGGATCAGACGTCCTGGTCCCTTGGCAGAAAAACAGCCCCAAAGCATGATGTTTCCACCCCCATGCTTCACTGTAGGTATGGTGTTCTTTGGATGCAACTCAGCATTCTTTCTCCTCCAAACACGACGAGTTGAGTTTTTACCAAAAAGTTCTATTTTGGTTTCATCTGACCATATGACATTCTCCCAATCCTGTTCTGGATCATCCAAATGCTCTCTAGCAAACTTCAAACGGGCCCGGACATGCACTGGCTTTAGCAGGGGGACACGTCTGGCACTGCAGGATTTGAGTCCCTGGCGGCGTAGTGCGTTAGTGATGGTAGCCTTTGTTACTTTGGTCCCAGCTCTCTGGAGGTCATTCACTAGGTCCCCCCGTGTGGTTCTGGGATTTTTGTTCACCGTTCTTGTGATCATTTTGACCCCACAGGGTGAGATCTTGTGTGGAGCCCCAGATCGAGGGAGATTATCAGTGGTCTTGTATGTATTCCATTTCCTAATAATTGCTCCCACAGTTGATTTCTTCACACCAAGCTGCTTACCTATTGCAGATTCAGACTTCCCAGCCTGGTGCAGGTCTACAATTGTGTTTCTGGTGTCCTTTGACAGCTCTTTGGTCTTGGCCATAGTGGAGTTTGGAGTGTGACTGTTTGAGGTTGTGGACAGGTGTCTTTTATACTGATAAGGAGTTCAAACAGGTGCCATTAATACAGGTAACATGTGGAGGACAGAGGATCCTCTTAAAGAAGAAGTTACAGGTCTGTGACAGCCAGAAATCTTGCTGGTTTGTAGGTGACCAAATACTTATTTTCCACCATAATTTGCAAATAAATTCTTAAAAAATCAGACAATGTGATTTTCTGGATTTTTTTTTTCATTTTGTCTCTCATAGCTGAGGTATACCTATGATGAAAATTACAGGCCTCTCTCGTCTTTTTAAGTGGGAGAACTTGTACAATTGGTGGCTGACTAAATACTTTTTTGCCCCACTGTATATATATATAGCTGACAAACCAGCAAGATTTCTGGCTGTCACAGACCTGTAACTTCTTCTTTAAGAGGCTCCTCTGTCCTCCACTCGTTACCTGTATTAATGGCACGTGTTTGAACTCCTTATCAGTATAAAAGACACCTGTCCACAACCTCAAACAGTCACACTCCAAACTCCACTATGGCCAAGACCAAAGAGCTGTCAAAGGACACCAGAAACACAATTGTAGACCTGCACCAGGCTGGGAAGTCCGAATCTGCAATAGGTAAGCAGCTTGGTGTGAAGAAATCAACTGTGGGAGCAATTATTAGGAAATGGAATACATACAAGACCACTGATAATCTCCCTCGATCTGGGGCTCCACGCAAGATCTCACCCTGTGGGGTCAAAATGGTCACAAGAACGGTGAACAAAAATCCCAGAACCACACGGGGGGACCTAGTGAATGACCTCCAGAGAGCTGGGACCAAAGTAACAAAGGCTACCATCACTAACGCACTACGCCGCCAGGGACTCAAATCCTGCAGTGCCAGACGTGTCCCCCTGCTAAAGCCAGTGCATGTCCGGGCCCGTTTGAAGTTTGCTAGAGAGCATTTGGATGATCCAGAACAGGATTGGGAGAATGTCATATGGTCAGATGAAACCAAAATAGAACTTTTTGGTAAAAACTCAACTCGTCGTGTTTGGAGGAGAAAGAATGCTGAGTTGCATCCAAAGAACACCATACCTACAGTGAAGCATGGGGTGGAAACATCATGCTTTGGGGCTGTTTTTCTGCCAAGGGACCAGGATGTCTGATCCGTGTGACGGAAAGAATGAATGGGGCCATGTATCGTGAGATTTTGAGTGAAAACCTCCTTCCATCAGCAAGGGCACTGAATATGAAACGTGGCTGGGTCTTTCAGCATGACAATGACCCCAAACACACCGCCCGGGCAACGAAGGAGTGGCTTCGTAAGAAGCATTTCAAGGTCCTGGAGTGGCCTAGCCAGTCTCCAGATCTCAACCCCATAGAAAATCTTTGGAGGGAGTTGAAAGTCTGTGTTGCCCAGCGAAGGCCCAAAAACATCACTGCTCTAGAGGAGATCTGCATGGAGGAATGGGCCAAAATACCAGCAGCAGTGTGTGAAAACCTTGTAAAGACTTACAGAAAATGTTTGACCTCTGTCATTGCCAACAAAGGGCATGTAACAAAGTATTGAGATGACCTTTTGTTATTGACAAAATACTTATTTTCCACCATAATTTGCAAATAAATTCTTTAAAAATCAGACAATGTGATTTTCTAGATTTATTTTTTTCATTTTGTCTCTCATAGCTGAGGTATACCTATGATGAAAATTACAGGCCTCTCTCATCTTTTTAAGTGGGAGAACTTGCACAATTGGTGGCTGACTAAATACTTTTTTGCCCCACTGTATATATACATATATATATATATATATATATATATATATATGTGTGTGTGTGTATGTGTGAGGGGTGGATATATATATATATATATATACGTACATTATGGAGGTTGTTGTTGCCTGGTTTGAGCTCATGATAACAACAATAAATTCATTATTTCTTAAAGCAGTTCTCAGCATTTCTTTCACACAGGAGTTGATATCTGCTTAAAGGCATTTTGTTAGATTTTAGACTGTTGGTGAACTGGCCTGTTATTTCAGAACAGAAAGGGCTTGAAACCTTGCAACACAGTGTCACATCACAATAACCCATAACTCCATATTGGAATCAAAGGCTCATCGAAATTGTTATTGTGTTGATAGTAGTGTTTGACTCTTTGTTTAACTAATGCCTCATCACCATTTCAAACGGAAGTTATGGGATATTTACGTTGAAGTCTTGAGTCCTCTCAATATGGCAGTATTATTATGATTAGAGTATCATCATCAAAATGCTGCGTTGTGATGTACAAGCCCTATTGTTCCTCAGCAGTGTATGAGTGAATTGGGAATACAGCGGGATTGGGGCGAAGGTTGCTGTTAACAATACTTTTATAACTATGATTTGATCATATGTTGCATTGGGCATAACTGTAGATTAGTATGCTGTTTTATAAACTCACACTGTGTATGTGTGTGTGGGTGTGTGTCTGTCTGTGCGTGTGTGTGTCTGTTCCTCTGTCTACATGGCTGGTGGTAGGGTGGAGTTTCAGCATGGGTTCAGCCTACCAGTTCCATAGCTGGAGGGTGTTCGTTGTGGTTTGCGCTCTGCCCTGCGTCTCCGCTGTGGTGGCCCTCACTTTCATGCCCGAGAGCCCACGTTTCTTCCTACAGGTGAGGTGTGGAAACGTCTAATTTCAATGCAAAACGTCAATAAAAAAGTAAATTCGGTGGCAAACGTTCCGAATTCAATGGAAAACAATAAAAATCAAGTAGCAAACATTCTTAATTCAGTGAATACTTCTTAATTCAGTGGCAAATGTTCTAAATTCAGTGGCAAACATTCTTAATTCACTGGCAAACATTCTAAATTGAGTGGTAAATGTTCTTAAATCAGTGGCAAACATTAATAATTCAGTGGCAAACATTCTAAATTCAGTGGCAAACATTCTTAATTCAGTGGCAAACATTCAAAATTCAGTGGCAAACATTCTTAATTCAGTTGCAAACATACTAAATTCAGTGGCAAATATTCTAAATTCAGTGGCAATTTTTTTCTAAATTCAGTGGCGAACATTCTCAATCCAAGGTAAAACTTTTTAAATTCTCTAACATTGTGCACCTTGGCTTCTTTATCTGCTTCATCTGCTTCAGATATATTGCTGATATTCAACTCTTATTCTTATTTTTATATGATCTTCTTTCTGCACAATTCTATATACAAATTTTCTGAAGTAATTGTTGTGCTGTTTCTTTTTTCTTTTCTTATCTCATTGTTTTGATTACACTTCATCTTCCCTCCTCTCATCTCTGATCTTCTCCAGAACGGCAAACATGACGAGGCCTGGATGGTGCTCAAGCACATCCACGACACCAACATGCGCGCCCGCGGAGAGCCCGAGCGAGTGTTCACTGTGAGTGAGTGCAGTGACACCACCGCCTCCACCACCACCGCCTCCACCCCAGTAAGGCTTCAATGTGGTGGCCAGGAGTGACCTCTGTCTCCCCCTACAGGTGAACAGAATCAAGGTCCCTAGGCAGCTGGACGAGCTGGTGGAGATGCAGAGCGAGACGGCCAACCCTGTGGCCAAGGTCTTCATGAAGGTTCGGGCCGAGATCAGAGGAGTAGGTTGCTTTTCTTTAGGGTTTACCAGCCAGGCGTATAATCAGAGCTAAAGCAGTCCTGCAATTTAATAGCAGGACTGCTTTGTGTAACATGTATGAAGCCTATCGGTCACCAAGTTTTGAGCTTGTCTGCCATCAGACCTCAGATAAGAACCTGAAGTCTGATTTGTGAGAACAGTCCAATACCAATCCAAGTCCACTTAAACAAACGTTCCACTTGGGACATCAATACTGTGAGAGTCCAGCTAGGTGTGATTGATCGAGAGGTAGATCCCAGCCTACCAGATTGCTTCAGTCCACCAGTGAGGTGATTCAACATCAGCCAATCGCTGCTGTCTCACAGGTAGATCACAGGTAGATCGGTTTTGTGACGGCTTGTGACAGCCAATCGACATAGAATAATGAAACTTTATTGGCGTTTGCGACACTCAACCAGGACTCATAAGGACAGGACTACTAACTAGTGTTAAACTGGGCTGCATGTGGCTCAGGAGGTAGAGCGGGTTGGCTGGTAACCTTAAGGTTGCTGAGGGTCAAGGTGTCTCTGAGCAAGACGCCTCACCCTTACTGCTCCCTACGAGCTAGCTGTTGCCTTGCATGATTGACTCCGCCGTCGGTGTGTAAATGGGTGAATGTTAGGCAATATTTTTGGAGCGCTTTGGTTGGCCACTGGTTAGGAAAACGCTGGATAAATATAGTCCATCTACCATTTACAAACGGTTGTCCTGTTCCCTACCAGCTGTGGATGACCTTCATGAGGTGCTTCAGTTACCCGGTGAGGGACAACACGGTGAAGCTGGCCATGGTGTGGTTCACCCTGTCCTTTGGGTGAGCTTCCACACACACTCTCCTGCTCTTTATTCGACCTGCCCTTCCCTGTGCTACTCCTGATGTCCCCGCATTCAGTGTTGAATGGCGACCTAACGCTTTTGTTTCTCATAATTGTTCTCCATAATCCCTCCTCTGGGAACAGGTCGCATGTGGGAAGAAGCAATGGCCGTCTCTCTTTAATGTGCCAGCTCCCGTCTGCCTTGGTATTACTCAATAAGTCACAGCAGGCTGTGAGTGTGGCTGTGTTTGTGTGTGTGCATGTGCTAGTCGGCCTGTGTCATTGTGTTTGAGTCTGTGTTTCTTTGTGTTCTTGTGTGTGTGTGTGTGTGTGTGTGTGTGTGTGTGTGTGTGTGTGTGTGTGTGTGTGTGTGTGTGTGTATGTGCCTGTCTCAGTATGTCTGTGTCTTTGTGTGGTTTGTGTGTTTTGATACATCCTTTATTGGGTCTTAAGCCTGTAATGCTAGTGGTGATGGATGACAGATAATTGAAGTGTGTGATGCAACAGTCCAATGGTGGCGTCTGCCACCTTTCAACAAGTCTCATTGTGGTGTCCTCATTGGTCCAGATCAGCCCTAGGGGGCGGGTCTTGTGTAAAGTGATGTACAGCGTGTGTAGGGATCCATACATGCTTTTCTTTTGAGAACACGTAACACGCTTAATGCAAATTTGTATTAATGTATATGCTCATGTCATCTACCTATACACACACACACAAACATACGCAAGCACTCACTCACTCACACACACGCTATCTCTCTCATACTCACTCACTCACTCACTCACTCACTCACTCACTCACTCACTCACACACACAAACACACACATCACATTCCAAACCCAATAGTTAAAGGCCAGAGCATTAGTTTGTGACCCGTTCCATATGCAGAGTCCCGTCCTATCTCCAATCAACACAGAGCTGGCAGCCAACTGGTGCACTTGAATGAATTATTTTCCGTGATGCTCTTGACCATTAATGACTAATGTAACCTCCCAGTAAGGAACTGGTAGTAAAGTCTCTTTCCTCTGGTGTCTGGTGTGAGCAGGTATTATGGACTGTCTGTGTGGTTCCCTGACGTCATCAAACACCTCCAGGCGGATGAGTATGCCTCCAGAGTGAAGATCCACATTGGAGAACGTACCGAGGACTTTACCTTCAACTTCACCCTGGAGAACCAGATCCACAGGAACGGAGTGTTTCGAAATGACAGGTAGACTTATTTTGTGATTCCTGCCTTTCTGTTTGAGGGTGCTATATGAATAAACTTGCCTCCTTGTGTAGCAGGAATTTGTATTAGGTTTATATGGTGATATTAATGCTGGGGTAGGCAATTTGTCTTTTTTGTCATATTTGTTGAAATTCTCTGCTGAAAGTAATCAAGAAATTATATGCTCTGACAAGAAAAATAAATTGTTGAGTATCTGATCTGTTATAAGACCATCCCATCATTTCATACAGCCAAAATTAAATGATTGGATTGCCTACCTGTCGTACCTGCCCACTGTGCCCGTGCACTTATTGCACCTGACCGGAGTGTCCACAAGGCTAGGCCGACCCACTGCTAAAGCTAATAGCTCTGCCCGTTTTGGGGGAAAGGCTTTGGAGGGAGGTCTGAAGGGAGGGTTGGGCTTTTTTCAGTTGGAGTCTTTCAAAGTCTTACTCTGGCTGGTTCCCCCGCGTGCCTACCCTAGCTTTAAGCCTCAGTGCCTACCCTAGCTTTAATCTTCAGTCCCTACCCTAGCTTTAAGCCTCATTGCCTACCCTAGCTTTAAGCCTCTGTGCCTACCCTAGCTTTAATCTTCAGTGCCCACCCTAGCTTTAAGCCTCAGTGCCTACCCTAACTTTAAGCCTAAGTGCCCACCCTAGCTTTAAGCCTCAGTGCCTACCCAAGCTACAAGCCTCAGTGCCTACCCCAGCTATAAGCCTCAGTGCCCACCCTAGCTTTAAGCTTCAGTGCCTACCCTAGCTTTAAGCCTCAGTGCCTACCCCCGCTTTAAGCCTCAGTGCCTACCCCCGCTTTAAGCCTCAGTGCCTACCCAAGCTACAAGTCTCAGTGCCTACCCCAGCTATAAGCCTCAGTGCCTACCCAAGCTACAAGCCTCAGTGCCTACCCCAGCTATAAGCCTCAGTGCCCACCCTAGCTTTAAGCCTCAGTGCCTACCCCCGCTTTAAGCCTCATTGCCTACCCCAGCTTTAAGCCTCAGTGCCTACCCCCGCTTTAAGCCTCAGTGCCTACCCCCGCTTTACGCCTCAGTGCCTACCCCAGCTTTAAGCCTCAGTGCCTACCCTAGCTTTAAGCCTCAGTGCCTATCCCAGCTATAAGCCTCAGTCAATAACAAAAGACCACAAATTGACATAGTTTTGCACCCGATTGCGACTGGTTGGTCAAAGTGAAATGTTGGGGCAAATGTTTTAATTCTGGCATGGCTTTAGACACACGTGTGCCTTTAAGATGGATTTCTAGTTTCTAGTCTAGCTTCTTCATTCTATGTCATCACCATTCTTTAAAATGGATGAGAAGCTTTGAATTTTTAGTGTTGAAAAACCGCCACATCAGTGGTGGGATGCAATCTAGATGTACGGTCATAACGGGGTACGGCAGCACCTGGGACATCATACGTGATGTTTGATGTCTTTGATCACGCTGTGTGTTCGCCCCACAGGTTCACCGCCATGAGGTTCAAGGCGGTGACCTTCATCGACTCTACCTTCGTCAGCTGTTACTTTGAAAACGTCTCCTCTGTCGGCTCCTCCTTCAAGAACTGCACCTTTATAGATTCCATCTTTCATAACACTGGTTAGTCCACGTGGAAAGACCGTCCGTCTGTCTGTTTGTCTGCCCCTCCGCCTACCTGTCTGTTTGTCTGTGTCTGTCGGAGCATCTGTTTCTGTGTTTGTCCCGTCTGTCTGTCTGTCTCTCCGGTCAGTACCGCGCTCAACCCAATGGTTTTGAGGCAGACGAGGATGTTGTAGCGTACTAGACTTTGTATTGTACCAGACGTAGGGCAGAACACTCTCAGGAATGTTTCCAGAGAGATTTTGCTGATTCACACCATGTGGAGCACAGGCCTCAGAATGGCCTCTGTCCAGCATCGTCCAGTGCTGTGCAGCTGAGCATAAGGAGATGATAACAGCCTGTCTGGCTGCTGATTCGTTCTCCTCTATGGAGCAATGGGAAGAGACAGTAGGGGATACTGATGAGGGCAAGAAGTGGATGTACAGTAGAGATGGAGGCCATAGTTTGTGAGATGATCGTTATTTATGTATGAATCCATCATCACCACTGTGAATCAAGGAAGGGTAAATGTTTCAGTTGTTGTGGGGTCCTGCCTTTTAGAATAACAACCTGTTAATCAAACTGTGTCACTGTTAGATTGAAGTCACACGTTTATTTTGTTTGGTATGGAGCTGATATCCTCTCATTGTGTTCATTGTGAATATATTCCTGAATACGAAGTGTTTAGTGTGAGTGTGAACTAAATTCTGTGAAATCCCTCTTTCTTTTCTCCCTCCCTCTGGTCAAACGGCAGACATCGATGACTCCAAGCTCACCAACTCCCGTGTGATCACCAGCTCCTTCCACAACAACAAGACGGGCTGCCAGATGACGTTTGATGATGACTACAGCGCCTACTGGGTCTACTTTGTAAACTTCCTGGGAACTCTGGCCGTGTTGCCTGGCAACATCGTCTCTGCGCTGCTCATGGACAAGATTGGACGCCTCAGCATGTTGGGTAGGAGACTCTGTTTGATATCTGCTCCGGTATGATGCTCAGATCTATGCTTGTGGTTACTGGCCAGAGACACAATCGACTATAGATCTAGGAGCGCATGTAAACAGCTGCCTCTAATCTGGTTTGAAAGAGTTCAGATTGACTTTAGATCTAGAAGCCCATGTAAACCGCTGCCACTAATCTGGTTTGAAAGCCCCCCCCCCCACCCCTTATTTCGCACACCGAATATATATCAATACATAATTCATATACTAAATATATTGATATAATATGCTGTGATATAAAGCTAGAATATAATATGTAAATATGATATGTACTATAATATTATTATTATAATATATTACATAACGTACTGAGTGGAACTGAGTCTGTTTTTCAGGTCCTGAACTGAAGAAAATATAGATATTACTATTAAATAAATAAAACATTCTCTATCTCTTGTTTCTATAATCTGGTACTTGAAACAGTTTGCCTTTTTGATGAATATTATGTATCTCACATAATCCGTACACTTTCTGGATTTTATCTTCATGAATTAATGCCCTCATTGTAAATCTCTTTGGATTAGTGTCAGCTCAGGAAATGTAATGCAGATATGCTGACCATGTTTCGACCACAGGGGGATCCATGGTGCTGTCAGGTATCAGCTGTTTCTTCCTGTGGTTCGGCACCAGCGAGTCCATGATGATCTTCATGCTGTGTCTCTACAACGGACTCAGCATCTCAGCATGGAACTCTCTGGACGTCGTCACGGCGGAGATCTACCCCACTGACAGGAGGTGGGTGCTGTGTGTGTTTTTGTGTAGTAGGTGTAGTTGTGTGTGTCCTAAGGACCAGGTCTCCACCCGTGTCTCATCGACCTGCCTCTATGTGTCTAACATGGGGCGCTATCAAGAACCTCTTCTTTATACATTGAAAACAACGAGGTGATAGGAATGTGGTGGTCATGTTGAGTGAACAGGATGAGGCAGCATACAGTACACCACACATAACTGAATCTCTGGCATTGTTATGTGGATTATCAAACTGTAGGTTGGACTTTTTTATTATACATGAAAGGTATTTATGTGATGTCGTGCGCTATGTGTTTCTCCCAGGGGAACTGGCTTCGGGTTCTGTAACGCCATGTGTAAGCTGGCGGCGGTGCTGGGGAACCTGATCTTCGGCTCGCTGGTGGGCGTTAGCAAGGCGGTGCCCATCCTGCTGGCCTCGACCGTGCTGGTGGCCGGGGGCCTGGTGGGCCTCAGGCTCCCCGACACACGCGCCAATGTCCTCATGTGAAGGGGGGCGGTTGATCTTGAAATGGATTTAGGGATTTATGGATTTATTTTATTTGTTGGTTTTCCTTATTTAACTGTTTTTATCAGTAATTGCATTTATTTTTGTGTTTTTATTTATTTATCTTTTTAATTAATGTTTTTATTTAATCTTGCCTTAGTCCATTATATCAAAGTGCCAAAATAATAAAGATCTGTTGTTAAATCCGTAGCAAATATTAACCAGAAAATATGGAACAATGAAATATAGTCACCGTGTATTTGCGGTCGCAAATACACAGAGGCTCATCGTTGTGTTTATATTATGGAGTTGTATAAATATATACAGTAAGTGATCCTTATTACATCTTATTTCTGGACAGTATGGATCAATATGGTACGACGGTCCTCTGAATTCTCCCTTTAGGTCTGGGTGAAGGTTTATTTGGTGCTTAGAACTAGGGCTCTTCACAGCTCGGCAAGACGACCATAGCCTCACCCATAGGGCCCTGGACAAAGAATGGTAGGGAGTTTTTTCTTCAATGAGTCTAATTTAATTATTTTTAAAATCAAAGACCTTACTATACAATGACATAGGACATATAATTCCTAGGCAAATTACCAATTTGAATTTGTACGTTGTTTAGGTTTCTTTGTTTAGTGTTGAGTTTCTGTCCGCCTGCTTGACTGCATAATGAGACATTGACTAAAGACATCCTCTCATTTAATACAGTCCCAACAGACTCTGCTGCAGCTGCAAAGTAAAAAAACGTTTACACTTCTCTATTCCCCTGCTGAGGAACTTTTACACCTCACAACCCTTTCTGTCTGAATGCTCTGTTCCTTCGTGTGTGTGTTTGTGTGGTATGGCAATTTGCTCAGTGTTAAGAGCTTCGCTTTTAACTAGTCTGGATCTCTATCCACAACTATTTATACTGGACAGCCTCTGTTTGACCTCTGAGCCCCCTGAGAAAATCACCCTCTGTCTGGCTCCTCGCTCTCAATCTCTCTCTATGTCTGGGTGAGGGGATCTTAATGTCTCCCGCCATGCTCTTTTTAGCTTTTCTTGTTGTTTCTGCTGCTCTGCTCCCTTGGAACTAAAAGGCCTTTCTTGAAGAATCTCGCTTCAAGCACGTCTCTCGCTCTTAAAAACCTAGCAGACTCTCTTTTTGTGTGCATGTGTGTGTGCGTGTATGTATGACTTTGAGTGTGTGTGTACCGGTGAAGGTTAGTTTCTGTGTGTGTGTGTGTGTCAGTCCTTGTGGATGCATGACTACGCTTCTTGAAGCAGGTGTCTGTGGTGTTGTAGCTGACTCATCGCCTTCTACTTCAGAAACTCATGCGCCAAAAAAATGTATATTGTGTATGTTTTATTTTCACTCTCAAACATGCCACGTTTTTTAAGTATTGAATGTGTCCAAGCAGTGACACTTTCCTCTAATTTTGCCCCAAAGTGAAAGCAGCCCAACCTTGAGTGAAATCAAAAGCCATGCTTCCAACATTGTTGGTTATTAATATCCATGCTTGATGTTATAATATTAACAGTAACGTTTTCATTCTAATAAGCAAATATGGCATGGTTTTGGGGGGGGAATTGATTCTAAGTGGACATTTGTGCAACTCAGTAAATGCCTTTAAATCTGTGCTACAACTTTAAATCGTACTTTTCACGTTTTCATTTCATATTTTTCCTGAACTTAAAAGACGAGCCGAACCTATTAGAATTCTTGTTTCCCGTTTCTGGTTGTAGTTTGTGTGTACATTTTTCGTGTTTGCTTGTCCTTGAACTTCTCTGCCACTGTGCCATCAAGGCAACACTTAGTGTGCAGAGCCCAATTGATATATTGATCCCTGTTGAAGAAAAAACAACCTGCATGTTTGTTCCTCAAGGCGTTCTGTGGTTCTGTTGTTGTGTCCTCTGTTGGTTCCCTAATAACTATTCTTGTGTTGTTCTTTTTTTGTGTTTCGGTTTACTGTGGACCGTGGGTTAATCTACTCTTGTTTTGAGTTCTGATTAAGTGTGGACATGGCATGCTCTTTGTGAGGGGAGGGCTTTATGTGCTCAAAGAGCCAATCAGACTTGGGTATTTTAAACCTCAGAGCTTCATTGTCGATAGATTATTGATCACAACTTCCTGACGTCAATGATGAGCATGTCTTACCTTGCGGTGTCATGTTCAGCCATTTAAAAAACCAAATAAAACATGTCAAGATCCTTAAGGGTCTTAAGGATGTTTATTTCCACAAGGGGACTCTCCCAGTGCGAAGATCCACGTCTCTGAAACCCTCTGAGTCAAGACCAGCCTCCCTATGCAGATCAACAGCAGATGGCACCATATCTATTCTAGATGTCAGTGTCCCAGAGGACACATTTATTCACATTGCATCTACATAAATCCCAATTTGGATATTTTTCTCCCTCTGTTAAGTGGAGCGAGTCAACAAAGTACACCATAAACATAACTTGTCACCTGAGATCCATTAAAACACTGCTAGTGGAGAGGCCCACTACATCACTGCATTATTTCCTTAATTGTACCTAATTATACTGGCCAAGTCTCCCGGTATGTTGTCACTTTATTCAGAGTTTTTTTTGACAGAAAGTCACTTGGAAGTGCAAACTCAAATGCTGGCAGAAAGTAAAAAGTTGACGGTCCTTTTACAGCTCATCACATAATTTTGTATCCTTGTGATTACAGACCATCCTTAACATACTTCTGGAATTAATAGATGAAACTACTTTTTGTAGTAGACATGGTTTCAGCTCTATACACTGATTATATTATAGAATGATAATGTCTATGGAGTAAATAGATAACATCCTACTGTTTATGGCTGCCTCTTTATCTCAACAATGTGATGTGTTTCATTGATTTCAATCTCATTCCTGTGCCAAATGTTAGTGTGTCCACTGATGGAACAAACGGCAGGAAGCTGCTCCCTGTCGGACAGGAAATACCAATACATTAAGTCGGAGGTCTGGACCAACTCAGCGAATACAGTGAGCAGAGAGTTCTCCCACTCAGCCGTATCTGGTGACCTGAAAGACAATGTTCCGAGAAATACAATCCCTTCAAATATTCACAACAAAAATAGATAGTTTTGAGTTTTTTCAAGTGTGTATTTACTTTGATTCATACCGATTTAATCATCAATGGTTCTGCTTGAACTTCAATATAGAATTAGAATCAACTAGAATCCTAACACAACCTTTTAAATGAAAAAAAATTGACAATGCAAAGTAGAGAGTTGCATTGCTCCATGTAATCAGTAATTCCATTCTGATCAAAACCTGAAAACACACTTTCTCAGCATTAAAACACAACTGTAAACAGACACCCACGCACACTGTATATCTCCCCTTGTAGTGAGGTTGTGTACATTAAAGCCCGATGAGGGTTTCTACTCCTTGATTCTTTGCCAGGAGCAGTAGAAAGACAACCACCAGAAGGTCCATTCCTCTTTTCCAGAACTGCAGGCTAGGTCCACAGCAGCAGCGACTATCTCGCTCCAACTCATTTAGATAAACAGGAGTATTGTGTACGTGATGCTGGTGGATAAGCCACCCTGACACCCCATCTGCACTGTAACACTCTCATATGCTATACAGCATAGGATTGTACCCAACCACTTGCCATAGTATAGGCACTATGTATTCCCGCGAGACCAGGGAACGGGAGCACAATCCAGGAAGTTGGAATGAATAAAGCCACACGTTACGCTGATACAGATCACTCGTGGAGTTACTTTTATTCATCAGAAAGTGTGCCACAGAATAAACATTACATGCACCAGGCCCCTTTGTATTCACAACCTGTTTAAGCTCCTCCCCTGTCCCATGTTCTACATGTCAAGGTCTTTGTCCCTCTCATCACTCATGATGGAAGGCCGTTTCCCACAGATAACACCTTACAGTACCCACTGAGTCGCCTGTTCTCTGACATTCCTCCCTGGAATGTCCCCAGCTCTCCTGTGGCACTAGAGCTGCCCAATGAACACTTACACACATGTCTTTATGACTGTGTAACACAAACCTACACTAAATGCTGTGTTGCCGGTTTCTTGTCAATAAACATTTGCAGCAAATTCATTGCAGAAGACTTTCTAAAGAAGAAAAAGGAAATTAGACATTATGGGACACATATAAAAGTCTATAAATCATTAGCTTGTATTTTATTGTCTAGTATGTTATTCACATTCCCAAAAAAAAGGAAATAAAACAATAAATATTTGGACTGCGAGCAGTCCCAGAGGAATTCACAGTCGCCCACCCACCGCCTATCCCAGCGGCCACCCTTTTCAAGTGAATTAAGAATATATTCATTAATCCTAGACGCAACTCAGCTTCCGACAGGGGATTGTAACACACTCGCAAAAACGCACACTCACGCACTCACACATGCACACACAAGCACACACGTATATATATAACAATATAATACTGTTTGCAGATTTTCAAATATTGAATTTGCCATAACTCTACCATTCTTTACACAATCAGTTTATTAATCATGCAAGTCCATAGATCATGATCATCCAAACTGTTTTTCAATTGAAGCTATGATTTTTAAGAACAGGGTTTTTTAAAATTAAATTGTAACTGAACAGCAAAATCTATCCGACCGACGTTATGGGTCGCAATGTTTAGCATGCAAAATAAGTAATGTACACCAAGTTTCAGATTTTTGTATCCATTGGGGCGGCCATGACAAACCCTAATCCTAACCCTAAAACCGAAAGTCATAGCACCCAATATGGGAATTTTGCCTCCAAACATTTTGGAGACCCGGGGCCTCTACGGATTCTGTTTTTTGCTTAGGAAATTTACTTTCATAACGAGATGATCCGGAAATACTTGGAGGAAAGGTTGTTCGAATTCTAAAAATGTTTAGGAAAGGTGCCTCGATGCAACCCACCGTAAGCATAGACTACTACTGACCAACCTTTACGAAAGGAAAGGAGATAATTGTTACCCATAATCCTTTACGGCAGCAATATTTAAAGCAACGCCACTGACAAAGTTAACTGACTCTAGGCAAAGACGCATGACAGACGCGGTAAAGCAGAAGAAGAGAAAAGAAGAAAATAAAATGCCAACTTCCCATTTAAGAAAGACTACTGGGTGCAGTTTCAACATCAGGTTAAGTTCAGCCTCTTTTTTTCAAATCTGAATTGGGGTTCAAGTGGTCTAAAATGTTCCTGTTGGCTAAGTCCGACCTAAGTGATTCTCCCTGTTGGTGACAACCTGATTGAAATCAATATGACAAGAAGGCATGGATCGAAAGAGGGCTTTTTGTAGTCCATCTTCGGAAAATTGTAGTTTCACACTAGAGACTAATAATATTAGCAATACCCGCCATTGCGCAATGACGTCGGTAGGGAAAAGTGGAGTCCAATTCATTTTTTAACATGTTCGAAAGGACGCACCTTTTCATATCACCTTGACCCAATGACCTTATCCACAAAGGTTAAGGAAAGGTGGCATAAAGGTTAGGAGATCTGACTCTCCGAATGGGCAATGCTCTTCCAGGATACAAATATCATGGACGCACTTCCAAACTTTTTACTTTACCACTGCTGAGATATGGGCACTCCCATATAAAACAATAATAAGAATTCGGGCAATAACAATAGGTATCCACAGATAAACTGTGAACACCTCACAAGACATGGTGAACACATATGGCCTCATACTCTCACCAGCATGTACTGCTGCTGGTCTCCTCACCCAGACATGTTCCCTGTAAACCTACTTTGGTCCTTGCCAGTGTCTAATCCTTGCCAGTGTCTTTTCTCAGTGTCTAAACATTCCCAGAGAGCCCCCTCAGATCCCTCCACTTCAAAACATAAACTTTAGTAGTTGAAGAACATCCACAACGTGATAGATCGGTACCATGGTTACCATCTGCACTGAACATGGTGTCAAGCTGACATTTTTTAGATATCAACTCTTACTTTTATTGAGCATCTTTATTTATAGGGCACTTTTTCTGCAAAACAGCAAGTGCTTGACCCTATGTGCTTAACAAGGGAACCAACAGAACAACAACAACGACAACAACAACAACAGAAAAGTGGTTAAAAAAGAAAACGCAGCCTAGGGAAATGTGATTTGTTTTTGTGTGTAGAGCTACTATTATCAACACACACTGTGTCACACTTTGGGAGTCTGTATTTGAACTAACGCCGAGCCACAATCTAAACAAAAATAAGGAGGAAAGCAATCCCTGTTTGTAATGAGGAATTTTGCAAAATTTGTTCATACTTAAAGGAGTCATGCAGTAAAAAGATGTAGGTCTCATCTATGCTACAAAGCAGGGGAGTCCATATCTATGGGACTTGAAAGGAGACTTTGCCGACCGCTAGGATGTTGGTGTTGTCATACACAAAAAACATTTAGCATGGGATTTCCAGGGAGGCGTTGTGACGTTAAATGAAACCGAACACATCTGGTTGACATTAGAGGGAAACAAGACCCAAACAAAGAAGGAGAAGCCAAGTGGAGGTGCATTTGGATACTCATATCAAATACCCTGTAATATAAACCTTCTTAAGATGCGTCACCTCAGGAATAAACTCTGGAATCACCAATAGCCTTTGAGTTTTCTACGTAAAGTGTCTTCATTTACAAGTATGGGCAACAAAATGTTGCCATTAACCAACCTGCATCTTTCTAGTGCTGAGGATACCCTGTATCTTTCAACAGATAAACCATTTTTTTACCAAACAGAGGACAAATAAAATTAAAAAAATTGGGGAATATATATATTTTTTGTTGCAATAAATAGAAACGAAAATAACTTTTGACATTACTTTGGCCTAAAGTGATGTCAAAAGGTCTGTTATATCATGGTATGGTTATATTGACCACTTTGATAACTTAAAATAACTGACATATTTAATGTGTAGGCTTTTATAAAAATAATGAAACATAAATATGTATTAAGCCTAATTATTAGCCTATTACTATAAAATAATAAGCCTGATGATCCCTAACCCTTTTTTTGTTTTGTTTTTCATAGTTTATTAGTATTACCGCGGTTAGTTCGTTGGTCTAGGACGGCCTATACAGCTTTAGGGTTGGTTTTATTGCTAAAGTTCTTCCTCAGGACAATTACGTATTTAAGTTTTTTTTTTTTTACCCATCTCATATGAAGCACTCCCATGTCTGGGATACAAAAACGAGTTCAAGACACAGCCATAACATGAATTGTTCGAAGAATCGAAAGTTGAGATAAGGTCTGAGAACTGGTTGGCTGGAGACGTGTCATCACAGGAATGGAATGCGCGTCCACTGCGCGCTCTGCGTCACAGTATAAGCAGGAGGCTAAAGGAGGGCTCGACCGCACTGGTTTCCCAGTAGAAACAACTGTCCCAAGATCCGAGGTAGCATACTAAGAAGAAACAGGGAATTAAGTGGCCGTACAAAGCACATCTTTGTTTTCCAATCTTCAAAGTCGGCCAGCATGTTTTGTACAACTTTTTGGTTGCTCCTGGTGTCTGCGCATGTGGCCTCGACTGCAATACATAACGGTGAGTAACGGTGACGCACGCGCCCTCGGTGATCTGCTCAATGCTTTCTGAGTTATGTGTGGAATTCAGTGACTAATTGAATATCGATAAGGATTTGTCTTATCTTATCTGATACATTGTAGTTACTAATACTAAATAGGCGTATTAATGTGTTGTTGATATTGCCCACTCGGTATAACATGGGTCAAATCTTTTTTATAATATATTCTTTTTTATATTTCTTTTATATATAATAATAATATTTGGCCTACTTATAAAACTGATTTATAATAAAGGCCTAAACCTGAACAATTTAAATGTATTTAAAACATATTTAATATATTACATTTATTCATATGATTTATGATCTAATCCCTCACTGCAGGAAGCTCCATCGTGAGAGCGTTCGCATTTGCCCTCACGTTCCAGAGACCCACCGACGAGCCCTTTGACTCAAACTCGTACCTCAACAAGTACAGCGACACTTCACCATCACAAGAAAACGATTATATTAACCGGCAACCTTTCGAAGACCTGCAAAACAACTCCTTCAATTCACCAAACGAGACTTGGCCGAGCCAGCAGATCTCAAAGCAGGCGCTGCAGTTTCTAAGCGGTCCTCTGTCCACGGTCTTCATCCCGTCGGTCTACACGCTGGTGTGTCTGCTGAGCCTGCCCCTCAACGGCCTCGCCCTGGTGACGTTCGTGCGGCAGGTGCGTCCCGTCAAACCGGCGGTGGTCTTCATGTTGAACCTGGCCGGGGCGGACCTGCTCTTCGCTCTGCTGCTGCCCTTCAAGATCCACTACCACTTCAACGGCAACGACTGGACATTCGGCCCGCTTCTGTGCCGCGTGGTCACGGCCAGCTTCTACTGCAACATGCACTGCTCCGTGCTGCTCATCGCCTGCATCAGCGTGGACCGCCTTCTTGCAGTCGTCTACCCCATCCGGTCGCTGGGCTGGCGCCGGCCGCGCTACGCCACCATGGCCTGTGGCGCAGCCTGGACTCTGGCGCTGGCGGGCTCCGCCCCCCTGGCGCTGACGGAGCAGACGGTCCGGCTGGACCAGCTGGGCGTCACCACCTGCCACGACGTCCAGCAGATAGAGCAGCTGCAGTGGTATTACAAGGTGTACTTCTCCACCGTGGCCGTCGCCCTCTTCCTCCTGCCCATGCTCGTCACCCTGGGGTGCTACGCCCTCGTCATCTGGGCGCTGCGGAGGGTGCCGGACAAAGTGGGCCATCACTCACGTAGGAAGGCCCGGGCCATGTCCATGGCTCTGATCGTGCTGATGCTGTTCCTGGTTTGTTTTGCCCCCACCAACTGTCTGCTGCTACTGCACTACCTCCAGTTCAGCCCCCTGGGGGGTGACGCTGACGGCTCCTACGTGGCCTACCTGGTTTTCCTGTGTGTGGGGAGCCTCAACTGCTGTCTGGACCCTCTGGTCTACTACTTTGGCTCGTCTCAGTGCCAGCGGCAGCTCTCGGCCACGCTTGGCTGCCAGAAGGAGCTTGATAGTGGCAGGAATAACATATACTCATGCTCTGAGACCTCCTCCAGAACTGCGTTGAGGTCCAGCCACACTGGGTTCACCAGTCTGAAGGCCAAACCTCCGGGACCCAAACTGGACTCTTTCCAGGCCAGCCTCGAAAGTCAGTACAAGAAGCTTCTTGTTTAGATCAAAAGCTGAATGTACTGGATTGGTTAGCCCCGGCACAAAGGCTTTTACATAGGAAATTAAAACAAAGCTTTGAATCTGTAAAAAGTGAATTAGTTGTATATAATAAATTTGCTTTGATTTATAAATGTGCTTAAACCAAAGTATTATTTTCTTATTAGAAGCTTTGCTCAGATAACTGAACATTTTTCTATTTATCTTCCTATAATTATCTACATGTTATTCAGGCCTTCCTGCCTAGACTGTGGACCCTCGATATTAGTTTTGTATGCTTACAAAGTCTACATGCACTCATATTCCTTCATTTTATAGGACTCGAAGTGAGCTGAATAAACTAAATCATTCCAAAAAAATACGTAACACAGATGATTCCTGTATTTTACCTTCTTTAAAACCGTGTGTGTGTGTGTGTGTGTGTGTGTGTGTGTGTGAGTTAAAGCTACCAACAGAAAACTACTTGGTGTTTCTGCTAATCCAACGGGAAGCCGTGTAAATGAAGCATGTTGTTGTTTTTACTGTTTCGTTTTAAGTCCAATATATGACATCCAATATAGCAAAATCTGTGCGTGTTCACGTGGGCGGCAACCGCTTCCTGGTTTTCAGCCGCTTTTGTAACCGCCTCCCCTCTGCCGCCCTCCCCTCATTTAAATGAATGGAGGCGGCGAGTTGCCGCGCGGCGGTGTGAAAGCAGCTTAATAAAGGTGCTTGGACACCGCCGCGCGGCAACCGCCCTTATAACCGCCTCGCTGCCGGAGGGTACAGCGCGGCGGTGTGAAGGGCCAGGCGTTTTCAAAAGCGGCTGCTGTTGCTGCTGCCGCCGAAAGCTTCAACACGGGGAAAGCTGAGTGGTAAGGCGAAATCTGTGCGCGATCACGTGGGCGGCAACCGCTTCCTGGTTTTCCGCCGCTTTTGTAACCGCCTCCCCTCTGCCGCCCTTCCCTCATTGAAATGAATCGAGGCGGCGAGTTGCCGCGCGGCGGTGTGAAAGCAGCTTAAACCGTTGGAACACAAAAGACCGGAAACCATAGAAACGCCGGTAAACAAACCCCGAGAAGCCCAATCCCTATGAGAGCTCCCCGCGCTACGGCCATCCGGAGGCGCACGGAGCTTTTGGCCGTGATATTATATATACAATTATATTATATTATATTATATACTATTATATATAGAGCTCCGGGAGTCGCAAACGGCAACTATCACTTTCTCCTCCATGCTGCAGTTCACCCCGGACTGCACTGCACCGAGTTTGCCGGTTGAACGCTGATTGGCTGTTACGTTACATATGTCACTCAGTGGCCACGCTGTTGAACGCTGATTGGCTGTCATGTCGCGAATTCCGCGTCAAAGTTGAAATATTTAAACTCACAAATCCTCGTGAACGCGCTCGCCTGTGCAGGGCGAAAGTGTGGCGCGACAAATCAAAACTTGTCGCCGGTTTTCTCTAGCGAATAATTCGCCCGATACGAGTCTCTATGTTCACTTTGTATGGGATCTTGTCGCGCCGTCGCGTTTGGTGTGAACGCACAGTGAGAGCTACGAGGAATAACTGCGGTCAAGCCAGCCGACCCAGTTTTTTGTTGTACCTGTATATACTAGCCATTACGGTAAGGGCGCCTCAGCGCCTCAGAACTAGTTTCAAAATAAAAGCATTTGTCTGGTACATACCGAAAGAATCATTAAAAGCAAATACTATTAAAGGAAAAGTACGGACGTTGTGATATCTACTTTCACAATAAAAGCCCAACTAATTGACAAATGTAAGCTTATGCCAATAGTTTATTGGAGATTTAAAAGGAAAAGCCCTGTTATGCCAGACTCATTCCACTTAAGGTTTATAGTTCACGACCCCATATGGTCACCCAAGAAGATTCACGACATTCTGATGTCTAGTTTCAAAATAAAAGCCCACCAAACATTCAAATATGAGACATATTACATATGATTTTGAATTCAATTTAAAAGGAAATGCCCTGTTATTCCAGGCTCATTTCACTTCAGGGTTATCGTTCACGACCCCATAGGGTCACCCAAGAAGTTTCAGGACATTCTGATGTCTAGTTTCAAAATAAAAGTCCACCAAAAATTCAAATAAGAGACATATTACATATGATTTTGGATTCAATTTAAAAATGAATGCCCTGTTATTCCAGGCTCATTTCATATCAGGGTTATAGTTCACAACCCCATAGGGTCACCCAAGAAGTTTCACGACATTCTGATGTGTAGTTTCAAATTAAATGCCCACTAGATATTGAAATATTACACATATTACATATGATTTTGGATTCAATTTAAAAGGAAATGCCCTGATATTCCAGGCACATTTCACTTCAGGGTTATAGTTCACGACCCCATAGGGTCACCCAAGACGTTTCAGGAATTTCTGATGTGTAATTTCAAATTAAAAGCCCACTAGATATTGAAATATGAGACATATTACATATGACTTTGGATTCAATTTAAAAGAAAAATTCCCTGTTATTCCAGGGTTAGTAACAATCATCACCAGAAATGAAAGACTAATGGCAAAAGTCTTTAGAAGTATTGGCTAAATAGTTTAAGCAATTGAAATATAACATACATTTTTTTTCTATATTCAAAGGATAAAGTCACTAGGGCATATCCTAATGGATGAATGATACATAATACCAGTTTTTCTAATAAAGAGAATTGTTGCTCTTCTGAGTTGGTGATTGACAGGACGTCCATAATTTTAACATGGTTTCCATGGGGGATAGGAACAATGTTGCATTGTTCTTTCACTGCATGTCCAAAATTACATTGTGTTTAATACCTTACATGTCAGATTTTCAGTGGGGAAGTCAGTGTCTTGATTCAATGTACAAAATATGAATAAATAACAATGCAGCAAACATTGAGTTCTTAAAAATATATTCAGTACATAATTTAAAGTCAAATAAGAAGACAAATATTTCATAAATTACAGTTATGACAACAAACAATTGTTGTGCATATAAAAACTAAAACAATTAATTGATGTCCAAATAGTGAATTCACACTAAAATGTATGATTTTTTGGTTGATGTTAATGTGATTGAAGTGAGGGAAGATTGTTGACACAATCCATGTATTTTATAAGTCTATTTGCATTTATTGCATTTCTGTTTAAAAACAATGTTTCAAAGATTACAAGCTTTGTTCTGTATGTTGGAGTAGATGGCGAAGGCAGTGATGGAGGCATTTCCAGCATTGCCACTCATGTCCTTTGGGACATCCAAGAAGGAGATGGCTAATGCGAGGACTGAGTTTGCACTTGGATTACTCAGTGGTTTAGGTTTGTTAGAAGTTTTTCTCATTTCTTTATGAGGTTGTTAGTTTTGTTATGTGGTTAAATGCAATAAAACACATTCAAGTAAACTACAGCGTCTTAAAGTGAATGCACACATATACAGGTTTTGTAGTCCAAAGCGTCATTCATTTTATGCATAAATTCAACATCAAATATCCCACACATATCTCATATTAACTCATTATCCAATCACATAATTGCAGGACTCAATCAATTAACAGAATAATAAACATTCCTAAGAAAACATCAATACAGTCTGCTGGTAAACTTCACACAGTCTGCCAAAATTAAATTTGATTGTAAATAGAATTGCATTGCTATTCATTGTCTGAGTATGTCTGCCTTTATGTGTCTCTGTTAATGCTGTGCTGTCCCTATTAAAATAGCTTAAAACTCAAAAAAAAAAATTCAAACCAAAGAACAGAACCTATTCGGAACAACGCAAAACTAATCAACGAAAGACTCATTCAAAATATGGTAAAGTTACAATGATGCATTAAAAAAAATTGTTAAACAGTCACCATGTGACTACATGATGGATTTGTCTTTGAAACTCATTCAATATGTTTGAACTTATGGTAATTCATAATCCAGATGACAAGCTTCATATAAATTGATCCCAGCTGCCAAAAAACTGAAATGTCTGATTATTAAGTGTGAGTAATATAAGAAATGTAATTTTTTTTAGTGTTTGACATGGACAACCACTGTGCAATGTGCTCTACCTCAAAGCCCCCAGGATCAGTGCCTCCAACTACTGATTGGGTAAGTGGTTCTCATTATTTCTTGTACATTTATGATTTGGGGTTGTTGTATGTTAATATAACAAAATGTATTGTTTGAGTATTTCTCAAACTTTTCCTGCAAAAAGAAAACCATGAACAACGTTGCAGACCACCCAAATTCCCTACGTTCCCTACGTTAAAACAATTGTCCTTCATGGCCTCTTATTCCTAACAATATGATAACGATATTGTCTGCTTATTTCATTTTACAGATAATGTGTGACACATGCCAGAGGTGGTACCATGAGCAGTGTCTGGGGATGGGTAAAGACCAACTCCTACAAGCAAGGGCAAGCAAGTGGGATTGTGTCCTTTGCAATTAGGACAACATTTTATTTTGTGGAGACATATAAAAAAAATAAAAAGATAAAAGTGTACAAAGTTCATTGAATAAAAAACTATTACAGTATCCATCGAAGTAGAATACTAAAGTGGTGGAGCAAAGTTGATAGATGAAGACCCTATACCGCTGCCTAGAGGTTCAGTGGTGGAACTCCTGGTGGGGTGAAATGGTTTCTGCAAAGATGGTGATGGCTTGTAGAGTAAAGGCGTTTGGGTGACCCCGAACCTTTTCTTACTCATCAAAATTAGGATTCCTATACTTGCAAGACCATATTATTATTCCACTGTGATCCTACAAAGACAAAAGCATTAAAATATTTAAACCAGAAGAAATGTGAACAGCAATGAAGCCCACGTGCTGGAGGAATAGCGCCAAAAGTAAAAATGGGAAATCAAACAGGAATAACTATTCTTAACTTCTTGGGTCACCCTATGGGATCGTGAACTATAACCCTGAAGTGGAATGAGTCTGGGATAACAGGGCATTTGCTTTATAAATTGAATCCAAAATCATACGTAATATCAGAATGTCCTGAAACTTCTTGGGTGACCCTATGGGATCATGAACTATAACCCTGAAGTGAAATGAGCCTGGAATAACAGGGCATTTTTTTTTTTTAATTGAATCCGAATCTTATGTAACATGTCTCATATTTGAATCTTAGGTGGGCTTTTATTTTGAAAGCAAATATCACAACTGCCGTACACTTCCTTTGATAGTATTTGCTTTTATTGACTGTCTTTTGGTATGTACCCGACGAATGCTTTTAATTTGAAACTAGTTCTGAGACGCTATTACCGTAATGGCTAGTATAAACAAAAAAAAGCAAAAAACTGGGTCGGCTGGCTTGACTGCCGATCTCGATGGGTCGGCTGGCTTGACCGCAGTGAGGAACACAAGTGATCACAACACATTTCTGACAGCTGAAGATTGCGCATCCGTTGACCTTTATCCATTTACAGTTAAATTATTTTTTCTTGTTGACAGATGTTTTATATTGTTTTCATATTATTTACTGACAGTGATTACATAATACGAGTGTGTGTTATATTGAAAGCGAGGGTGGGTGTGCCTATGAATATAGGCTACAGTGAGTTTTTAAAGGTACTGTACAAGCAAATCATATTGTCTACCCTGTACAGAGTGTCAGTATCCTACTTCATTCAACATTGAATAGGCTACTGTAGCCTACACTATAAACAAATGGTTTTGCTCTTTGCTCATGGCAGTTTTGACAATCATTTTAACATGTCAGCAGGCAAGCTTCACTCATTCCAGGATGTATTATGCTTTGTCCTATAGCCTACTTGGAACATGTTTTGAAATGGATCTATAGATAGAAAATTGCTCATAACAGGCCAGCTGGAATACAAAGCAAACTCTCTCAAATGCACATTCATGGAAGTCTTGTACTGTCATCCCAGGACAAAACACAAATAGAATATAATAGAATATAAAGTTTTATTGTCATTATACAAAGTACAACGAAATGCAATGAGCAGCTCCTTAAAAGTGCATAGATAGTTATCGAATATATAATAAAAAATAAATAAAAAATTAAATACACAGTAAAACTTAAATACACAGTAAAGACCACAAACAGACAACAAACATCAGTGCAGATCTGAGTTCAGTATGGTGACAGCTTTGGGAAAGAAGCTGTTCCTGAGTCTATTTGTTCTGGCATATATGGACCTGAAGCGCCTGCCAGAAGGCAACAGGTTGAAGAGATGGTAGCCGGGGTGGGTGGTGTCCTTCAGGATCCCTCTGTGTTAAGGAACAGAAGGCGGAGACCCAAGTGCTGGACACAGGGAGGCGGAGACAGGGCAAGGGCCACGGGATTTATTGGTACAAGCAAGGCGGGTAGTCAGGCAGGCGGGGGTCAGGTACCGGGCGGGCGATCGGGTAGGCAAGGGCTCAGCGATGGACGGGTAGTCAGGCAGGCGAAGGTCCGATAACGGGTAGGCAGGCAGGCAGAAGGAGAACGAGAGAGGGGATTACAAAGGGAGCAAGGAATCGTGGCAAGACTGGAACAAGAGCTGGTAGGGCGATACGAACTTGTAGTAGTAAAGGACGAACTGGCGCCGGCAGACTGGAAATCCCCGACTGAAGTAGGGTACGATGATTAGCATATTACCGGCAGGCAGGGGCGCTGCCAGGAATTTTGGGCCCTATGAAAGATTCTAATTTTGAAAGAAAAGTGTAGCCGCTGCTGGGCCTTCTTGACCAGCGCTGAGGTGTTGACCGACCAGGAGAGATCATTAGAGATGTTGACTCCGAGGAATTTGAAGGACTGCACTCGCTCCACACCTTCACCATTTATGTACAGGGGGGCAGGGGCGGCTCTGTTCCGTCGGAAGTCCAGGATGAGCTCCTTGGTCTTGGTGATGTTCAGTGCCAGATTGTTAGATACACACCACTCACCAAGTTTCAGGACCTCATCCCTGTAGGCCACCTCGTTTCCCCCTGTTATAAGGCCCACCACCGTTGTGTCATCAGCGAATTTGACAATGATGTTCTCTGGGTGGGTGGGACTGCAGTCGGATGTGTAAAGGGAGTAGAGTAGTGGGCTCAGCACACAGCCCTGGGGAGAGCCAGTACTGAGATTGCGGGAGGAGGAGAGGTGAGGACCCAGTTTCACCTGCTGGGGTCAGTTGACCAGAAAGTCTTTTATCCAGGAGCAGGTGGGTGGTGGGAGCCCCAGGTTGATTAACTTGGGGATCAGAATGTCTGGTATTATTGTGTTAAAAGCTTAGCTGAAGTCAATGAAGAGCATCCTGACGTAGCTCCCCCTTTTCTCCAGGTGACTCAGCGCTGAGTGGAGAGCGATGGCTATTGCGTCGTCGGTGGATCTGTTAGTCCGGTATGCAAACTGGTGTGTGTCCAGGGTGGGGGGGAGACAGGTTTTGATGTGTCTCAAAACCAGTTTCTCAAAGCAACTGGTGATGACTGGGGTGAGTGCTACGGGGAGGAAGTCATTGAGGCAGGTAGTGGGTGACTTTTTAGGGATTGGGATTATTGTGGCAGATTTCAAGCAGGATGGGATAACGGCTTGTTCCAGAGACTGGTTGAAAATGTCAGTGAAGACCTGTGATAGCTGGTTGGCACATGCCTTGAGCACCTTCCCTGGTACTCCATCTGGGCCTGCAGCCTTCCTGGGGTTAACTGCACTGAGCACCCGCCTCACGTCCTGTACCTCAAGAGTGAGTGGGGGGGTGCTGGAGGTTGATGGGGGTTGTAGTGGTGGTTGGAGTGATGTGGCTGAGTGCTGTGCTTGAGACTCAAAGCGGGCAAAGAAGCTGTTCAGCTCCTCTGCCAATGCCGCATCTGAGTCCCCGAGTGTCACAGCACAGCCTCTGTAATTGGTGATGGTCTGTATGCTCTGCCACACCTGCGGGGGGTTGTTGAGCTGTTCCTCTATCCTCCTCTTGTATTCTACTTAAATAATGCTGTAATGTAATAATATACATCTTTAAATGTGCAATAATGAGTCATTCAGAGACTTGTTTTAGAATGTTTTATTGGCTCCCAGAATGCAGGTCTGTTAGTGACTCCCAGTATCTCTAAAAACAGACTGGGAAGTAGAGCCTTTAGTTACTGGGCTCCTTTACTGTGGAACCAGCTCTCTCTATGGGTCAGAGAGGCACACACTCTTACTACATTTAAGTAGTAAGAGTGTGTGCCTCTCCCCACCTTTCGCAACTTGTAGTTTGGGCTTGGCATCTCGCAGTCTCTCAGTGTTTCCACAGATTCTCCACAGCTCCATCCCTCTGCACCAACTGCAGTTTTTCCCCTGTTAAAAGAGTTTTCCTGGGAGTTTTTACTCAGTGGATGTGAGGGTTTAAGGTAAGAGGATGTTGTTATGATGCTCATGCTATGTAAAGCCCTTTGAGACAAACTGTTTGTAAGAACAGGCTATACAAATAAAATTGCCTTGCCTCGCCTAGCCTGCTTGGACTGTAATTCATATTTATGGTACTAGTTTGATCATTGACTGACTACATGAATAGTTGCACAGAGGAGATTCTTATAGAAGTCTTATAGTCAAACGGTATAGGGTATATACAAATTGTTTAGGCCATTTATAAGATCTAGTTAATATCATTAAAAGTAATTTCCAAACACATTAAAAAAAGAAAAAAACAAAAGCAAAGACAGATTTTGCAGCAGTAGAACACTTTTATTTGAACAGAGTGGGAGAGGAATCAGGTTAACAAAACATCTAAAAACATCTAAGCTGTCTAACACATTAACAACGCAACATTAAAACATCATAAAAACATCACCAAAAAAACCTTCTCAACTAACATACAGGAAGCTAGCCTAGTCTTCTTTACGGAAGGGACTTCAAGCTATCCAGTTCTGCAGAGTCCAGCTACCTCAATATATATGGGCAGGTCATCCCTGAACTTGAGGCAGTGATCTGACGTCTTCTTCCATTCTTCTACGCAGACTTTACCCCCCACCAGGGTCCAACAGCAGGATAAGAACATCGGCTGAGTCATTGTAGTTAAAAAAAATAGAAAAAAAAGGACATGTACATTTTAAATATTGATATTGATTTGAGATTGGAACTTCAGAAAAATAAATTGGCAATTTAGAAAAAAGGCTGTTCCATTATGAAATTCAGGTACTGGGATCATAACTTAAGGTAGTTTAAATGAATAATTATTAGTAGAAGTTAGAGCTCTTACATTACATTGGAAACAGAAATGAAAGTCAGACTTTTGAGAAGCCGCTTCGGCCAAGGCAAGAAATGTTGATGTCTATTTTGGCATCATTTATATTTTGCTTTAATAAAATATATGCATATGGAGCCAGAGATGTCCTTTACAGGGTTACAGTACTTATACTAAATTTCAGAGCCTGAACTTTAAAGGCTCTGTACTTATGCAAGTACAGGTTTAGAAGTTGAATCTGTATTTCTATTTTTAACCGAGTATTTATTTTACACAAGTATCTGTACTCAACTTAATAATTGAAAGTGTAGTTAACACACAACACACCCGTGAAGTTAACACACAATAAAGTGTGCTTACTGATGACCATTCAAATTTGAAAATAATTATATTTCTTGAAAAAACTGTCTGGATTCTCGACTCTCACTGTATTACTGCCTGCAATTTTTGTTTTCAAGTGTTTTTTCATTTTTCTAAATCCTTAATTGTCACTTAAAGACAAATAGTCAAAATTAAATAATTTCCGAAACAATTGCTCAAACACTAATTGTAATATTACATTAGATTACTTCTGTGTTACACTGAGCAATATTCAAACATGCAGAATGGAAACAGTACCTCTAAAGGGAAGAGGATGTTGTTATGATGCTCATGCTATGTAAAGCCCTTTGAGACAAGCTGTTTTTTAAAAATGGGCTATACAAATAAAATTGCCTTGCCTTGCCTAACCCGCTTGGACTGTAATTCAAATTGATGCTGAGAGCCATTTTCAGAGAGTAGTTTACCCTGTTATTAACATCTAGCCACATCCTTTCAACGATATGATTCTGTCATTTCAAAAGAGTAAAAACAAAATGTTACATTTAATTTCAATAATGACAATTACCATCTGCACCTAATCGTAATCATTGAATAAAAATCCATTTTCTATGACAACAAAGATCAAGAACCCAATTAGTTCGGTGATTTTTCATGCATGGGAAGTAGGATGACAGAAGCAGAAGAAGGCAAGGCAAGGCAATTTTATTTTTTACAAACAGTTTGTCTCAAGGGCTTTACATAGAATGAGCATCATAACAACATCCTCTTCCCTTAAACCCTCACATCCACTGAGTAAGAACTCCCAGGAAAACCCTTTTAACAGGGGACAAATGGCAGTTGGTGCCGAGGGATGGAGCTGTGAAGAATCTGTGGAAACACAGAGAGACTGCGAGACGCCAAGGCCAAACTACAAGGTGCGAAGGGTGAGGGGGGGGGGGGCGGGGGGGGGGGGGGGGGGGGCTTGTTTTCTGGTTTCTGCTTGTGTCAATTATTCCCAGAAAACAGACTGATAAAACGTACCTTGCTCTTATTTATCAACCACAATCCTCAAATGGATTTCTTCCATGAGCTGGATTTTTGCTTTTTTGAACAATCATCGGATAGTCAACACAAATGAGGAAAATTAGGAAATCAGTTTGGTATTCCGTTATTTGACACGCCATTGAATATAACAATGTAAATAATGCAGTTACGAAATACATTTTAAATTTCCCAGAATATATATAAAATAAATTAATGATGGCTCGATAACATTTAAAAAAACATTCAAACATGACGCTATGAGCCGGAAACTCATTGAACGTCGAGAGGCGGTACCTTATCATTGTCATCACTAGAGGGAGCTGCATCGTTAGAATTGCTGGCCGTCGTTTGCTCAAGCCGCCACTTTTACAGAGTCATAATCCTAACTTTATTTAATAGGGCTTGAAGTGAGCTGAAAAAATCAAATCATTACAAAAAAACACGCAACACATGATTCCTGTATTTAACTTTTCTTTATAACAAAAACTGTGTTTTCTTGAAGAACATTGCTTTATAATTAAATGCTTTAAACTGATTGCTTTCAATAGAGGCTACTGCTAAAGTATAGTGTTTATTACTTGAATCACCTGTCAATCATCATGTCTGCCAGTAGGTAGGGCCAACGACGTAGTGGCCTACGTGCCATGTACAGTAAACTAAACGATTTTATGGTGTCTCCATTCGTGTCTGTCGGTTTCACTCTATAGAATCCATGGTTTCACCCAGAACTTAGCCACGATTAAAGTTTATTTATAACAACATATCTTCAAAACATAACTCTGAAATAAGTAGGCTCTATTGTTTCATCTCGTTATTATATTCTTAACAATCTATAGAGTGTATTGCCATGCTGAATTTGTTTCCCCTCTGGGCCACTTGGAGGAACTATTGTCTAAATTCTAAATCCATGAAATAACATGAAATAACATCTCCAGCAACTAGGTGGAGATGGTATTGGCAACGTTTGGTCACCTGACTGAGTGACATCACGACTATATAATTCAGGTAAAGTTGTGAAACAAGACAACTGCGGAAGACCGGAACAGAGCCTCTGACTATCGAACGCTTTTATGTTAAAAGTCTCTGGTTAAAGTCTCTCAAGCGATGAAGCCTGGCTGTGTTTCTAAGTTCCTGGTACTATGTTTTTTCCTCAACATATCAAAGGTTATGGCCGAACATGGTAAGTATCCCTCCTGGCTGATTGTTATGTTTCTCCTGAGTAGACCTACTGAGAAAACCAGCAGAGATCTGCCAGGCCGGCTGTCAGTCAAGCCGTGGCAATGCTCAGTGATTGGTGGAAGTCTTGTTTACAGTAGGCCTATATGACTGATCTGCGTCATTATTGATTAAAGTGATCCGGATATAACTTCTGTTCCTGTTTTGAAGAGTGCATCAGAAAACGATGTCCTATCAGTCATTGCTATCTCGCCCTATTTCCGTTTGTCGTATTCCTTCAAGACAATATAATCGATGAGTATATTATTGTCCCTCGTGACAATAAGCGGATGACCAATAACCGCACACACGTGACAACGACAGTGTCCAATTTACAGCAGAATGAGTAATGCTAATTCGTTTGCATGTGTTGGAGTACAAGCCACCCAATATAAACAGGTGTGGTGCGGGGATTCAGACCACGCCCCAATCTGGAGTCCTTCCTAGAAAGGTTATTAGCTAGGGTGACCAGATGTCCCGCTTTGTGCGGGACAGTCCCGCATTTCCATGACTTTGAACGCGTCCCGAAAATTGAGACGTTGTCCCGCATTGTTATTGACAGTCAGACTCGATTTTTTTTTTTTTTGGAAATGCGTGATTTATCATCTAGCATTTATCAAATAGCTGCGTGCGGAGACAGCAGGGCTGTCATCAGGGAGCGGGCGGGGTGTTTGATCTTGTCAATGAAACTTGGTCTCGGACGCAGGTTAAGGGCACGCCCACCACCAAGAAGCAATGCAAGGGCGATCCTAGTCAATCGTCTACGGCGGCAAATGCGTTGAAGGCGACCTCTGGTGGCGGCCTTAATTAATTATGAAATATAACTAAATAAGCGAAATAAAACACGTTTATCAAATATGTTTCTAAATAGAACGGACAAGGGGGGAACGGGGGATTATCTGTTATTGCGGACTGAAACCCCCACTGAAGGTCCCAGGTCGCCCCCTCTCTCCCCCCCCCCCCCCCCCCCCACTTTGTCTCGCATTGTCCCGCACAAACGTAGCCTTTGTCCCACTTCTGGTGAATTGGGATCTGGTCACCCTATTATTAGCTGACTTTAAGATGATATAAATATTTCTAAATAGTTCCTGAAAAGATATTCAGTAGGTCTTTCGTGGAACCCTCTGTGAAATATAACTGTTTAATATACTGTTGACCGTAACTTAATGCCATTTCTTGCATCATGCCAATACAAATATTGCATGCTTGTGTTTTGACATTTTTTTATAATTATTTCCTACAACTTGGTGTGCGTTTAATTTTCCGTTTGTGATGTGCCTGATGCCATAATGTTGTGAAAAACTTGACTGGGCCATTCTACACACCTCTTGTTGCCATCTTTTGACTTAAGAGAGATCTGAAAACAATCTTAATAAAACTTACATTTAGGGCATATAGCAGACGCGTTTATCCAAAGCTTCTTACAATAAGTACATTTGTCAGAAGAAGGAGAAACAATATATCGGTACAGTAAGGATGTTCATAGAACCTATGCAAAGCACTAACAATTGTAAGGTTAACATCTTTCCTTTACACAACAAAGATATCTAGGATAAGATACTACAGAATTAAGTCCTCCCATTGTATGACTTGCGACATACAATAAGTGCATAGGGGTTGAAGGTATGCAGAGTCTAGGTGAGCTCTGAACAAGTGAGTCTTTTGCGGAAGCTGGTGAGCGAGTCTGCAGTCCTGACATCGGCAGGGAGCTGATTCCACCACTGTGTTGCCAAAACAGAAGAGTTGTGGCTTTGATTGACTTTTGCTTGCTCTTAGTGATGGCGGTACCAGACGTCCAGCTGAGGTAGTTGGGCGTCGCGCTTGGGTGTGACTCGGCTTTGGTGTGTGAGCTTAATTGTGTGACTTGACCAACGCTTGGAGCTAGGCAGGGGCAGTTCCATTGACCTCTTTGTATGCCAGTACCATCATCTTGAATCTGATACAAGCTACTACAGGGAGCCAGTGGAGGTCCCTGAAGAGGGGGGGGTCACATTGGAGAATTTAGGTAGGTTGAACACGAGGCGCGCTGCTGCGTTCTGGATACGCTGCAAAGGTTCAATAACGGAGGCAGGGAGTCCAGCGAGGAGTTGAAGTAGTCGAGGCAGGAGATAACGAGCACTTGGACCAGGAGCTGAGCTGCTTCCCTCATGAGTAAGGGCCTGATCCTGCGGCTGTTGTAGAAGGCAAATCTGCAGGATTGGGCCATCGCGGTGATGCTCGCGGTGCAGCACAACAGATTGTCCAGTGTGAAAAAGAGTTTCCTTGACGCACATGGTTGTTGGTAAAAAGCCTATTTTTACTTAAAACAAATAATAGCACAACAGTTGATTCACTTGCACAACTCAAGCCTCCCTCCGATCTAGAACTCTGGCCCTCTGAAGGAGCACCAGAATGGGTGTGGCTCAATTAACCTATGAGCCACAGCTGCAGACTATTACGGCTAACAGCCGGACAGGAACATGTGCATCATTCAAAACATGGTTTAACACAGTGAAGATGCCATTCACATCTTCACATCCAGTACTAAGGTAGTGAACGTATAGTGGAACTTTTCAGTTGGACACAAAGTTAATACTTCCTTTGTATTTCACTCCAGCATATAACGACAAGCGAGGCTTCGCAGGAGTGGAGAACGATGCAGGTGTGAGCGTCAGCGTCAGAGCTGAGACGGTCTTGAAGAGTCCTCTGACCACAGTCTTCCTCCCCATCATCTACATCATCGTATTTGTAGTGGGTCTGCCTGCCAACGCTCTGGCCCTCTGGGTGTTTCTATTCCGGACCAAGAAGAAGAACCCGTCCTCCATCTTCATGGCCAACCTGGCGCTGTGTGACCTGCTCTTTGTCATCTGGATCCCTCTGAAGATCGCCTACCACTTCAACGGTAACAACTGGATCTACGGCGAGGGTCTGTGTAAGGTCCTGGTGGGGTTCTTCTACGCCAACATGTACTGCTCCACCGCCTTCATCGCTTGCATCAGCATTCAGCGCTACTGGGCTGTCGTCCACCCGTTGTCCCAGCAAGGAAAGGACAACGCCGTGAGTGTGGCCGTCTCCGTGGTGATCTGGCTGGCGGTCTGGGTCCTAACCACGCCCCTCTTCCTGTACGACCAATCGGTGAGGGTCATCAACATGGACATCGTTACGTGCCATGACGTCACCCGTCTTAGCCAGAGGGAGGTGGCGGCCGGTTACTTCCTGACCATGGGCATTCTTGGATTCGTAGTGCCGGCAGCGGTGTGCGTGGTTGCCTACGTGCTGATTCTCAAGGCCCTGCGGAGCTCCATGACGGACGAGGCCATCGCCAAGAATCGACGCAAGGCGGTGGTGCTGATCATCACCGTGCTGGTCATGTTCCTGGTGTGCTTCAGTCCCAGTAACATCATGCTGCTGGTGCACTACGGCCTCCTGCTGGCCCAGAGGACCAACAATGGCTACGGCTTCTACATCACCAGCCTTTGCCTGGCCAGCCTCAACAGCTGCATCGACCCCTTTGTCTACTACTTTATCTCGGAGGACTTCCGCGAACATGTACGAAACACGCTTATCTGCCGCAGCCAGCGCAAGGCAGAGCGCATGCGCGTGTCCTTCAGCGCACTCAAGAACTCCAAGAACTCCAAGAAGAGTACATACAGCTCTGACAGCTCTGGGAAGACCCAGAGCAGCAGCTGCTGACCGCAGGGGGCGTGTTGGACTTAGCGGGTGCTGCCTCACAACACGACACACTTTTTAACGTTTTAACATGAGCTTGTTTTCCTATGAATGTGTATATACTGTGAATTAGAATTGTTTGTTTTTTATCAGGTCCCTGGTGTTGCTGGTATCCGACAGGCAGTATATTGTCTAAATAAAGCATGTTGTTTCTGTTTCTTTTTTAGTCCAATATCTGAGATCCTATATTATTTTAAATAAATCACATTGCCCAAATGGATTCCTTCTGTGAGTTTGATTTTATTTTATGTTTCAGATAGTCAACACAAATAAGGAAAATTAGCTTATTAGTTTGGTTTCCGTTATTTGACACATGATTGAGTATATCGATATTGCACTTACAAAATTTAAATTGCACCTTTTATATCTACAAAATAGATGAATAATGTATTTAAAATCATTAAGGCTCAAAAACAATTGAAAAGCATTTAAACATGACGCTATGGGCCGGAAACTCATGTCATTTTACGACGAGGGGCGGTACCTTTTCATTGTCCTCAATGCAGAGAGCTGTTGGCCTTAACACGCACGGACAAGAGGCCCACCAACGAGCCCTTGGACTCGGACCTCAATGAGTACTTACTTCACTTGTTCCAGAATAGCTTGAGTTTTGCTTAATTTTTTCCAGATTAAGCAAATAAACACCCTTTCAAACTGCACACTGCTCATTTTTTCATATATCAACATGTTACATCTAAATCTTTATATGTAAATCTACTGCTTAATTCTAAATCTACATTTTTCTATCAGTCAAGTTATCTATTTGTTCAAATGATATGGTCCTGTATTATATGGTTTACGACCAGAATTTGGATTGCTTCTTGTGCACATCTTGTTTGCTATATAAGAAATGGGTTCCTGTTCAAGCATGATGCCCACCAATTAAAGAAGTAGAGGAATTTACATTTACATGAGTTGTTGCTGCACAACTGATTGTTCAGTACCACACGAGGTATCTGGCAGTTGATGATGTAGAAGCGATGATCTCGACAGTGACCAATAGGTCCATGTGAGGGCAATCTTTCCGTGGCATTAGGAGGAGCTCAGTCTTGTTGAGATTAAGCTTAAGGTGATGGGCAGTCGTCCAAGGGCTGACGTCTGCCGGACATTCTGAGAATGCGTACTGCAATCAGGGTGTTGTCTGAGGACAATCATCAGTCAACATGGATAATGGCGAATGATGATTTTCCAGCGCTATGCCAAAGAATAAAGTGGTTGTATCAGAAAATATATTGTGATTCCTCCCTGATAAGGAGAACTGAATGGAAAGCCCAACAGGTTAAGGCCCCAAGGCGTGATACAGGAGGAAGATGGCAGAGGTTAGTTATTGATGGAGATGAAAATAACTATGAACCTTGGGAAGTAGAGTTTCTCGGCCACCTGAGAAAGACACAATACTCTCCATCGCCCATCCAGACCCAGTAAACAACAGAGAATTCTACGCAGAGTTATTCAATTCCTCGATGACAAAAGCCTATCGTTGGTGATGAGAGAGGCGTCAGAAAAGCCCTATGGGGCCTTTACACCAGTCGGTGAGCCCAGAAGTATTGCCCTGTATACAGAGCTAACTTCACTGAAGAAAGAATGTGAAGAAACTGGGAAGGACTATATAATCTGAGCTGAAAAGGTCTTAAAGTCCCAAAGAAAGACAAAGGAAGAAGTACGTAGTGGACTTATAAGAGCCATGCTTCTGAATCGTACAAACCTTTCACCATCCATACGACAGAGCAGCAAGGAACTAACTTTGACTCAGTTCAAAAACAAACTACAAAGCTGTGAAGGGACAGAAAAATTAGAGCTTAAACAAAAACAGACAATATTTATGAAAGTGGGCACATCATTTTCGGTCTGCTATGGATGTGACATCACAGGTGGGCGTGTCCACCTAGATGTGTGCTGGATAGATCTGTCTACCAGCCAACACAGCGGACTGTAGCAAACGTTGCTCGTCTATCGATCATACATCTAGGCGGACGCGCCCACTTGTGATGTCATAAGGGGCAGATTCCCAAAATGGCTTGTAACGGCCAATCACACTACACCTGGTGGCATGTCATGGGACCTTTAAGTCTTAATGGCTCCTTCTGTAGCCGTTAAAAGTCTTAATGGCTCCAAAAAGGTGCCATTAATTCTTAAGTGGTGCTTTTCACAGCATCCCTTTTAACATTTAACCAGCAGTGGTAACAGTAGATATCAAAAAATCCATTTAGACTAATTATAATTCCAAGCCAACATATCCATAATGTCATTTTGACTAGTTGCAATTCTAATTAATGATATCTACAACTCAATTCTCACTAGTCACCACTCAATAAAATGTTAATTTGTGATATCAATCTCACTAGTGGAAATCTTAATTCTGGATATCTAAAATTTACTTCTTACTAATGGGAATCTTAATTGTAGATATCTACAATTGTTCTTACATTACAGATATCATTAATTGAATTTTAGATATCCAAAATTCAATTCTGACTAGTCAAAATTTAACTATTAATTTGTCGGGTTCTAATTGTAACTAGAAATAATGTATTTTCAGATATCTTGAATTGCATTTCAGATATCTAGAATTGCATTGCAGATATCTGAAATACAATTGTAACTTCTGAAAATGATATCCGTACTGGTAATAATTGTATTTTGAGATATCAAAAATGAATTAATCAGAATTTAATTAAAAGAAGCTATTTAGACTAGTGAAAATGTAATTATAGAGATCCTCATAACGTACATACGTACAAGACTATTACAGCGTTGTCAACCGTATGCAAACAAAAAAGGTCTTAATGGTCTGCGTCAGTGTCTTAAAAGTGTGCCTCAGGGTCTCAATGGTCTGTCTGTTTTTGTTATGCTTGGCCCGCATAAAATGCTGCTTGCAGCTATAATTACATTTTATTTTGTTAAAATGTGACATGCCTACGTTTTTTCGGCCTATTAGTTTCTGTCTGCAAAAACAAACAACATGGCTGACATATTCTCAGTTCAAAATGCAATATTTTCTGATAGCTTCGGCATTAAAATGGGTTTTGATGTTTTTTTATTTTATTTTCACAATATTCGTTCAGTGATTGCATATGACGTTATGTTTGTTATTTATTAAGAAAGTTCTTGCAGGGCTCACCAGAAAATGGCTATGGACGCTGCTATCGATGAAAAACAATTATGGTTGACATTCATTTGATTATCAATAGAAAATGCAATATCAACATTGTTTCGGCATTAAAATGTGTTTTGATGGCGCTCTACGCATTGGATAACCGGGTACAGCATGTACCATTAAGGCTCAGTCCTGATGGCAGCGACCCGGGTTTGATTCCTGCCCGTGGTCCTTTTCTGCATGACCTCCCCTTTCTCTCCAATACCTTCCTGTCTATCTCACTCAATAATAAAGCATAAAAAATGCAAACATTAATCGTAAAAAATGAGTTTTGATGTTCGTTCTAATCAGAAATGTGGCTTTCTATATTCTCTTTAAGAAATAACCAAAATGCATTTTTTTATTTATGTATAATTACACATATTATTACGTGGAGCAATGAGCATCATTTTTGTTCTGAATCCCCCTGCCCCCCAGTTATGATATAGTGTATATCCATATGCGCTTGTTTATGAATTATTGCCATTATTCCATCTTCTGTAACATGCATGCATGTATCCGGTATTTGATAAATAAACATGTTATATGAACACAATATTGTGAACAACCCCTGAACATATTGTTTCTTGGTTCCTGTGATAGGTGCGGGACGCTGTGATGTGGAACATTAATGTACACAATGTACGCACCCTTCAAGTTGCTTACTTTACGAGTTCTATGTAAAGGTTATTTTACACAAAGTAAGAGGAGGATTTATCACCTTAATAGAGCACTTCAGTAGCAGCCAGACTAACCCAGCTTTTCCACAAACCATAGCACACTTATTGCTAAAACCATGTTAAGTGTGAAAGCTGAGCTGCCATACATTACAGTAAGTACACGCTGGAAACCTCTCTGTGCTTATTTATAAGTTAGAATCACCTAACTCTACATTGTGTCAGAACACAACAGTGTTTCTTGAAGCCATTGTTGAGAGCTTAGCTGAACTGGTTCGTTCTTCGCATGTAGAGCCTTTGCAGTGTCGTCCAAGAGAAAGGTTGTGTCACTCTGTGTATCCAGAAGTGCATACACAAGAACTTCACGATCACTTGTGGCTGACACTCACACTGGGATGATGGTGGACGTATGAGTGTCTTTGACCTGCTGGAGGACCCTATTGGATGTTACTTCAAGTGAGGTTCTTGCTGCCCTATCCTGTGACCGTTCAATCTTGCGTCCATTTGACATGTCTCTTGCTGCATCAGGCATTTTCGACATCCTTCCTTCCTTGGTGCGATTATCATGGAGGCAAGTCGGGGTTTTTTCTCACATGTTTTGCAGATCATTCTGTTTTCGCAGTCCTTTGAGCGGTGGCCAGACTTCAGACAGCCAAAGCACAACCTCTTTTCTCGCACAAACTTGACTCGATCAGAGACGGTTCCATCCATGAATTTATAGCACTTGTGAAGACTGTGCCCTGTCCTTTCACAGAACACACAGCTTGTGGCGGCAGCCTTTTCGTCTGAATTTGTCGCCAATACCTTTGCCCCAGGACCTCTGTTCCTTGGATCCTTGCTCTTCTCACTTTCAATTGGTTTTAGAGCATGGAGGGATGATATCGGGTTGCAGGCGATTTTTGCTTCACGTGTAACGAACTTGACAAACTGGCTGAAGCTTGGGTACCTGCTTCAGCCAGGTCTTCCTCTTCCATTACCTTCCTATCCCATCTTGAGCTCAGCCAGTCTGGAAGTTTAGCAAGCATTTTCTGATTCTCGTTGCAGTCATTGAGTATCTCAAGACCCTCAATCTGAGACATGGCGGCTTCACAGCTGCGGAGGTAGTCAGCAAGTTCTTGGAGTTCTGAGCTTCCTTTGGAGCTTATCTTGGGCCATGAATCAAGCTTGTCTCTGAAAGCTTTGGCGATGAAGAATAGATTGCCATATCTCTTTTCTAAGATGGTCTGCGCTGCGTGATAGGCGGACTCTGTGCCTAGAAGGAAATTACTCTCTATGGCCCTTTTCGCAACTCCACCCACATACCTTCACAGGTAATATATCTTCTCTTCACCCCGTATGTTTTTCTGGTCAGTGTATTAAATGAAACCTTCCAGTCGTTGAATCTGAGTGGATCGCCGTTGAACGTTGATGGTCTAGGTATAGGAAGACGACTCGCGCTGATGGAGTCTGCCAACACTTTCACGTGGGCTGCAGTGGTATCTTCTTTGTTATGAAGTGGCATAGCTTGTGGTGGAGGGTGATGCTTTGACAGGTTGCTTTCCTGTTTGACCTCTTTCTTCTCCTCCTTCAAGGGGACATGTTGATGGAGCAGCGCTTCCACTTCTTCATCTGAGCATTCATTCTGCTCATATACTTGTTGTCGTACCTTGGCAGCCTTTAGCTTCCTTAAAGTATCCATTCGCTTTATTTGCCTGCGCTTGGCCTCTAGAACCCTCTTCCTCTCTGATTCTTCAACTTCAAGGACCCTCTTCCGCTCTGATTCTTCAGCTTCGAGTTTTTCAAGTTCTTCGATACGTCGTTCCTTTTCGAGCAGAACTTGAAATTCGGCTTCATTGGCAGCAGCTTCAGCAGCGGCGTATTGCCTGTGTGAAGAACACTGACTTGAATGCTGGACGTGATTTTTGAGCTATCCTGAGAGCATTGGGCAGAGAACTTCAAGGACTTGGTGCGGTGAGATTTAATGCTCATCTTATCTGAGGCTGCAGACTCGCTCACAGATCCTATCTCTTTAACGCCTTGATCTTCATCCACTTGACATTTACCCTTTTCAGTTTTTAGCCTCTTGCAGTTTTGATTATCTTCTTTGTTACTGCTTCAGAGGTGTCTACTCTGCGACGTGTGCATTGCTGACCATTGCTGACTTTCACCGCATAAATTGCAGATTTCCGCGCAAAATATGCGGGGCTTGCATGATTTCATTATCCCCGCATTTTTGTTGCAAAAAAGTCACATATATCTTAGCAGAAAGTTGAAAAATGTTGCGTTTACTTCACACAAGAGCAGCCATTTCCCCCTACTGCCATGGGAACGTTATGAAGTGTGCACGGTTCCCCTCCCGACCTGGTACCCCAGGTACGCCGTCTCCTCCCGCCCAAGACGACATTTGGCCGGGTTGGCGGTGAGGCCCGCCTTCCACAACTCCCCCAGCATGGCCCTTAGCTGGCGGACATGGACGTCCCAGCTGGGGCTGTAGACGATGACATCGTCGATATAGGCCGCCGCGTAGGCCTGGTGGGGCCTCAGGAGCTGGTCCATCATGCGCTGGAAGGTGGTTGGGGAGATGGCCCTCACCTTCACTCCCGGCGCCGTCCGGATGTCCAGAGCTATCCTGTTGAAGGGGGTGTCTATAATCGGCATGGGGATAAGGGGGTTTCGGGCTGTGGACTGAGGCGCTACCCTCTGGCACTCGGGGAACCCCTGACAGTGACGCTCCACGTCTCTCTTTACGCCCGGCCAATAAAAGAGAACGCGGTTTTCTCTCGGGCCGACCGGGTCAGCGGTACCTGCCAGTACCCCTTGGTCAGGTCTAGGGTCGTGAGGTACTGCGCCGGTCCCAGGTGCTCTATGAGTTCGTCGACGCGGGGCATGGGTTAGGCATCGAACTCGGACGCCTCGTTCAGCCTCCTGAAGTCATTGCAGAAGCGGTAGGACCCGTCGGGTTTGGGCACGAGGACTACCGGGCTGCACCAGGCGCTGCGTTGTGGGGTGGTCCCGGTTCGGGCGCTCAGGTGCTGGACCACTTGCCAGTTCTCCAGTTGCCGGACCAGGTCGTCGACTGTGTCGGGGTGGTGGTCGGCCAGCACCTGTTGGGCGTCCGGCGGGAGCCGACGAAGCGTATTGTCTATAATCACGCAGTCGATAGGGCTGGGCCCTTCTCCCGTCGCCAGCCACCGCTTCACCAGCCGACTGTGCTAGGCGATCTGCATCCGTACGGCGCCCCGGACGTCGAACCACCAGTCGTGGACGCGTTGCGCGCGGGCCGCGAGGTTGTGGCCGTAGTATGCCAGGATCGCCTGTTTGAGGGCCGGGTACTGTCGGGCGGTCTCCGCCGGTAGGTCCTGGCTCGCCTGCTGGGCGGGCCCGGTGAGGAACGGGGCCACAATATGGGCCCACTGCTCCTCTGGCCAGCTTTCCCTCTGGGCGGTCCACTCAAAGACCTCGAGGTACGCCTCCACATCGTCGTCGGGCCCCAGCATGGTTAATGAGCTGGTGGGGGCGGCGGTCGGGGCGGCGCCGACAGGGCAATACTCTCCGAGGTCTCCCGCTGCTGTTGCTGGGCGGACGTCGCCGCGGTCCCATCCGGGTTCTGCATGCCGGCGGGGGGTGTTGTGTAGAGGGGTCCATCAGATTGCCTGCATTCTCCACCATATGTGGACGCCCGTCTCCCCGAATGTCAGGTTCCCGATATGAATCACACGGTAAGCAAGGGTTAAGCCGCAGTCGGCGTTTATTCAACAAGAATCAATAAAGACTGTATCCTCGTTCTAGGGTCTCCGTGAGCCTCTAGTCCGCTGGCGTGGGGCGTAATCCCTCCGTATCCCTCCGTTTCCTTCACCCATTCTAGTGCTCCTTTTAAGATGGCTCCTGGTCCTTTCCCTCCCTCCGGCCAGGTGTCCCCAATCTCGCCGATTGGGGGGAGAGATGTGGTGCTCTCTGTCGCTGGCTGGAGGGTGGCGATGGTATACCCCGTCTACTACGGATCCTCGGACCCGCCCGGTCCGAGGTTCAGCGGGCGGGATGCCACAACATGAAGTGTATGTAGTCCCAGGTCTGAAGTTTTGCCTACTGGGGTGTCCAGCTATCAAGACACTAGGGCTAGTGGCTAGAGTAGACACAGTGGCACTAGACTTAGTCGAGAGAGTAAAGGAGCGGTTCCCCACACTGTTCAAAAGGGCTAGACAAGATGGAGGGATAATACAAGATAGAGCTTAAAGGAGACATTTTATGCTGTTTTACCAACAAGTAAACATATCCAGAAAACATGTTTTTGAAGCTGAAAAAAAATCTCTCCTACCGCTATTCCCCTCTGTTTCACTCCCTTCAGAATGCGCTGTTTCTGGTGTCTGCAGCTTTAATGCAAATGAGCTGCTGCCCATTGACCAAGCAGCTGTCAGACTGAACCACAGCATGGAGGAGAAGGGATTGTTGCCATTTTCGACTCATGGAGCTCTATATCTATATCATATAATATAATATAATAATAATAATATTATATATGGGTATTTATATAATATTTTATCTAATGTCACGGCCAAAAGCTATGTACGCCTCGGATGATATTATGAATCATAAAGACTGCGTCTGACGTCTCTGGCACTTCCACCACAAGTAAAGACTCGTAGTGGGGGATATCTCAGCCATGGTTGAGAGCAATTGGGGGAAAGGAACTTTGGCCTTGACTCTCTGAAGTCCATGAACCGCGACATGGAGGAGAAAGTGATTGTACCCAAGGAACTGAGCTGCCAGACTTTTCGCCGAGCTCCCTGCGCTCGAGCTGCCGGACTGCCGCCGAGACCTACCCCCGCCGGACCTGCCAGCTTCGGCGGCAGTTCAGCTCCCGGAGTACACCCGCCGAAGCAGCTGGAAAGCTTCGGCCGCAGTTCAGCTCCCGGAGTACACCGCTGGAGCTGCTGGACTGCCCTTAGGCGGCGGCCGGACGGCTTCGATGGTGGCCAGACTGCCGCCGAAGCCTCGCTGCCGAAGCTTCTCCGAAGCGCCGGAATGCTGCTGAAGCTTCGGCGACAGTCCGGCAAGGGTAGCTCAGCGGCACTCCGGCAGCTCAGCTCCGGGAGTACAATCCCTTTCTCCTCTATGTCTCCTCCTCCGTCCGGCAGAGAAAGGGATTGTACTCCCGGGGCTGAGCTGCAGGGCTACCGCCGAGTTCCCCCCGCCAGAGCTGCTCGTCCGCTCGTCCGCTTTGATTGGAGGGGAGTGGGGAAGTTGGAGGTAATATTCAACTGTGCCCCCTTCCTACGTAGGAGGGGGCGCCGAAACTGACTCGCTCGTTTGGTAACTGTAGGCGGGGCACTTTCAGAAATGCATATCTCAATCAAAAAATCATGTACAGACTTTTTTCAAAGTTTGGATGCCTGTTGGAGCACCAGAGACTGTTGGGAAAAACGGTCTGTCTAGTTACTGGACCAGATGAAATGAGACGGAGAGGTAATAAAGTCTATCGGCACGAGGACCTTGGATTTATTAAGTAAAGTGGCAACGGTTATACAGAGTCATAAGCGTGAGAAATCGAATATGTCTAAGTCCCTAATCAGCGCTGATGGTTCGTCCGGAGCTTCGCCTCCGTGGAAGGTCTGCTTCGGAAGAAGGTGAAGAGTCTCAGAGTGATACAGTTTTATGCTGTATCTCCTCGTGATGAGGTGTGTGCGTTTGAGATGTGTGTGGTTCTGTGTGTTTTTACTTGACCTTGGTTCCCAGGCACTAGTGTATGCATGTATATCTTCTTGTGTTCCTCCTTACGGGGGAGAGCTTCAGAGCATTCACCCGTTGTGGTCCTCCCGTCCTTGAGGATGACTGGTGCATTGTCTGAGTGTCTACTATCTGCCGGGAGGAGATATGGGGCCCTGGCTCTGGCCCTGACCTGGCTATATTCTCATGTATGTGTTATGTGTTAAAAGTTGACTATATTATAAGGTGACTGCCATGTGATGTGCTCATTAAGCTAGGGTAGGAGTTAGCTATATTTATAATGTACATGTGATGTGCTCAGCAGGTTATTTTGCCCCAACAAGACCCAAAACAACACCCCAATTCCCAGGAAAAGTGTTGTTTTCATTATATGTCCCCTTTAAAGCGGACGCCAAACCATTTTCCATAACAACCCCAGGACGAATCCCGCTGCCTCTCATGTCTAAAGTAAAAAATAACTGACGCGCATGGAAGAGATGGGGGTGATCTCAAGGGTTGAACAACCTACAGACTGGTGCGCCGGGATGGTCAACAACCCGTAATGAGAAGTATTTTTTTTGTATTTGTACCACCTTGGTCGTTTTAATGTTGATACTAAATGCTCTTACACACTTGATTACATTGCTGCTTTAATCCGGTCACCAATTTATGCATTCTTGCTGTGAACAATGTAATGTAAAGTTGTGTTGTTTGTTGGTTTGCTAAAGAGGCTAATGTAGCTAATAACAATGACTAGCCAATGACTCACAAAGACAAACTGGAATGCTTCAAGTGCTACAAGCCAAGAAATTAAGTCCAAGAGCAACTTGTGCGTGTGGTGTACTTCTGACAGGCTTTGTAGGAAAACATGTTTTATTCATGATGTCATTTAAGTGATGGACTGTCATGATGACAGTCCATCACTGTCCTCCTTAATCAAGAATACCCACCTACCTTCCACTGTCTTTCTGCCCTCTGGCAATGTAGTCAGGTAAAGGTCTGGTTGTCCTCTAAGGACTCGATCTCCTCGTCCATTGCTCTTTTCCACTTTCCTGATTCAGTTGATGTCATGGCCTCTTTAAAGGTCAGCGGCACACCACAAACTGCTCGGTAGAAATAGTCTATACTAGTGAGTGTAGTGTCATCCTCGTCGCTATCTTCCTGAGTATAATCTCTCAGATACCCTGGGGGTTTACGCTCTCTGGTGGGATATTTCCCACTGCTTGAGGCCTTTGGCGTCACCCTGGGGTGCTTCTCGCCATCATCCTCTGGTGACTGTGGACGGCCAGTCTGTATGTCTGTGCTGAGGACACTAGGCTGTGGTGTCTCTCCTCAGTAGTAGTAGTCTCTCCTAGGTAGTAAACTAGAAAGGCAGGACTGCTCTTGTCATGCCCTACAAAGAGTCCCCTCTCTTACCTAGGATCTAGTTTACCTCTGCCCTGTTGGTAGGCGTAGCATCCTGACCCGAACTTGTGCATCTTTGCTAGATCACACTTTTTCCCTGTCAGTGCTGTATAAGGAGTAGTGCCTGTGTGCTTATTAAAGCACCGGTTCCTGGTGTAGGCTGCTTCCTGAACGGCATAGTGCCAAATGCTCTTAGGTAGGTTACTGTCAATAAGTTTACACCTGGCCATCTCGAAAAGAGTATGCCCTTCCCTCTCAGCTATCCCGTTCTGGTGTGGGGAGTAAGGACAGGACGTCTCTTGTTTGATTTTGTTCTTTCTCAGTAGTGTCTGAAACTCTCTGTTAGTGAACTCGGTCCCGTTACCTGACCAAATGCATTTCACAGTGCCATAAGGCGCTACATCAGCCAGGAACTTCTCTGTGGCCTGAATTGCATCACTTTTTGCTTTGAGAAAGTAAACAAACACTGCCCCTGTACACACATCTGTGAAAGGCTGCATATACTTGAAGCCATTCATTGTTTACTGGACCAGCTAGATCTGTGTTTACCAATTCAAGTGGTGTCTTTACCTTGTCAATTGTATCGCTGTTTCTCGTTTGAGTAAAATTCCCCTCTATGCACACATCACTGTCATGGTCTGTCTGTTTCCTTGTCTTGTTTTGGTGTGTTTCCCGTTTTACTTTGGTATCTCTGTCTTGTTTCTCCCCATGTCCTGTCAAGTTTCCCTCCTGTGTGATTACTGCTCCCTCCCCTAATGTGTTTCAGCTGTTCCTCGTTGCATGCCCTGTGTTTGGTATTTAAGCCCTTTTCTTTGTTCCTTGTCGGATCATTTTAGTTTGTGGTGAGTTGTGTCCTGTGTGTTCCCGGTGTTCCCTGTGTTACCCGTGTTACCTGTGTTCTCGGTGTTCCTTGCCTTTTGCGTTAATAAATTATCCTTTACCTGAACTGTCTCCTATTGGGTCCTACCTGCCTGCCGGTCCCCTGAACCATGAGTGACCATCAGCGTGAATGGCTTGTACTTTTCTGGCAGTCCCCGCATAAGCATCGCCATCATCAGTCCCTCACTTGCACTTCAGCTAGACTCCTGAGCGCCGTAATTATTTGCTATGCCCTGATAATGTATTCGGTTACAGTATCTTTGTCAGCTTTCTTTAGCGAGGTAAGTTTTATGTACAGGGAGACAATCCGGGGCCTACCTTTACTGATGTAATGTTCTTTTAACACTCTGAGACTCTCTCGGCCGTTGTCTTTAGTGTCTCTGAATATCAGTCCCAAGCTCATATTGTCGAGTAAAGGCGCCAACGCGCAATATGCGTCAGCATTAAGCTTGTCATCTTCGTTCAGGATTGTCTGCTTCAGTCCTACTCCGTGCATGCAGCACAACATCCTTTCTTCCCATACTCCTCTGCTCTCCCGTCGAACGTGGGCCACTTGGTCTTGCTTCTGTTCGCCATGGCTTTTTGTGTCCGTAGCTCAGCTTCGCTCCCTTTTAGCCTAGCTTTAGCTTCCCGGTACTCCCGTCGCTAAACTAGCTATCTCTCAGCGTGCTAGCAAGAAGACATCTTGCTATTGCATGTGTCCGTCGTCAAACTATTAGAATCCCGTGGTTGCTGGGCGCATAACCTGTTAGCAGAGTCACACTCTCACGGCGGAATAATAATTCTAATACATGACAGATAACTTCTCTCTTTAGCTGTATACTGGCGTAGTTTATTGTAAACCGCGAACAGACACACGCTCTCCAAGAGCCAAGTGCAGAGAGAGGGAAATTGGATTGAACATTCCCTTATACAGTCACAGACATGGGGTAACAGCGCCTCCTTTTGGTTCTGAACAGGTAACTACAGTTACATGCAATCATACATATATCAACATACCAGTGGCGGCTGGTGGTTTTTAAGGTGAGGGAGGTAGAACTGCGCGCTTGGTTGCCATTGGCCTGCTTGCACTGTTGGTGTATGGTGGCATAAGAATGTGAGACTCAAGTTGTTTCAGGGTGTTTTGGTGAACTACAAAATAGTAGGGAGGGATAGTTATGTGAATAAAATTGATACAAAGCCACCAGTGGCATCACTATAATTTGAAAGATGGTGGGCAGCATGTCTTTGAAATGGTCTACAAGGGCAGAAGGAAAGGATGCAAAGCCCATTAGTCAAATCAGGCCTACTCTTGATTTGTAAAAGTAAATACAAAAATCTGGGCCTATTTTTCCCCTCAATGACTGAAGGTATTGGTTGTAATTTATCATGCTCTGAATCATTCACCCTTTCCATAACATCAAACAGAATGGTCAGAGTAACAAACTAGTAAAAGAACGAGAACATTATTTCAAACAACCTGATCTATAGGCATGGTGCCTAGCAAGGAAAGTCGCATAGCAGCACCAACGTGAACTTGATACTTGTGACGTTTGATTGCCCTATCAATATTTTTCATATATCAAGATCAGTGAAACCATGAACAGCCCACGTTGGAGATTTACCATTATTCATTAGCAAACAGGGCACTAATACAGTCAATTGCTAGTAATGCTACCAGTAAGCCATGAGTACCTAGCAAACCATGTAGCACCCACAACACTGACGTTGCCATTACTTTTGGTGATCCCGATTTTACAAAGTGGTCTACCTTTTTCTTTGGTCGCTAACTTAGCACTGTAACTCAATGAATGGAATGCTTTGTGTAATTAAACATGAACAATGTCCTCTGTTTCCAATGTTTCCATTGTACACTTTATTCGCAAATGTTAGAATCTCGATATCCTTCAGATGATTTCACCTGCTTTGCGTCTCTTAGTAGTGATCGGTCGTTCGCGTTCGTTGTCTTTTTTTTTCTCCCACGCTACATGGTGCTACATACATTCATTCGAGCAGGATCCACTCACAACCTGCACAGACACTTGAGGACTGTGCATCCAATTGTTCAGTTGGAAGAACAGAGGCAGGCTGGCATGGCGTGTTGTATTTCTGTGTGTGTGTGTGTGTGTGTGATAAAAAAAAAAGAAAAAAAAAAAGCAATGAGAAGTGATGCATTGTGGGGAACGATATTTACAAGCCTGTCTTTGACCTCGGAGACAAACTGAAGAACCAAAGTGGCTCTTCTGCTGGGCGTGGAGCGCGGTGACCTTTGTGCTGGCAATAAATGGATGGATACGGTGGATGTGCCAGTGTGCGCCCCTTAACACCTACTCCCCCAACCCCGTGCAGGGGTATGCAGACGACGTGGTCGTATGCTCCCGACACGAAGGCGTTATAAAAGACATGCTTTCCAGGACTGACTCTTTTTTAGAGTGGTCTGGACTACAGGTGAAACAATCAAAATGTGCTGTCTTTTATGAGAGGAGGAGTGGCGGCAATCGCTGGTATCATGCCAAATCAGACACAATCCCAACATTCACAATAAACAATGTACCAATCAGAGTCTTTGCGCGCCACGAAACATACAGCTACCTCGGCCATAAATTCAATATCGCCGGGGAGTGGACAGCGCAAGTAGACGAGATTGTCATGATACACTCCTCTCCTCTCCCTCTGGTTATGTAACTGGAGGCGATCGGGCAGATTGCTCTGGCAAAAATACACCATCTCTTCTCCAATGTTCACATACCAAAGAAGGTATTGTATGAACTCAACAACAAAACTGTACAACGAGTGAGAGAGTGGTTTGGCATGAGCACACACACAACCCGTGACTTCATTTTTCACAGTAAGCGGGAGGGGGGACTAGGGATAACAGACATTGAATGGACATATATTTCCACACGCCTTGCCCATTTATTAAACATGCTTAACCATGTATTACCCATGTATTTCAAGGTATAACAGCAAATACACCAGATGTCATTGTGATTGATGAGAATAGCAGAGAGGTTTTCCTATGGGAAGTTGATTGCACTTTTGACTCAAGTTTAGAGGAAGCTTTCCTCACTACACAAGTTAAGTACCAACCATTAGTGCAAGCTATTATACGTTTAGGCTATAAATGCCAGCTCATCGTTTTTATTTTCGGCAGCCTAGGTCATGTCCACAGGCTGGTGGTCAGAGGCTTGAGAATTATGAGGTTGTCCAAATGTAAAGCAAAGCAGCTTGCAACATATTGCTCAATCTCCTCCATTATAGGCAGCCGAGCTATTTGGAGGAGGAGGTGTTTTCTGTACCCATAGATTTTCTCTGTATGTTAACAGACTGTGTGCAACCAACGTTGATTGAATAAGCTCATGTGTACGTATTGTCTACTCTGTGCATGTTTGACTCAAGCATTACAACATGTTGTTTCGAGGATGTAGGGTATCAAAAGCAACTGAAAATATTTGTGCCCCTGCAATGTATTTTATAAATGCGGACACAAATAAAGACATTGAAATGTGTGTGTGTGTGTGTGTGTGTGTGTGTGTGTGTGTGTGTGCTATCTGACACAACTACATAATAATGACGAGAGATTTAGCAGTTAGATTTAGCATTTCAATTTAGGATTTGTATAAAGATTTATTATTTAGGTTATCGCGTTGTCCTGCGTGCTACAGCTACGGTTTCAGTGCGCCATAACAATTAATCCCCCGCCCCCTCCCTTGTCCGTTCAATTTGGGAACGTGTTTGGTTTCATTTAGCTTGTTTCGTATATTTTAATTAATTAATTAAGGTCGCCACCAAAGGGCGCCCCCAACACATTTGCCGCCCTAGGCGATCGCCTAGGTTGCCTGTGCCGATCGCCGGCCCTGGCTGGACGATCGGCCCGCTTCTGTGCCGCGTGGTCACGGCCAGCCAACAATAACAGCCGACCCCTTGATATTAGTGGCGCACTCTTGTAATGTCAACATACACTCATATTCCCACCTTCATTTAATAGGGCTTGGTTGAAGTGAGCTGAATAAACCAAATCATTTCAAAAAACATATAACATAGATTATTCCTTTTTTTTTTCTTTTTTTTTTTTACTTTTCTTGATAGCAAAAACGGAGTGTGTGTGTGTGTGTGTGTGTGTGTGTGTGTGTGTGTGTGTGTGTGTGTGTGTGTGTGTGTTTTCTTGAAAAATATTGCTTTATAATGAAATGCTTTAAACGGATTGCTTTTAATTTTAAGGCTACAGTATACTGTTTATAACTTGTAGCCTACACTAAACGATCTGGTGTCTCTGTTCGTGTCTGTCGGTTTCACTCTATTCAATATGGTTTCACTCAGAACTTTGCCACGGTTATACTGTATTTGCAATAACATCGCTTAACAACATTACTCTGAAATAAGTAGCCTATATTGTTTTAAAATTGTTTTATATTATCAACACCTAGGCTGTATTGCCGTGCTGAATCTGTTTTCCCCTCGTCCACTTGGAGGAATTATTGTCCTATTCTAAATAGCCTAAATGAAATAACATGAAATACCATCACCAGCAACTGGGTGGAGATAGAGTGACATCACGACTATATAAATATAATGTAACCTGCAATTGTGCTCGCTCAAAACGTCACACAGACAACTGCGAAAGACCGGGACCGAGTCTCTGAATATCGAAGACAAGCGATGAAGCCTGGTTGTGTTTCTAAGTTCCTGGTACAATGTTTTTTCCTCAACATATCAAAGTCTATGGCCGAACATGGTAAGTCCCTCCTGGCTGATGTTTATGGTTCTCCTGAGTAGACTCAGTAGACTGCAGTCAGGCCGGCCGTCAGTGTGAATGCTGAGTGATTGTTGGTATTGCTTAAAGTAGGCCTATTGAGAAGACACTAGAATTATCTGCCTCATTATTGATTAAAGTGATCCGTGTGTTATGGTTATGTTTTGAACCGTGCATCAGAAAACGATCCCATCAATCAATGCTAACTCGCCTTATGTTCGGTTGTCGAATTCCTTCAAAACGATTTAATCGATAGTAGTTATATTATGGCGCGTTCACATCGCAGGGAATTATGGGGAAAACATTTTCGCGACGTCGCAAAGTTCTCGCTAACGACGAAAATGTTTTCCCAGTAATTCCCAGCGATCTGAACGCGCCAGGAAATATGCTGATTAGATCTATCTATTCATCTATCTATCCATCTATTCGGACCGACTGCATTGACTGCAGTGCAGGCTGATCTACGACGTCCTCCGCACACCCTTTCTCTGTTGATTCACCGCTCCCTTGCGTCTTTTAGTTGCACGTGAAAAGTGTTGAGTGAAAGACGCGCGTTTGGGAAGAAGAAAATAAAGTCTTGCTTAAGGTCTGAGAACGCAAATAAATGTCTCAAACTAGTGCTGTTGTTTTAAAATAACAACGTTAAGTTTGTTTTATTACTGTTGTTATTTTAACGCAATTAATGCGGATACTCCGCTATTTGGTTTAATTTACTCATTAGAACATGTAGGCCTACTGCTCAATACTCAACCTAAAATTACGGCCAGGGTATCAAAATGAACAAGAACATCTAATGTGCATTTTTATGTGATTCCCAACATCTGAACAAGAGAGAAAAAAGGCAAAATATAGGCCTCAAAGAGCTTTTCAGAGACCTTCTCTAAAATGGCAGTATCCTTTCCAAAAACTCTTGTCTCTCTCCCTCCCACCTTCCATGTCTACCGCCTATCTGCCTCACTGTGTTGACTGTGGACCTTGCTGGAATTCAACCAGAACTTGTTAGTTTGGTGTTACTTAGTCTATATATTATTTATATTACAAGTGCCTTTCGAGCTAAGCATGGCAAGAACAAGTCAATGTAGGCGTTAGTTTACTGAATCTCTTGGCTTCTATAGGCTACATTATCCATAGGCTATGTTACAGTTCAAAATATTTTAATTAGGCTATATGATTTTAATTCTGATTTAACATTAATTCCATGTTGTTACTTTTCAATAGCTGTCATTAGGCTAAATAACGTCATGTTTGGCAATGAGCGGTGTCCAAGTAACCTATTCTTGCAATATAGTCCCTAAAGGTTTTCTCATGGTTTGACAGCCCTCCTCAAAACAAAATTCCAAGGTGTCTTAAAGGAGACATATTATACCACCAGGTGTGAGTGTGATTACCCTTACAAGCCTTTGAAAATCTGCCCCATATGACATTACTAGTGGGCGTGTCCACCTAGATCTATGCTGGATAGATCAGTCTACCAGCCTACCCAGAGGACTGAAGTAAAAAAAGTAAAAAAAACGGAGGGTCAAGCGCGCTGATTTGGAATGTGGTCCCATATATCGTCATAAAGGATCGAAGCTCCTCCCCTTTCTCTGCCTTGCCTGCCCAGAGAATTTGGCCCGCCAATGAGACATGACTGTGCGAGCGCCACGTGTGTGTGTGTGTGTGTGTGTGTGTGTGTGTGTGAGTGTGTGTGTGATTACACACACTGTAACTCAAGTGTTTGCTGTTGGTGCTATGGCGCATAACACGTCGGTTCTTTGACGTCTCTCTTATTTCCACAACGAGACTGTAGTTGCGGTCATCTCAGCCATGGTTGAGAAGGAATTGGGGGGAAAGGAACTTTGGCATTGACTCCCTGAAGTACATGAACTGCGACATGCTGCCTACCGCCGGTTGCCGCGAGGCACCACCGCCGCAAAGCACCACCGCCCGGCAGCGGGCAGCCGGCAGCAGGCAGCGCGCGGTTCAGTCTACTTAAGATTGCTGTGGAAGTGGAAGAACCAGAGACGTCGGAGAACCGAACAAAGTCGTTTGTGATTCATAAAATCGTCTGGAGGCGCACACAGCTTTTGGCCGTGATAATATGTATTATATGATATAGATATCTATGTATTATCAGTCCCTCCAGAAAAATGCGGCGTTTTTTTGTGATTGTTGCGGCCAAAAATCCTTGATTATGCGTCAGGTTTTCATGTCACTTCAAAATGTTCCCATGGCAACGGGGAAATGGCTGCTTTTGTGTGAAGTAAACGCAACATTTTTCAACTTTCTGCTAACATATATGTGACTTTTTTGCAACGAAAATGCGGGAATTATGAAATCATGCAAGCCCCGCATATTATGCATGAATATGCAGACTTTGGCTGATTATGCGTTGAATTATGCGATCGCATAATCACGTTTTTCTGGAGGGACTGTATTATATATATATATATGATATAATTTCGATATAGAGCTCCTGGACTGTAAGGCAAGTGTTGTACACTTCCTTGTTATTTGGATAACCGTTCTGCTGTTGGTGTTATGGTTATGGCGTGTAACACGTCTTACTTTCGTCTCTGGTATTTCCACAACGAGAATCGTAGTAGGGGTTATCTCAGCCATGGTTGAGAATGAATTGGAGAAAGGAACTTTGGCTTTGACTCCCTGAAGTACATGAACCAGGACATGGAGGAGAGAGGGATTGTTGGCTGCGAATGTCTCCCGCTTGAGCCCCGCTTCCCGCTGCCGAGGGACCACCACCTCGGCGCTGCAGGAGGCGGTGGTGCCTAAGCTCCGGTGGGAGACAACCGAAGTCAACAATCGCGGGCAACAATCCCTTTCTCCTCCATGTTGTGGTTCAGTCTACTTCAGATTGATGTGGACGTGGAAGAACCAGTGACGTCGGAGAACCCGACGCGGTCGTTTGAGATTCATAATATCGTCTGGAGGCTCACACAGCTTTTGGCCGTGATAATATATATTATTTGATATAGATATATATGTATAATATGATATTATTTAGACATAGAGCTCCAGGTCTCCCGTGTATCCTAGAATATTTACAGAACACGGCTAAAGGCTGTGTGCGCCTCGCCATTGCGATACATCCACTGTAAACAGAGCGCATGGTACCGTGGCTCCAAGCGGCTCAGGGCCACACCCTCACCCTCTTCCTTGACCTGCCTCTCTCCTCTTCATTTGCATTAAAGCTACAGACACTAAGACTAAACGGTGCATTTGGGGAAAGCTCAATGTGCGACTGGCTCGTAGTGGCTGTAATTCTGCACCACGGCTGAATTTCGGGAATGTCTTCAAATACTGTGTTTGGGGCCCACTAATATCTATATTAAAGCATCCATGAAGTAGCATGCTATGGGACCTTTAATGTAGTCTAGGCTATCAACCAATAACCAAATTACTAAACTAATTAAAACCACATGACACACTGTTACCTTTTGTTACATTTCTTCTTTCTGAGAAGAAAGAGACTGGGAATAAATTCTGAGGTCTTGGTTAAATACATATCTATGGCAGCAGGTGCCAGTAGGTCTATACAGCTGTGTTCCTATGTCAATGCATGATTATAGGCGCATTCATGGTCCTGGTGATAACGAGACGCCTCGTCAGAAGTCAAAAGTTCTTCAAGGCAGTTTATTTTATCCGATAAAAAACAGTCAGAACTAAACAGAACTTAGTAGGATCAGTTTCAAGTTTGAACGCCTTCATTTCTTTGTAGCCTATGACCTTCTATCCTTTTGCTTTTATTCATGAGAAGCACATTGTATTGCCACTGTATGAAAGGCTATACTTGCCCTTATCTAGAGCTGGTTTACCAGTTACCTGTTACCTGTCCTCCAAGTGCCTTGTGGCACATTTATAGAACGGCCTTTATAGAACCTTTCCATTTCTCTCGGTCCGCTGCTGCAACTCGCACCTCATCCCATGAGCCCCAGCCACCATTTCTCCTCTCTTTCTCCACGGTCCTTCTTCACGTTGTCCTAGGTCTTCCTCTTCTTCTTTTCCTTTCCAGTGCCCACGTCATTGTCACATTTCCATCACTTTCTCTATTCTGCCTCAAGATATGGCCGATCATCTTCCATCTTCTGATCTTGACTTCCTCACTCAGTGGCTTCATCTAAGCTCTCTTAAAGAGCAACTTTCAAGTTAATTGTATACCTTAATTCATACAGAATCTTGTATGAAAATGTCAATTTAAAAATAAATACACAGGAATACAAATGTTTTGCAACACCCATGGAAGAAAGTGTACCTATTCTAAGCTAAACCAGCCAAAAAACGCCCCTTTCCTTGAGAACGCGCCTATGACGTAACGACAGGCAAACATTGGCGCTGCTGCACCTATTCTCAGTGTGGGTTTAGTAGTTGGAGTGTTGGTAAGAGAGAAAAGAGCTTGTCGTTATCGTTGTAGTCAAGTAGGTTTGAGTTGTCAAAATGGTTAATTCTTGTGCTTGTTTTGGATGCAACAACTCCAACTTGTCTGGCCATCGGGTCCACCGATTTCCAAACAAGAAAGACAACCATTTCCGTGCTTGGATTCGTTTCGTCCAGGCAAAGAGCAGCAACTTCGCTGCCTCCTCGGTGACGAGACACACGGTGTTGTGTGAAAAACACTTCACACCGGACAGCTACAACCAAGGAGATCTGATGAAATTGCGCCTGGGATTTGGACGAAGAGAGTGGGTTAGGCTTGCAAATGGAGCTGTGCCATCTGTGCATGCAAGTCTACCAGCAAAATCTGGCGGGAGTGAGTCTAGCACTAGAAGACAATCTGCGCGCCGAAAACGGGAGCTTTGCACAGTAAGTCTTATAATACCTATACTATAAAAAATGTTGCATCGAAATGTAGCCGCCCCCTGCATGTAAATTTTCCAAATGTGTTTTTTCTTGACGTTATAATGGATTAGTCTTGGCATTACTTTTGTTGACTGTAAAGATGATAGTGAAGTTAGCACCATGAAGGCAGGAGAGCCCGCCTTGCTGCCTTCAGCTTATAGCTACTCTTGTTACGTTAGCCCCACGAGGCTGCACATGAGCCTCCTCACACTTATTTTATTGTGCTAATAACATGATCTTTTGAAAACACATCGAAGTAATGCTTTACAATATTAGTTTTCTTGAAGTAACATTGGAGTTGCCTTGTTTTTCTTTGAATGTTGGTATCAACAGGGCACATGCGAGGAAATGCAGCTGATACATCGGACTACATTGAAAAGATTTCGAGGATTACATTTTTTAAAGTTGTGATTTTGGTCTGTTTTCAGATTTTGGGAGAGAGTGCTGCCAGCAAAGATGGGGCGCGTGCAACTACCACTTCAGAGCCTGAAGAAGATGGAGATGATGGAGATGGAGACATCTCGATGTACCCATAGAGATTGACGATGGACACTGAGCCAGTAGTGGTCCATCGTGGATCTCAGTGCAACATACGATGTTTCCATCGTTCATTAGGTAGTTAGCTTATATCTAGCATTAAGCATACATGCCATATACAATCACAAATAAGGATGACATGTCAACATTTTTAATTTTCTCCATGGTTACTATTTTGCAATTTACACTTTTCAGACAGCAAACATTGAAAATTATGAACTTCATATTGTTAGAAAAAGATATTGTGTACTGGGTTGCATTAGATACTGCATGTGTTGTTACCAAAGAATGTGTAATGGTGAACAACTATTAACATGAATCTCTTTCATCTAAGTTGTTCAGGTAAAGCCTCAGATGGTGGATGCGGGGACTCAAACCGAAAGGTTTGAGATACGAAGATCGACTCCACTGGCCAGTCCTGAACAAAGTATGTGTACTAATTACTTTTGTTATGAGATGCAACAGACTATATGACAGAATATGTTTCATGTAGGATCACCAGCAGGCACTAAACTGGAGAGTGTAGCTGCCAGGAAAGCACTGGTGAAAGATGTTCGACAATTGTCACCTCAGCATCAGACAATCTCCCTGGAGGCCTACCATTCCCTCATTCTGCACTTTGCTCCCAAACACACTGGTTTCTCTTTTCTTGGGATGTACAGCAGGTAGTGTTATCACTTAAAAGTATCGATACTATAGGTTTTGTGACATTTTTTAATTTCAGGATATTGCTATACTTTTGTACTTTTGTGCACGTGACGGTGACGGAATGAATATGGCTAATAAGTAATGTAGTGTTGTATAGCAGACCAAAATGTTATTGATAACAGCATTACGTATTGTGCGCAAAAGTTGAGTCCTTGTCTTAGACCCATTTGAACTGAAAACATTAATCCCATGTATTGTATTTCTGTTGCATTAGACTGTGTTGGGTTAACTTTGGAGACCTAATGTTCAATCTACTTGTCTCATACAGACTTCTATTGGCGGCCCTACATTTCAACAGTAATGGCAACAGAGATGTAGCTCGAACCAGTGAGGGTGAGGCACGCTACGCTGTTCGCTACCCGCGGTTTCGGAAAGGTGGCTGGGTAGTCCGCCCCATCAAGGAGAAACCATCTTACGGTTAGTAGTTTCACTTAGTTGCTCGATATCTTTTGTGAGTCTTATCTTTTTATATGCAAGTCAACCATGTTACTAAATGAGTTCTTAACATTTCTCTCCTCAAGGATCCGCAAGAAATCTTATAGTCTCTCTGGTAGAGGAATACTCTAGATCACCACAGGCCCTACAAGAAAGCAGTGCTGTCTTGTCTTCTGCTGCCCCGCCCCCCTCACCACTTCCCTCCAGAAGGTTGCCAAGGATGAGGCAGTCAGCCTCCATCTCGCACGACACTTGCATTTTAACATGTAATAAAACATACGTGAAAGAAATTTTGAGAAAACACACGTATCGGTACTCTTAAGTTAGTTTATTAGCCTAAAACAATAAATAAAAAAAAAGAATACATACAATGGCACTGAATTTCCTGTGCAATGACAAATAAATCTAATCTAATCTAATACCTTTTACCAGTACAGTTTGTTTCACTATGAATTTATTCATCATCTTCCAAACGGGGCTACTGGAAACCCTTATATCATTGTCCTCCTTGCTCAAAACCTACTCTGGTCTGCTGGCTTGGAGAGGGCCGTGCTCCTGTCTGAAGTTCATGTAAGCTATCTGCAGCACAAAAGGATTCAGACAGGAGGCTTCAAACCCTGGATGGAGTGTGAGGCAGGCAATATCTTCTGGGGATCTAGGTTTTGGACAAGGGACCAATAGGCGTCGACCTCCCTACAGCACACAATCTCCACTGCTCCACAGCTTAGGTAAGTGAGATACACCCCATCCTCCATTTATGCACAATATAGGCTGTCAATTAGATGCAATTTCTCTGCATGCCTTACACACAGTATCTGCATGTGACAATAATGAATCCTTGTAACAATGACGATATTTACATGAACAGCATATTCCCGTCCTAATCGGAACACTAACTGCTTTCAGGCACGTCCTCCGCAGTACTGTATATGCTAGCTCATTTACAGCTATAGCTAAAGCTATAGCCTACAGCATTCTTTTAACATCTGGGATCTAAAAGAAAAAAATCAAGACACATGTTGCTGGTGACAATCTACATGGATGCTTAAAAAACAACAAAGTCGACAGCAATATTGCTAAATCTGATTTTTTACAAATATTGCAATGTGATAAACATGAAGACAACGTTACCCACCATTAGCTATAGCCCGTGGACACTCACCAAGACACCTGCCCAATTCTCCACTGATTCTCCTCACACCATAACTCTATCTCTCTCCTCTGTCCATTGTCCCTTACCTCTGCCTGACCCCTCTCTCGCCTAGGCGGCTCATAATTGTATGGCAATGGCCCATCGTAAGAGCTGACATTAACCCCTACTGCAATCTCTTCACTGTCTGACTGCATTACGAAGAGATGATGTTAACCTGTCGTTGCGTCACTTCCGGTCAGGTCCGGTCAGAGTTTTTTTGAGACGCGGAAGTAATTTTACTCACAATTTCTTTCAAAAACTTTTTAAATGCACATATATGATTAATTCTTTCACGCAAATCGAGTTCCTACAGTATTTATCTACACGTTCATCACAGGGGACTTCAGATTGAAACATGGGCTTTAAGCTGGTCCTCAGTCCTGATATGATCTTACCATCGGACACAGAGAATTCTGCGCAGGCACTTGTTATTGAATACCAGCTGCAGAGCGAATTCAAATCGCCGGCAGAACGGGCTGGGGGTACCCAGTAGCCTATCTCAACTGCATTTCATATTAATCGCATCGTTTGCTGCGTTACCAACATTATCTATGCTGACTTAGGGTGCGGGATGTTCAATATCAATAATGTTGAGTTCATAAGGGCTAACATTATCTTTTCCGAGTTAACAATAATTTGGGCATGTGTTTTTGAGCACAGTATAACATACTAAACATTGGTAAAACGGTCGCCGACCATCTTTTCTGTACCAAATATCCCGCTGCTTCGGGTTCCTTTGATAGGCGCGTTAAAGGCCTAAGTGCAGGTTAACCGGAAGTTTTGATTAATGGGTACATAAATCACTCAAAATATGTGTCATTTATAAAATGTCCTCAAAATAGTGTTAAAGTCCAGTTTCTGTCGTTTTTGGCAGTAACGGGTGTTTTCTAATGCCATCCGGCTATGACGTCACGTTGGGGAGACGTGGTGGAAGGTAGCCTCAGCCTAGTACTAGAACTATGGCATCTTAAGAGGTGGCAAGAACCACAAATAACATGTATGATGGCCCACAGCCGTATAATTTTGAAACTGTCAGACGTGAGAGGGCGAATGAGGAATTGCTGAGAACTGATGGCGGTCAAAGCCAATTAATTGCATGGTCAGAGGAGAATGAGTGGAGAGTTGCTATCATTTAGCAACGCAGTGGAGCTAGTGAATGAACAGCAGTGCATACAATAACGACACTTTTATTTACTTTTGCTGTCAGTGAATAGCACCGAGTGAAAGTCAACGTTTTCTTTTTATCTAGTGACAGCGATTATGTCGTTCAGATAAGTGCAGGTAAACTTAGTCAGAAGATCTAGAAATACAAGGCATAATGCTAGCGATGGGCTAACTTAGCCTATCGGACACGCAAATGCAAACTTGCAAATGAGTGCCTGCAAGTATAACCGAACGTGGTGTGACATTATTTAGCCATCAATCTACCGCAAATACGACCAGACAGATGTACATTGAACACATACACAAAGCACATCGTCCAACCCGTCGGATGCTGACAGACAGCCCACAACAAGCCAAACATCACCACGGCGGGTGTGCTCTTTCTGTCGCTCGCATGCCCGTACACAATCACTCCAACTTATCCAACTCCAAGGCTAGGCTGCTTCACTAAGACCACAACTAACCACAAGGCCTTCATAACCATGGAGTATGCCGAAGCCGGAAAGGACACAGCACAGTTGCACACACTCATCTTATGCAAAACAATCTGTTTTATCATCAACATTCAGTCACTGCAAAGATTTAAAGATTAGCCTCTTACCATAAGTTAGAATGGACCCAAAGTATGTGATTGATACAGTCTTTAGTATGACTTCTCAACATTAAGTCTTTCTTGTGTTAGGCGCACATGGCTAATTTGCATACGTGCACAGGATTGGCTGGCTCCACAAGGCAAATAATAGAACACATTTAATTATCTTTCTATCTGCCTATCTATCTATCTATCAACGCATGTGTCTAGTTTTAATGTGATGTATTTTGTGTATGTCCAGTCAGACTTGTTGTCTCCCTTGTTCTGTGTGGTCTTGTAGGCTATACTGTGTGAGCCGAATCACCTAAATGAATTCCCGACGATTTGTGTCGTATGGTATTAATAAAGACTTGACTAGGCTATCTATCTAGGCTATTAATCAACAATTATTCGCCGAAGGCGAAGTGAATAGTGGGGAATAGCCCCCTCGGCCTTCGGTCTCGGGGGCTATTCCTCACTATTCGCTCCGCCTTCGGCAAATAATTGTTAATTAAATGTTTTAGTATATACTACACGTGAACACTCCAAAAATAAACAAGATAACACTTTTTGCCGGGATTTATTTGTTTTTATTAGCGGTTTATTTGTTGTTATTAGCGGACATTTTGCGATGAAAACAATATCGAGTTTGAGATGTCAGTCATGGGATATTGCCAAATATCCCGAGATAGCGAACCAATCAAATTGCACCATCTTTTAAATCTTTTGATAAAAGCAGAATTAATTTGTGGCGCTCTGTGTTGATTCTGTGGCGCTGCGCCACACATTGGTCCATGTATGGGAAACACTGAATACATCGACTAATTTGTCATCACCTCTGTGTTACGTATTTTAAGCACGTAAGCTGCCCCCACATAGCCACAAGGAAGCAGGATCAAACACACAAGCTGCATTACCTCCACATAGCCACAAGGAAGGAGGATCAAACATATAAGCTGTAATTACTATACATAGCCACAAGGGGAGCAGGACCAACATATAAGCTGCAATAACTACTCCAGCCACAGATGGCAGCACCTTTAGACAGGTGAGGAAGCTGGAGCCAATACGTCACATAGGCCACGCCTACTTCACATAGGCCACGCCTACTTGATGCAAGCGGGGAGCGGGAGTCAGATGAGGTCAGAGACGTATGGCAGCCCCGTTGAGAGCAGATAGCACGGTATTTCTCTCCACGCGTGTTAAATACAATTCCCTCCTTTTGCTTCATAGTAACCATACCGAAATACTTTAACAAATAAAGTGAGTCTAAAGCGACCCGGATTGAACTACTTTCTTCAAGAACACGACATCTGTTAATTTTCCATGTCTCGCATCCATACAGCAAGACAGGAAACACCAAGGTCTTGTACAGTCTTAGCTTAGTTCTCCTCCAGATGCTGTTTGAGTTCCAAATCCTCTTTAGTTTGACAAAGGTCCCCCTTGCCTTTGAAAGCCTGTTCTGTAGATCTTTCATTCCGCCTCCTTCTTTACTAACTTTTTCTCCAAGATACGTGAATTCATCCACCTCCTCGATTACCTGCCCATCAATGTTTATGTTTATTCTTGTCTGTTTTTTCCTCTTCCTCTGGCTTAAGAATTTTGTCTTTCCAAGGTTGATTCTAAGCCCTACCCTTTGGCTGCCTCATCCATTCTAGGGGTTTTGTCTTGGATGTGCTGTCTTGTGGAAGATAGTGTGATGTTATCAATGCCAGGTGCTTTCCCGCTCTTCAACTTTTTAACTGCCTCTTTTACCTCACCCAGAGTTGGTTCGTTCACTGCTATCTCCTGAATTTCATCTTCTAAGTCAAATCCTACTTCGTCTGTGATGGTTATCGGATTCCCTGGCGTTTCCCTGTTCAGTACTACTTTAAAGTGTTCTGTCCATCTGTCCAGTACATCCTTCTTCTTACTGAGGTTTCCGTTCTTATCCATCACTGCTGCACTTTGTCTTGGTTTGTCATTGCATAAAGACTTTGTCAGTCCATAGTGTCTTCATGTGCTGACCTTGTGCAGCCTCTTCAGCTTGACTTGCGATGTTATCTAGCCATCTCCTCTTGTCTGACCTGATACTCCTTTTGACCTCTCTGTTCTTTTCTACATATTTCGCCCTTAGTTGTGTCTTCACCCTTTCTGAACAAGTACTTAAGATCGTATTATTGGTAGCTTCCCCTTGATCGACTAGCTGCCATGATGCCTCGCTAATCTATGGTTTCTTCTTCTTCCGGGGTTTACCTATGACAGTTTCTGCAACCTCTGTGTACGCTTTCCGTATTACCTTAAAATGCCTCCCTAATTCACATTGATCCTAGCTGTTGTTGTTGTTGTTGTAAAGCCTGGGCCCCGTTTCCCGATAAAGATGGATCCATGCTCGTACGATCATTCTCACGATGGATCTTGTGATCCATCGTAAATTTCATTGGAGGGTTTCCTGAAACTCCTCTTAACATGAACGCGCGTTCACTGCACTTACGACGTTCGTAGGATTGTAACTGTCTACTGACACGGTGCTGAAATGGGCTCCATAGGAGGGGGAGACGCAGGAATGCAGCAGGAAAAAAACATTAAAATATCTCCCCATCAAGGCCAACAGCAGAGTAGCATACAAAAAGAATAGAGTGCAATAATATGAATGCTAAAGATATTAAAACACAATTGATTAGGGCTAGGCCGACATATGTATCAGTCCTAATCCTGAATGCAATGTGCGTATATTTTTTCACAAAATTTTCCCCCCTGAAATAATTCCATATTAACAAAAATCAAAAATAGCTTGCGTGACAACTACATTTATCGTACTGTGCTGATTTCTGAACGTGCTTTGCGCAGCAAAGAGAGCTGACTTCATCTGATTCCGCATAAGGTTTCATTGATTGGCGCGCACTCTCTAGTCTAGAATATTTGCAGACATTAAAAATGCAACGTTCCATAATTCAAACGCAGAGGCTAGGCATTGACACACGGCTATTGTTAACCCGATTTTGAGAGCTTGGTCTAGATCCTGACTGTAATAAAACACGGAATGTCCAGACACAGGTAAGTTCTTACTTCTGACTTTATCCAGGAGCTCTCGGGTTCATGTCCACAGCATACATGTCAAGACTCACGTGAAAAGCCCCCTCCCACTGCCGTAACACCCACTAGAGTAAACATCAACAGCTACGTTACGACAGCCGTAAAGCAGAGTACCGTAAACACCCTAATACTCTGACATCTCCCCTTTTTAGTTCTACTTTCCTCAATAAAGTAAACAGATAAACATTCTGTAAAGAACAATGCTATTCTGTAGCAATAAGCAGGACCACATTAAACATCTTGTGAAATGTAAACAATGTCATTCTTCATTAAATATCAATAAACGACATTCAACCCTTGGTCTGTCTTCTGTAGTACTTATATTCAATAAACCTTTAGATTATCAAACGATTATTAAATTACTTTTCACTATAAGATAACAGTTTGCATTACTGAACTCTTTTGATATTAAGACACATCAGTTTATAACATTCTATGGAACTCTTTTTCTTTTTATGTGGCTTTACCACCTGGAACTCTTTTCCCTTCTTCCCCCCCAAAGGCCATGAGTGTGAGGACATGTTAACTCACAAGTCCAGTCTGATGACTGGCTTAGAGATCCGTCCAGACCTGGTCTGTGACAGATTTTCAGCACCAGCATGCATGCTGACACTGGAGTCCCCCTGCTGTCGATTGATGTCCGGATTGTCCGTGCAAACAGGTAAGACAGGTACTTTGCCTCCAGGCGGCTGTGGAGCAGGCATCTCCTGCAGGTGGCGCCGGTTGCGCCTGAGTCTTGCCCCCTGCTGCGTCTGGATGATGTAAGAGCGTGGCGTGACACTCTCAGCGGTCACAACTGCAGGAGCTGTCCAGGATTTCTGGTGGTCCAGCTTGGTGAGGACGTTACCACCAGGCTGAAGTGGGGGTAGGGGTCTGGCCCCATGGCGTCTGTTGTAGTAGAAGGCTTGCTTCTTCTTCTCTGCCTCGTCCTTCTGCCTGATGCGCTGCCCGTCGGGCCATGAGGGCTGCAGGTTTCTCTCGAGGGTAGGCAGTGTCGTTCGAATCTTCCGGCCCATTAGTAGTTCAGCTGGGCTGGCTCCAGTTGTGCTGCATGGTGTTGACCTGTAGCACATGAGTGCGATGAGAGGGTCGTTCTGTTTCAATATTCGCTTTGCGGTCTGCACCGCCCTCTCTGCGTGACCGTTGCCTTGTGCGTTGTGTGGGCTTGAGGTGACGTGTTCAAAGTCAAGCTCACGGGCGAGGTCTCGAAACTCTGTGCTTGTGAACTGCGGCCCGTTGTCGCTGACGACCACATCTGGAATGCCGTAGCGGGCGCATATAGCTTTCAGCTTCAGAGAGACATGAGCACTTGTTGTTGTTTTCATGTGCAATATCTCGATGTATCTCGAGTAGTAGTCTGAGATGATTAAGTAGTTCTGTTTATTATGTTCACATAGGTCCAGAGCTATGCGCTGCCATGGTCTGTCGGGGAGCGGGGTAGAGATCAACGGCTCCTTCTGCTGTGCTCTTCTCAACTCACAGCAGGACTGACATGACAACACCTTGTGTTTCAGTTGTGAGGAGATGCCGGGCCACCAGACAGCGGCGTTTGCCCTGTCCCGACACTTTGAGAGCCCTTGATGTCCGTCGTGGATTCTCTCAAGGATGTCTGCCCTCAGTGCCCCTGGTATCACGATGCGGCTTCCTCTCACGACCATCCCGCCATACTCTGAAAGTTCATCTCTCATAGAGAAGTACTCACGTATGTTACTTGGTACTTGGCATGCATGTTCTGGCCAGCCGGACCCAATGTACCTGATCACTGTCTGCAGCTTCTCATCAGCTGCAGAAGCTGCTCTGATGTTGTTCATCTTCTGTGGGGTAGCTGGCACGCTGTCCATGACTGCTGCAATGTAGCACTCAATCTCAGAGTGTGTGTCTCTCCCGTCCTCCGCGTTGCTCAGAGGGCTCCGTGACAGTGTGTCTGCCACAACAAGGGTCTTCCCCGGCGCATACGCAGCCACTGGCTTAAAGCGCATGAGCCGCATAAGAAGTCTCTGGCACCTTAATGGAACGTTGTCTAAGTCTTTACTGTTCATTAGTGGGACCAGGGGCTTGTGGTCTGTCACAAGTACAAAACTCTCCAGGCCGTAGAGGTATTTTTCAAACCGTTCACAGGCCCAGACACTCGCCAGGCACTCTTTCTCAATCTGCGCGTATCTGGTCTCTGCGTCTGTCAGCCTCCTTGAGCAGTATGCGACTGGTTTCCAGTTTTGTCCATGGAGCTGCAACAGCACGCCACCGAGCCCATAGCTGCTTGCATCAGCTGAGACAGCGGTGGGTCTGTTGACGTCATAAAACACTAACACTGGCGATGTCATCAGTAGCTCTTTTAGCTTCTCAAAAGCTGTGTGTTGTGCGGGACCCCAGGTCCAAGCTGTCTTGGACCGGAGCAGCTCGTACAGTGGCTGGCCCACTGTGGACAGGTTCGGCACATATTTACCGAGATAGTTCACCATGCCCAGGATACGTTTGAGCTCGTGGACGTTCTCTGGTGCAGCGAGCTCCCGGATTGCTCGCACCTTTGCTGAATCCGGCCGCACGCCTGTGGCATCGACCACCTGGCCCAGGAAGTTGAGCTGTTGTTGTCTGAGCTTACACTTTTCCTTATTGAGCTTGAGCCCAGCAGACTTGACTCTCTCCAGGACCTTCTGGAGATGGAGGTCGTGCTCTTCCATGTCCTTTCCATACACAACAATGTCATCCATGTAAACTGAGACGCCCTGTAGGCCTTGAAGTGTCTCCAACATTTTCCTTTGGAAAATTTCTGGGGCGCTCGTTATCCCGAATGGTAAGCGCCGGAAACAGTACCTGCCAAATGGCGCAATGAATGTGGTGAGTAGGCTACTCTCACTGTGCAGAGGAATCTGGAAGAACCCAGAGGCTGCATCAAGGCTGGAGAACACTGTTGCTCCACACAGCTCCGCTGTAATCTCCTCTGGTGTAGGTAAGATGAATCTCTCTCTCTTTACCTGTTCATTTAGTTTCTTAAGATCCACACATATACGAACCTTTCCGTTCTTTTTGAGCACGGGCACCATGGGGGCGCACCAATCGGTTGGCTGGGTTACCTCCTCTATGATGCCGTACTCCTCCATGCGGCGCAGCTCCTCCCTGACCTTGGACGTCAGCGGTATTGGGACCCTGCGCGCAGTCTGCACCGCGTACGGGGTGGCGTTATCCTTGAGCTGTATCCTCACAGGCTCCGTCTTGAGCGTGCCATGCTCTCCAAAGGCACCATGGACCTCCTCGATCCGTTTCACGAGGCCCATCTCAGCTGCAGTGGATCTACTGAGTAAGTTGTTGACAGACCTTCCTCTAATAACATACACTGGGAATGAGTATGAGTTCTTCTTGTATGTGGTGTTAACTTGAAATTGTCCTTTACAGTCTAATTGACCCCCTGGGCTGGTCAAAGATACACTAGTCTGCTTCAGTTCTCTCTCTGGAATGAGCATATTGAAAGTCTCTTCACACATTACACTAGCATCAGCCCCAGTATCGATCTTAAACTTAACAGGAGTTGCACCAAGCAGAAGTTGCACTGTCCACTCATCACTCGCGTTCGCATTCACTGATCCCAGGAAGTATTCACTCTGCTCATCTGCCTCTGTTACTTCCCTCACCGCTTTGGTTTTGCACTGGCTCCGCCAATGTCCGTTCCTGCCGCATTTGTTGCAAGCTGAATTGCGAGCGGGGCATCTCTCTGGATCCTTGTGTTCCGTTTTCCCACACCGGCTGCACTTCCTCCCGTGCTCCGTCTTTCTCGCTCTCTCGGCGTTGCGCTGCCATTTTATATTCGTCTTCCGCGCGCCCCGCACCTCTTGTACGGATGCCGTGGCTGCCATGGCCTCTGCTGCCTGCGCACTGATCTGCATGTTCACTGTCTCTGACTGGCGAACAGACTGTATAGTCTGCGCCAGTGTAAGATCCGCCATGAGCTGCAAATTACGAGACTGCTCTTTATCTTGAATCCCCACGACGATTCGGTCCCGAATATTTTCATCTCTACCCCCCCCGAACTCGCAGTGTTCTGATAAATCATAGAGAGCCCTGATGAAAGTCTCTGCCAGCTCGCCAGGCCGCTGCACGCGCTGGTGGAAAACAGCACGCTCATGGATCACATTCCGCCGCGGGAAAAAGTACTCGTCGAACTTCTCCATCACTATTTTGTAATTATTCTGGTGCCCTGGGTCAGTAAAAGTAAATGACTTGAAAATATTTTCCGCTTCACTCCCCATTGCGTACACCAGGGAACACACTTGTACTTCACCCGACTTCTTGTTGAGCTCCGTAGCCGTCCGATATCTCTCGAACCGCCTTTTCCAGTCGGTCCACTCCGTCGGTTTATCAAAGCTAAAACTCTCTGGTGGGTTGAACTTCGCCATGATTTACACTCTTTGCAAAACCACTGGCCACTTCTGACACCATGTAATAAAACACGGAATGTCCAGACACAGGTAAGTTCTTACTTCTGACTTTATCCAGGAGCTCTCGGGTTCATGTCCACAGCATACATGTCAAGACTCACGTGAAAAGCCCCCTCCCACTGCCGTAACACCCACTAGAGTAAACATCAACAGCTACGTTACGACAGCCGTAAAGCAGAGTACCGTAAACACTCTAATACTCTGACACTGACCATATTGTTGGGCAGGATGAAGTAGGCTATAGGTCTTTTTACACTGCCAAGCCGGTTCAGTCGCAGCTTGGCACCCCCGGCGATTTCACCTTCTTATCTCAAGTTTCCTGTGTAAAACAGAGGGGGTCAAATCCCCCGTTCGTCACTGCGCGGGCTTTCTTGGTTCACTGGAGAAGGCGGGGCTGCGCACGGAGTCTCTGACCTCTTTAGAATAATTTGTATTATTGCATACTCCCGAATGTTTTAATTTTTTTATGAATGAAGACACCCGCATGCAATAATGAGTTCACGTCTGAGTGTAGACTACAAACGCGATTAACTATGGTCAGGGATGTTCGTTACTGTCTACACACGGTCCAATAAATAGTGAACTTCATCACAGCCTCACCGATGCGCTTACAGTGCTTAATGCAAACAATCGCAACAAAAAACACCCGCAGAAATTCTCCGACACCCGCTGGTCTCAGCATGATGCATGTCTACAGTCGCCTATGTCTTCTGTCATTGATCAATATGAGGACATTTTAACCACGATGGTTGAATTCAAATCAGAGGGAGACAGCAAATGCAGCTCGAAAGCGTCCTAATTTACGTTGTTGTTGACTTCTAACATGTCTCTATCTTTGCTGTTTAAATCCAACAGTAGTCTATGAGTAATATATCGGCGGTAACCACTGTTTTTGGTCGCAAAATTGCGCCAGCTGGGCATTCCGTGGTATTGGATGTATTTTAATAAAACGCATCCAATACACGGAATGTCCGCTTGTGAAGCCACTGAGGCTATAGTAGGCTAACGATGCTCTTAGCCTCCTACGAGTACCCCTGGAGTCCTTGTTAGCTAAGAGCGTTTTCACAACGTTCATTACCAACGATGCTTTTGGGAAATGGTGTGAAAACTGTACGATGCTCGTACGATGCACTTCATGATCCACTTAGGCTAACGATGCTTTCGGGAAACGGGGCCCTGGGCAACTCTTACCAAAATCTGGCCCCAGTTGACGAATGGAAGTAGAATCATCAGAGCGTCATAAGATGTCATGCCGACATCACGAAAATGTTTTCCCTATAATTTCCAGCGACGGGAATGTGCAATAAATACACGATTAAAAAATATCTAAACACATTTTAAATGTCCTACGTTGCCGTGTTCTTGAAGAAAGTAGTCCAAACCGGATCGCTTTTAACTCACTTTATTTGTTAAAGTATTTCGGTATGGTAACTATGAAGCAAAAGGAGGGGAATTGTATTTAACACGTGTGTGGAGCGACACACAGCAGGCCTATCTACTAGCGACGATGCTACCAACGGGGCTGCCATGTGTTTCTGACCTCATCTGGCTCCCGCTCTTCATTTGTATGCAAGTAGGCATGGCCTATCTGACATATTGGCTCCGGCTTCCTCGTCTGTCTAAAGATGCTGCCAACTGTGGCTGGAGTAGTTATTTCAGCTTTTATGTTTGTTCCTGCTCCCCTTGTGGCTATGTGGGGGTAATGCAGCTTATCTGTTTGATCCTGCTCCGTTCTGGCTATGTGGGGGTAGCTTATGTGTTTGTTTTCATAACAACCACCCGCGGCGCTACCATTGGGCCCGAGTGGGCCTGGGCCCACCCATTTTAGGTCCGGGCCCGCCCATTTTGGACCGAGGCCTATTCACCTTATTCCGCGCGTAAACAAGGGGGGCGCCATATTGGTTCCGTTTTGTTTTCTATCTTCCGGTTGAGCAACTCTGTCCGTTATCGTACAGTGGCACAATACATTAGCAATTTTAGTCAAGAAGAACAGCATTATTTGTTCCGTGCGGGGCTGCCATAACAACTGGAATAAAAGATGGGTGTCCCTGCAACAATACTGTGTTGTACACGGGGAAACCAGGGCAGAATGTTGTGGGGCAACCTTCAATCTTCATCCTCCACCATCCAGCGATGAGGACCGGCGTATGTGGCTAAAGGCGCTAAATTTGAAGAACCCTCCGAAAAAACCCTACTCTGTTCTTTTCATTTTGTGGACGGCAGACCATCAGACCAACACCCATACCCCGAGAAATGGGTGGGATATGTTATTCCTCCAGCGAAAAAGGCAAGTCAGATGCTTGTGAGGCTCCAAGGTAAGATAACATTTTAGCACTAACAGCTATCAATATCGCTAGTCGTTAGCCAGCTAGCGTCTAATGAGTATGATCAACATATACCCGTAACTATGCCTTGGCTTGACCTCAATAAATGAACAGCATTACAAGATAAGATCAGGTCGAGGCTTTCAAATTTGATGTCCAGGACTGGTTGTGTTGAAAGGCAGCTAAATGATTTACCCTATCGTTGATAACTTACTGATGTCTGATGCTGTTATTTCTACAGAACCCTCAACCTGCTCTGCAATCCAGGAGACTGATGGGTTGACTGATGGGATGACACACCGTGATGCTTCTACACAGGGGAAGTATACATTCATGGAAGATCACATCTTTGCTGTCAGTGACTCACTCCATTGTCCTCTCCTCCATGACCAGGCAACACAGTGTCCTGAACAACATCTTGTACATACCGAACTTCTCCGGAATGATCGGCTGTGTCTACTGTACAAGTGGATTCCTTTGAGGCTTTATCCGACGACCTGAAAGAAGGCTGCAGCATTTCTCAGCTACACCCTAAGGATCAACCGTTGATGACCCTGATGGAGCTCCGGCTGAACCTATTGCAGGACGACATCGCAGAGAGGTTTAGAGTGTCTTAGTCTGTGGTCAGTAGGATAATCTCTCAGTGGCTGGACTTCATGGAGGAGAAGATGAGGTGCTATGTTCCATGGCTGCCCAGGGAGACGATCCAGGCAACAATGCCACAGAGGTTCAAGGAACATTATCCATTTACCACATGCGTAATCGACTGTTCTGAAACCCCTCTTCAGAAGGCTACTTCTGAAGAGGTTTTAGACGATACTCGTCTAAAACAAAAGGAAGCATGTCTCTGAAATAGAATGCTCATAGTCTAGCCACAATCTTTGCACAGAAAGCCTCATTATATGGGATGTGAAGCATTACCTGTTTTGAATGAGACCAAATCAGTAACTTGCATGCCTTTAGCTTTGTGCAGAACAAGCCAATTTGTACTTGCATGTAGAAGCCGTGGGTAATAATTAAAAATAACCCCATATGACACCTGAGGCCACTGCCGCATGTCATCCACCCACTCGGTGGAGTTCATTAACCTCGGGTGGCGAAGTACAATCCTTCCATCCAAACTTTTGACATGTTTTTTGTCTCTACCCACGTAAGCCTCTCCATCTTAATTCGCCGGGTATTTCAATGTAGCTATCTAGCCGTAGCTAGCCGACCGGAAGTTTCAATACAAAGCGGAAGACAATAACATTTAAAAAGGGGCGTGGCGGAATAAGGTGAATAGTGAGTAGTGATTGATTTTCATTCTAGCTGTTGATCCAATAAGCAGCCTGAGGAAAGCTTTGAGTGAAAGCTTCTCAGAAAGCTTTATCAGCGGCTTCTACCCCACGTGTGGACTGCCTGCCCACAGGCTGCAATACGCAAGTTGATTCTATTTTGGGCAAATCATCACCTGTACAGCAATACTCTGACCTACAGAAATTATGGAATGACATACTGGACAAGCAGATGATGGAGCTGAACACTCGTTTCAAGCCCGACACATACGGCTTTATGAGAGCCGCTGCTGCCTGCTTGCCACGGTCAGACACCTTTGGTGACAAGGCTCTCATCTGCTGTGTTTGTGCAGCAGCTTATAAGAAAGGCAAAGGCCAACAAGACCATGAACGAGAAAATAGAAACACTCGTAGAAATGCTTGACGCATGCCCCCGTGATATTTTCCCCAACATGAACAGCCTCCTCACATTACCCATGACGACATGTACTGTGGAGAGACTCTTTTCAGCTGTCAATCGGATAAAAACAGGCACCAGGGCTACAATGTTGACAGATAGACTGCACTCTTTGTCCCTGCTTTCATTTGAAAGGGAATTGACTAATTCACTGGAATATCAAGAAATTCTTGCTGTGTTCAGCACGAAACCCCGCCGTCTCCTGCTGTAAGCCCTAAGTCCCACAAGCAAGTTTTTATTGAATTGTGTGCTTTTCTGATTATTTATCGGTTATCTCGGATTGTTATGCTTTTGTTTATATGGTTAAATATGTTATTCATTTAATTATTCTTAAGAAATAAGCTACAGGAGAAATAATTTTTGATCGTTTTCCTGCTGTTTGTGTTTAACAGCTGTGTCAGATTCAATGCTGCTGTTATTTCATGTCCATACAGTTCTTCTGTCATTCTGAATTTATAAGAAACAGTTAAATAATTTTGGACGGTTCCCTGCCCGCCGTGCTGGGTAAATAAATGGAGAGAGAAACAGAAACTCAAATGATATAATTCTGTTTCAGTCTTTTTGTGTATTGAACGTTCAAAAGAGATAAATGAAGTTAGGCTTAATGCCAAGGTGTGTGTCTTTGTCCACTTCAACACTGAGATGAGAACAGCAACATAAGAGCCACACAGGTAGGCTACTGAGTCGCTGTCCTCAGTGCCGCAGAAAAGCGTTGAAACAGAGATGAAGGGGAACCCGGTTTTTATTTTTGGCTTATTTTAAATGGCCTATTCATTGTTCACAATCAAAATCCTGGCGCCGCTAGTGATAACAACGTCAACAATTTTTAATAATTAATGAGGATTAGGGATATCAAGAATCTTCGGCACGCGCACATGCGCGCACTGACATTTTGTCAGTGCTCTAGTCTCCCTCTTTGGCTGAGTCTCACTCTAGCCAAAGTCCCGATGGTGCCGATCTGCGCAGACTTCATACGTCATACTTGTTAGGGAAGAGGGAGTTATGTGTGTTCCAGATACCTCGGACACCAGGCTTCCGAGTTGCGAGTGGGGAAATCTCCCAGCTTTCTTTCGGCATTTCACGGAGGCATGCCCCCTTTTATTCGGTCCCCCTCGGAATTATACCGAGTTCAGTGAGGCGACTCGACAAAAAAAATGGCTGTGCCTAGGCTTGTCGCGATAAGCAATAAATTAATTAATTGCGCGATTTTTTTTTTTTAAATCATTGCTTTATTGGCCTAATCTGAGAAGAAATCGATGCCATAAACAGAAATATTATAGGCCTTTATTACACGGGTCTTCTCAATGCCGTGGAACGCTCCGTTCAATTGCATAGATAGTAGTCCCGTAACTTGTCAACCCCAGCTGCTAACGAATAAATTGTAAAAAGACAGACCATGTGAAGTTTTTTTTCATTTTGGCAAGTAGCCGTGTAATAAGTGGGATAATGTATAGAACGTCGCCGGTCATTATCGAAAATAAGCTCAGACAGGGCGAACAGGACACCGACGCGCAGCGGAGGTGTCTTGCTTCGCCCATTATTTTCCCGATAATGACCGGCGTTCTATACATTGTATATATTTATATATATTATATATATTTAGCAGAGTAGGCCAAAGTAACAAATGTCGGGTTAAATTCGGGCTCGGGCTCATAATTACAGGGCACAACGAGTAAACCCCCTCGTCACGTGTCAGTCACTTGTTGCATGGTCTGTGTGGGAGGCGGAGCCCTGGCGTTACACGTGCAGTATGAGAGCCCCGTGAGAAGGACATGGACGGAGAAGGAGTGTAAGCGAACAAAATTTTAGAGGAATAAAAACATGGAGTTGGTGTCTAAGCCGAACGCGACAGCTGCCGTGTGGGAGCACTTTGGCTTCAAACCCAACGGCCGGGGCGAACCAACTAACCTGAGCAAGCCGAAATGTTGCATTTGTTTGAAAACCATAATAACAAAATGCGCCAATACAACAAACCTGAATCTTCACCTTAAACACAATCACCCAATGCAGTTTTCCCAGCTTGGGGAAAAAACAAACCGATGGGAAGCCTCTGTCTTCCCGACAGTCAACAATCACTGGGGCGTTTGGTCGGCAAACGAAGTACAAACAGGACAGTCTAAAATGGTGCGCACTCACTGACTGTAGTTCACTTCATCGCTAGAGAGATGATGCCCTTTAGTATCGTGGAAAAGCCTGAATTTCGACGAATGCTGCAAACATTTGACAGCCAGTACGAATTGCCTGGGAGAACATACCTGTCACAAACGGCAATTCCACAACTGTAACAGTGTAAAAGACGACATACTAAAGGAGATCAAAGACATCCAATTTTACTCTGCCACTACAGATATGTGGTCAAGTACAAACATGACCCCCTATATGAGCTTGACTATACACTGCATAACTGCTGACTGGACCCTGCACTCCAAGTGTTTAGAGACCAGGGGTCTCATTTATGGTTAAAAAGGGGCGTGTACAGGGCGGAACGTGAAGCTGAGTCAGCTGTGCACACTTGTAGGCACTCTGTGACTTATAAAGCAAAGATTGCTTAGAGGTGTGTGTACGCAGGGTTTTATAAGTCTGAATATTTTTTGGCGCACGCAAAACTTGGCTTTTGGGCGTACGTACACTTTTAGTAACGATCCCACGCACAGTTTTATAAATGAGACCCCTGATCTGTCCCGGATAATCATACTGCTGACATCCTTGGAGAAAACCTGAAGTCTGCTTTAGCAGACTGGGGACTAGATGAGCACCAACTAGTCTGTATCACTACAGATAATGGTGCTAACATTGTTGCTGCAATAAGGAATCTTGGCTGGTCCTGGCTCAATTGCTTTGACCACAACCTCCACCTTGCTGTGTGCCATTGTCTGGACAGCGACAAAGATCGGACAACGCGTGCAATAGGACTCTGTAAAAATTTGGTCAATGCATTCAACCTGAGCTGGCTTAACCCATTTGTGCCGGCTGCTGCGCGACGCAACATTGTATCTACTAGATACAATGTTGCGCCGCGCAGCAGCCGGTACAAATGGGTTAAGAGGAGAGACCTGAGGAAGGCACAGAGAGGCTAATGAGGCTAATTTCCCTCAACACAGTCTAATACTGGTGAGTGATGTTTAATTCATTGATAGTTTAATTTAATGCATCTAATGCATACAATGGCACTGAGTTGATGGTACAGTGTATGACGACATGAATGTACCGACTGAGTGAATGAGACGATGAGAATGTATTATTATTCTCTTTTTTTTAATGAGTCCAGTAGTAAGTGCAGTGCACTGAATTGCATTGCATAATGTATTACTGTCAGTGGCGGCTCCTGACAAATTTCTCAGGGGGGGCAAAAGTTGTGATGATGGCTAAGATGACACTGGCTACTGGATGACACTGGCTACTGGCTTCCCATTCAATGGGAAGAAGAGGAAATGACACATTGCTATTATTATGAACATAACTGTATTTGGCTGGCAATATGCAATCAATACAACTATTTACAATTCAACATTTGGAGAGTACAACATAACACATCTCACCATCTAAGAACACACTCACTCATCACTTGTATTGAAATTTAGCTCGCCTCTCTTTCAAGCAAGCAAAGCGATCAATCACCCTCTCGTTGAAATCAGGCATGTTCCTGACCAGCTCTCTCTCCATGGAAAGCCTGCCCAATGCATTCAGACGTTCCTGTCCCATTGTATTTCTCAGGAATGTCTTGATCCTCTTTAAGGTGGAGAAACACCTCTCAGCTTCAGCTGTTTTCATCGGAGTGGTTATGAGGATGTTCAACAGCGCCACAGTCTCAGAGAAGGTTTCCTGGAGGTTGTAGCTCTGTATAACCTGGTACAGAGCCAGTGCACCGCAGCTGCCCCTGAAGTCTGGACTTTCATAGATGAGAGAAAGCTCAGTCCTGAGCCTCTCCTTGTGTAGCATGGGGTATGCCCTCACGGTGGTATTCAGAGCCTCTTCAGGGAATGTTGTCCGATGCCGGTCAAACAGCTCTGCCTCTAGCAGCACGGCACTCACAAGGTGGCTGGTGAAGGAGAACCTGGCTTTGGCATGGCCCAGGATTGTGTCACAGATCTGTTAAAATTATAAAAATGTATAGTCAGTAACACACAATTGTTTAAAAAAAAAAAGAAAAAAAACATCTACTAGTGATGGCATGAATGTGGCCATGATCTACTGTATCTACTGTCTCACAGTTCCAAAGTATTTATTTTGTTATTCATGCAGACTTATTAGTGTATCCTTGTGTGCGTATAATGGACAAGTAATGGGTGAGTAATTACTGAATCCAACTGTAAAAACAGAGGCTGTGACTTAATCACTTGGTTCCAACACTTGAGTATGCCTACATCATTGGTCAGTAATGAATGCAGATACCTCTTTTGACAGCCTCTGCTTCTCTTGTTCTCCCAAGGCTCTCCTTGATCTTGTGGTACCTGGGGCTTCTTGCTGCTGCTGTTGAGAGGAGCTTTGGTCCCTGAAGGGAGACAGATCAAAAGTGTTAGAATATGAATGAGACAGTATGTCAGTGTCATTATCAATAATTACTATCTTTTAAAAAAAATTATCTTACCTGATGGCCTGAATACTGCTGGTGAAGTTCTGCAGGGCACGTTTGATGAACACCATGTCAATGTCCCTCTTCTGCAGCTGTTGGTACATCATGTCAACATGAGGCATGATTTGTTGAAACTGCTGCAGGAAAAAAACAAAATCTTCATCCTGCAGCATCCTCAGGAAGCCAGACGCCTCCCTCACCGTGGTGCTGTCAAAGGTGCTGTCTGACCTGATGGTCTCAAAACACTCTATGTTGGTTCTCATAGACAGTGCTCACAATCCTGCTGTTGAAGTTCCATCTTGTGGATGATGCTCTAGGCAGCCTTCGTGCAACAATCTGGTCGAGAAGGGCTGTGCGTTTGGGTGACCGGGTAAAAAAACTGGAAATCCCACCAAGGTCAGAGAAAAAAACTCTCACTGCTGAGATGTGTGAAGTGGCCTGCTGCATGATCAAATTCAGCTGGTGTGCGTAACAATGCAAATAATGGGCATTTTTGTACTCTTCTCGTACCTTTTGCTGCACACCAGCTCTCTCTCCTCTCATCACACTGGCACCGTCGTAGGCTTGCGCAATGAGTTTACACTTATCATCAGTAAAAACGCTGTTCAGTCTCTCCAAAATTGCATCGGCAATGGAGCTGGCCGTTGCTGACAAGATGGGGACAAATTCAAAGAACCGTTCTTGCACAGCGTGTTTTCCATCTACGTATCTCAGCACCAGCACCAACTGAGTCTGTGTAGAGACGTCAGTGGTTTCATCTGCTTGGATTGCCACGAATCTTGCTGATCTCACCTCCTCCACGATACGCTCTCTGATGACAGATGCCATGCAATCCAGCAGCTCATTCTGCACCGTCTTTGATGTTCCCTTAAAGACTGTGGCCGTTCTTAAGTGCTCCTCAAACACCTCGTCCAGCGACGCCACTAAATCAACCAGTCCACGAAAAATCCCCGGGTTGCTGGACCCCTCACTCTCATCCTTGCCTCGCAGAGCTAACTCAAACACGCCACAGAATTTCACACAGTCGATTAGGTGGCCTAGGATGTGCCGGTTCTTGCTCACCTCATCGTTGTGACGGCGCACGGCTATCCTGTAGCTCTCATCCAGCTGTGTGGCAATGTTCACTCTCCCAAATGCCGACAGTTTTAGGCAGCTGCCCATATGCATCTTCGATGCTTTGTGTTTCTTCACCTTTTCTGAGAGGTGGTGCATATCAGTAAAACCCGTCTTTGTCCAGGCGGTGTCAGTGTTTGCATCCGTTAGCACACAGGGGTAGCAAAACAGAGCATTAGCCACTTCACAACCTGCTAGCCATGTTTTCCGCTCGTACCAGCTCCGGGAAAATCCACCACTGTATGTTTTCCCCGCTTTTGTTGACACCTGCTTTATGTTTAAATTTGGTCTGGGTGGTCCCAATTCTTTAACAGCCAATTTATCCGCATTGCTTCGACGACTGAACGGTAATTCCCTCAGGGAAATGATGGAGTTGCAGTTGCCAGCCATGATGATTCAGCGGTCTCCGCCGGACGCGCGCGCTGTACGTCCGAGCACGCATCAGTGCGTATGACGAATTCACGTTAGGGCAAGCCCCCCCGGAGCCCATAGAAATGCATTGTATCGGTCCAATTTTGAAAAAAAGAGTCTCAACATGTAAGTCTATGAGAGCGCCTGGGGCTATTTTCAATCTGACTGATATCGCCCCAAGGGGGCGGGGCTACTGGTTGGACAGTGACATCCAGGCTGCTGATTGTCGCAGCGATATTCAGGCTGCTGTTTGGACTATAATATTAAGACTTAGACCGGCAAAATAAACTCTTTTCGCTCTCTTTTTTTCCGTTTGGCTTAGGGAGGGCGGCGCACTATCGCCCACTATGGGCCAGCCGCCCCTGATTACTGTGCAATAAATCTCTATTCTATAGTTTAATTTGCAACACAAAATATTTAAAGAGTTGTTATTCTTATTTTATAGTAGCCTGTAGACCTGGAGAATAACCTTAAGAATCTAATTGAGACTGTAGTCGCATGTACTGGCATATAAAAATAATATAACATACAAATTAATAATAATAAATAATAAAAAAGTAGTATTTGTTTAAGAATGTTGATAGACTAACTAATGAACAAGAACAATATTATCTTTCCCACAAGATGTTGTCACACGATGGGGCACTCAGCAGAAGAGAGGGTGCTCGAGCTACTCCCAGCCATAAGAAGTGTCCTGGTTCAAGACAGAAAATATAGCTACCTCAATCCAACCTAGCAGGATGTTTCTGTGTTGGAGTTTATCAACGCAGCAATGAAACCACTAGCTGACTTCACAGACGTCCTCTCAGGGGAAAAATACCTCAGTGTCCTCAGTTAAACCTGTGCTGGAACTGATTAAAGACGACCTTCTCTCTCCAGGCCCCGATGACACTGCACTGACAGCCAGCATTAAACAAAACATGTGCAGGGACCTGACTGAAAAATACAAATCACCTGCAATCCAAGTCCTCCTGAAAAAGGCCACCATCTTGGATCCAAGGTATCGTGGCAGCATGGAGGAGGCAGAGGCATTGGATGATGTCAAACAACAGCTTGTCCAAGAGATACTGGACATAAAAGGGCCAGAAGAAAGTGGAGAAGGTGCCAGTAGTGAGAGCTGCAGCAAAGCTGCTGGAGGAAGCGTGGATGAACCTACTGCTACCGTACCCACCAAGAAAAAGAAGAAGCTGAGTGACCTTCTTCAAAACAGAAGAGCTCATCTCACAAGTCAGACCCAGGCTTCATTACCAAAAAGTGTGCAGGCTGATACAGAGCTGACAAAATTCCTCCAAGAAGATGCACTTGATGTAGATTGTGATCCCTTAATGTGGTGGCATGACAATCAAAGAAAATATCCTTTTATGGCCAAGTTGGCCCAAAAATACATGTGCATTTGTGCAACAAGCACCAGCTCAGAGAGAATGTTTAGCACAGCTGGCAACATTGCTACTCCTGAGAGATCCTGCCATAAGCCACACAAAGTCAACATTTTGGTATTTCTTGCTCGGAATCTGCAAGACTAAAGAAGCTACAAATTTGCATATGATCTGTTGAGGCATCTGGTTTCAGTCATGTTTTTTGTTGGTTTGCACTTTTTTTGGCACAAAGGTACTAACTGACAGTTTTGCCTGTATGTCTGAGCCTAATGTTTATTATTTTTTGAAGTGCAATCTTGTTTACATCCTTTTTATTTAGTGTTTCAATTTTATTTATTGTTTTTGGTTGTGTTTGGGTTTTATTCAAGAGCATTTTTTGTTAAAATAGACTGAGTTCATTTTATTTATTGTTTTTGGTTGTTTTGTTAATTTATTCTGGATATTTTAAATGTCTTCCAGTTGCCAGTTCCAGTGTTCTTTAAAAATAAAAGTTTATTGATCTTCGAAAGGGTGTACTTGCATTATTATGCCATTATCATTATATTAGTTGAAAAAATGCAATATTATCGCTTATCGCAATAATTTCTGGGGCAATTAATCGCCCAGAAAAAATGTTATCGTGACAGGCCTAGCTGCGCCCATGAAGAGATTTATTTTCTTTGTATTTGTACAACGTTCGTCATTTTAATGTCGATTTTAAATGATCTTACACACTTGATTACATTGCTACTTTATTCCGGTCACCAATTTATGCATTGCACGGTGTTGCTGCGCGTGCAATACAATCTTAAGTTGTGTTTGTTTTCGAGCTGGTTTTGATAAAGAGGCTAATGTAGCTAACAATAACAATGACAATTACATGACATAATCGCAGAGACTAACGGGAACGCTATAAATGCTACCAGACACAAAATGATGTCACAAATGCAACTCGAAAGGCTTGTGGCCGAGGCATCTGGAGCACACCATTAGATGTCCTTGCTCGCAACCAGTCAAAACCTAACGTGATGGTCATTTCACACGTGATTTCAGTTTCCATTTCAGTTCAGCCTCTCCACGACTTAACTTTTTGGTTTTACCGTGATAAGAGTTTGTTGGCTGTTATTGAGATATTGTTGAGATATTCGATTGATTGCAGATTGTAGCTCATAGATAGTAATACGAATATATACTGTATATGATAATATATATTTTACACGCTGCAAAAATATTAGAAAAACAGATAATGAATTGACTTATAATATAGAGGAATCAGAGTCGAGTCGAAGTCTCATGTGTTCTCATAAGCTTTATTTTGCATGACCTTGATCAGAACAGTAATGCTTCTTCATAATAGTTAACTACTTTAACGGCACAGATAATCCAAAACCCCAGTGGAAAATAGATGGAAAAAGTGTGTAGTTCACAACGTGACGCAGCTTTTACCTCTTTGCCTCCAACAGAGTTTGTTATGTACTATCATTCAAAAGCACCCTGTTATTTTCCATAGACATTTGACCGAGGGAAACGGGAGGAACTTATACAGTAATACGGAACTTATTCTTCAGAGGTCTATATTAGGTGTGGTGCAGGGATTCAGACCAAGCCCCAATCCGGAGGCCTTCCTAGAAAGGTTATTATGACTTTGAGATCATATAAATATTTATAAATTGTTCCTGACAAGATATTCAGTAGGTCTCTCGTGGAACCCTCTGTCTGTGAAATATAACTGTTTAAGATACTGTTGACCGTAACCCCCTCTGTGTGTGAGCTTTTTAAAAATTATTATTTCCTACAACTTGGTGTGTTACATTTCCGTGTATTGATGTGCCTGACCCCTTAATGTTGTGAAATGCTGGTATGGGCCATTCAACACACCTTTTGTTGTCATCTGTTGACTTAAGAGCGATCTGAAAACGATCTTGCTAAAACCTGTATTTCATCCTTAAAGCCACAGATGCAAGTAGAAAATGCATTTCCTGCAGAAAATGCGGGTAATGCTGTAGTGCAAAGTGTGGTTGAAAATATGTTTTATTCAAGCCACATAGTTTAAGATGTAAATAAATACTAAATGGCTGAAAATCAAGTGAAGGAGTTTGAACAGGGTCTAAATAGAGTAAACAATGTAAAAATGCACACCATTTAAACAATTTAAAATGGTTGAGAACAAATAAAGTGAAGAGTTAAACAAATATCTGAAGTGATCAAGTTTGAATACATTTGAGATAAATTATAGAAAAGCTGATCTGTTCTGATTGTGAGTGTGTGTGTGTGTGTTTTTGTGTGTGTGTGCGTGTGTGTGTTCGTGTGAGTGTGTGGTGGTAAATTGGAAACTGATGTTATTGACCTTATTCCTTTACATTTCAACCCGGTATCACGCCATTGCGTGCTCCTGCGCACGAACGTTAATCTATTGAAGCGTGTTCCCGAGCACGATAGTCCGACTTTTTGCGTGTTGCACAAAACGAAATGTAAACCAATGCATTCTGAATGGGAGTGTTCTAAGACAATTAACGTTCTCCACAAAACGCTACGAGAGAGAGAGAAAGAGAGAGCGGGAGGGACAGAGAGAGAGAGAGAGAGCGAGAGAGAGGCTTCAGAAAGGGTGTGCGCAGATAGTACAGTGCACCCTAGTTATGTTTATGCCAAAACCTATATATATAATTAGGCTATAATTATATTATTTAGCGTGTAATGAGACAATCTATAGCCAAATTGTCGAAGATGCCCGAGAATCTTTCGGGATATCAGCATGGGAAATCGGCGAATCAGACCCATGAATCTATTGTAGCGACCCTGGGACAGTTAAATAGTTTGTGTGTTATGTGTTACATTATATTTCGTTGTCCGTTATGCCAGTTGTTCTATGTGCATGTATTGTAATGTTATTCTTGTCAAACAGCGTGTGGGGCGAATCATTAGGTCAGCTGGGGGAGGGCCTTGGAAGAACAGGAGGGTGGGGGCCTGCACGCGAGTGAGACCGTGTTGCCGGGGTAACCGGGGTTTGTTTGGGTCCGGTTTTCAGCTGTTGGTTTCAATGTTGTTACAATGTTACGGATTTCAGTGACCTGGTTTGTGGTCCATTAAAACTACCTTCAACTAATGACTCGACATGATTATGTCACCGGCGAGGTCGTTACACTATAAAGAAACACGTCATCTCAAGCGGGAGAGAAAGTTTGCGGTGCTGGTTTGTGTCACCAACCCAGCAACCCAGTCGCCAAGAAAAAACGTTGACAGTGCACGTTCCCATGAACACTGGATACGTAGCATTTCAACGTAAAAAATAGCGTGTTATACCTACAGTATCCACGTGTGCCGCTGTGGAGGCGGGTTTCGGGGTTTGGGACACGATTGTTTAGGGGGGGGGGGGAGACTGTTGTTGACCGGGGAGGGGGGGGGGGGGGGGGAGACACGTTTGTTGAGGGGGGGGGGGACACACGATTGTAGGGGGGGGGGGGGGGGGGACACACCAACCCAGCAACCCAGTCGCCAAGAAAAAACGTTGACGGTGCACGTTTCCATGAACACTGGATACGTAGCATTTCAACGTAAAAAATAGCGTGTTATACCTACAGTATCCACGTGTGCCGCTGTGGAGGCGGGTTTCGGGGTTTGGGACACGATTGTTTAGGGGGGGGGGGGGGGGAGACTGTTGTTGACCGGGGAGGGGGGGGGGGGGGGGAGACACGTTTGTTGAGGGGGACGACGACACACGATTGTAGGGGGGGGGACACACGTTAGTTGAAGGGGGGGGGGGGGGGACACGTTTGTTGAGGGGGGGAGACACGTTTGTATCCTAACAACAAAACAAGTTAACAAAAGCCCCATTTGTCAACTGAGAACCCCAATTCCCAGAATCCCCCGCGGCTCCGGAACACGGCGTAGCTTATATTAATCTTTATTATCTGAATGGGAAATGCAATATTTTAGGACAGATACACCATTAAACGCGTTTCTAATGACATTTCTAGCGAGAAATGTACATTTTCCTTACATAATCTTCAGTCAGTGAATGTGTATGATCTTTATTAATCTTTATTATCTGAATGGGAAATGCAATATTTTAGGACAGATACACCATTAAACGCGTTTCTAATGACTTTTCTAGCGAGAAATGTACATTTTCCTTACATAATCTTCAGTCAGTGAATGTGTATGATCTTTATTAATCTTTATTATCTGAATGGGAAATGCAATATTTTAGGACCGATTCACCGTTAAACGTGTTTCTAATAACATTTCTAGCGAGAAATATACTTTTTACTTGCATAATCTTTAGTCAGTGATTGTGTCTGATCTTTAGTTTTATAGTTATTAGGATTTGATCGGCTCGCTCGCATGTTTCAACGACGTCAGGTTGCTTTCGCTAAACTAGCAGCTCACGTGCTTCCTGCGTTTGTGTTATTAAACTGTTACTTTATGTAACTTTTAATGATATCATCTTGTTAGAAACACGTATATCTGAGAGCCAACCCAGTCGCCAAAAGCATACGTTGACAGTGTACTTTTCGTGAACACTGGATTACGTCGCATTTCAACATAAAATAGCGTGTTATACACACACACACACACGCACGCACACGCACAGACACACACACACACACACACACGCACACACGCATTCACACACACGCACGCACACGCGCGCGCACACACACGCACACGGTCGTGCGCAGGAGCACGCAATCGCGTGACACCGGGTTGAAAGAAAGACGTCAACTCTGGAGTGACCGAAAATTTGCGGTGCTGGTTTGTGTGACGTAAGTTCAACTATGATTGACTGCTATTTAAAAACGGTTGAATGCTTGAAATACTAAGATTATGGAGTTGATAGTGCAAATAATTATATTGCCGTTGTCAAAGAATATTAACAGGTATTAACAGCTAATAACAGATAACAAAAGCGTTGCTTCATAGGCTAATGTAGGCCTACGTCGCCACCTGTCCCTCGGGTAGGCTAGCTAGTTCGTTAGTAATTGAAATTGAACAATGAGAAAGGCTTAGATAAGTACCATACACAGCATCATGTTAGAAGGTAATTTACACAATGTAGTCGGCTGTTTGTAAAAAATAGTTTGTTTTTAGTGATTTACTTTTTTCTCCCTGCAGCTTCAAATAAGCATCATACATCTTAACTATCTCTCTGCCAATGCTAATATTTTATATCTATAATCTTTCTTATCTATCTACTATCTGTGTATCTAATCTGTTTTGTTTATCTGTCTATTCGGTTTGTCTGTGTCTTTGTAAATTAGGTAATCTTTCAATATGCCAGGCAGCACATGTAAAACATGCCCCTCCTGCAAAACCATTCTGCCTTGCGCTAAAAAGGTTTGCAGGCACTGCAAAATGGTCCAGCCTGTAAAGGAACGCCTCAAAATTGACTTGAGAAAATTTGAGGCTAAGCGGGAAGAGTGGGCGTCTTCCCGCAAGAAGAACCACAACATGGCTGTTGTCAAGCAGGAAATGTTCCTCCTGGTATGTAAACAATTCAGATTAATTATGTTCTACCTTTAACTGTCTGAATCACTATTGCTTTGAATAGTAGGTCTTTTTTGATTACTACAGGCAAAACATTAACATGCTGTGATTTCCTTACAGCTCGAAAAGCTTCAAGCAGCAGGATATAAACCTGTCCTGCTGCTTGGAAAAGCCACTAAAAAGAGCCATGTGGTCAAGGTGTTCACACCTCGTTGCACCTTGGCCACATTTGCGGAGGAGTCCCTCAAAAAAATGGGCTCCATCCATGAGTACATTTGTCAAGGTATGATTCTTTATTTTTATAAATTCCACACACCCTCTGCTTTGTTTACCAAAATACTAACTGCATCTTGTTATTTGTCCACCACATTCATTTTTATCATGGAACTATTGCTACAATTTTTTTGGTTGCCATTTGCAATTTAATAACCCTTTGCAACACTTTTCAAACTTGCACAGGATGGACCCCTTTTGCAAGTGGGACTGCAGAGGGGCCAGAAGAGGGCAGGGGGACCACTCAGGTGAAGACATACAGGAATATCTATGACAATTAAAGAGGCTAATCCTATATATTGTTATATACTGCATATATACTCCAATATATTATGCTACAAATTACAATATACTAAGTCAGCTGTATAAGTGCTAACCTCTTTTCATGTTTGTTTATGGTTATTTATGTGTATAGATGTGTATAGATCTGTATGGTCTTAATTTCATATTTTTTAAAACTGAATTTACACTTGCACTGTTGAAGTTCCACTGTTGGACTTTGAGTGAGTGTTATCTTATGTCATCTTAGATGGACATGGACATGGGAGAGGTGGAGGACAGGGCCGTGCAGGTGGAGGAGGGGGAGGAGGTGGCCCTGCAGGTGGAGGAGGGGGAGGAGGTGGCCCTGCAGTTGGAGGAGGTGGCCCTGCAGGTGGAGGAGGGGGAGGAGGTGGCCCTGCAGTTGGAGGAGGTGGCCCTGCAGGTGGAGGAGGTGGAGGAGGTGGCCCTGCAGGTGGAGGAGGTGGCCCTGCAGGTGGAGGAGGGGGCCCTGCAGGTGGAGGAGGGGGCCCTGCAGGTGGAGGAGGGGGCCCTGCAGGTGGAGGAGGGGGCCCTGCAGGTAGAGGAGGTGGCCCACCCGGACACGGAAGGACCAGGTATGGATTTTTCAATTAAAGCATGCATGAGAAGGTACTAAGTGTCATACAAATAAACATCATTGCCTGAATGAGTAATATTTTATTTTCCATTCCAACAGCGGTCTCTACTGTGCAGAGGAAGCGGAGGAGAAAAGGTATGTTCAGAATGTCTGTACAGATCGAATTGCTAATTGACTACTATTCTTTTCACCATAGCATTACATTTATTGTAGTTATTTTGGAAAAAGGACTGTAATAAGAATGTTGGTTATGACCATTTGAGTCTTTGTTTGAATACCTCAACATTTCTTTCCTACAGAGCATCACAGCCAGAAGGGGCTTGAAAAAAGGAACAAGACTTTACCGAAGAGTAAGATGAAATAGTTTGTAACGATCAGAGCACTGACAAACCCTTTACACAATTTATAATTATGGAATTGTAAATTATTCTCCTGTGTATTCATAGCAGCGATTACAGCATTAATACAGTATTAATAATTACTGTTATTGATTTTATATTTGCGGTATTTTATATTTGCCAGTGGATAAGCATAGATGGTTTTGTTGTGAAAAACATGTTTTTTATATTTTCAGATTGCCCCTACCATATTGGTCGTGACTCCTTCGAAATAAGGAGTTACGGGAAGGAGAGGATGAGAAAGGTTTGACAGACCCATAAAGACCCAGCAAAAACACATGCGTGATTAACTGTAGGAATGACATTCTCGCTGATTGATCATGAGCATGCATATTAAGTGCATACTGTAAATGTAATTTACTCATGTATACAAGTAATTTGCATAAATATTTTGGAATAGTACCGTCAATGCATTTTGTCTATCAAACTCATAGGCTAACACTGAATTTATTATCTTACTAATGAATTTATGGTTCCTTTCCTTGATAGGGCATTAAAGAAGTCCTTGTTGATTGGCAGCCTTGCCCAGTTTGGTATGTATTTAATTTGGTTTCTTTCTGTTTCACTGGGTTTTTTTAAACCACTTCATTGCTTTTCCGAGTATTCTATATTATACCATATTATTTTGCACCATCTTGGTGCAAAATAGCTGCTGCTATTTTAACGTTTAACAGTAGTTCTTCCACCAAACACACTTGCCAACCAGATTTCCTATCAAGTGGTTTCATCATTCCCTTTCTTATGTGTCATACACTATTACATTATTAGATCTTGAATTATTAGAAAATGACTTGAAAGTGTGGTATTGCTCAAGAACAAAAATGTGCAAAGATTGGGCTTGATTTGTAATTGCCTTTATAGATGAGAATCAATATAAAGTAGGTATATACTGTGTGTTATGTAAGTGGAGTTCGACCAATCATCACAAAACGGTTCATTGATATATTATTTGTTCTCTTTTCAGTGGGAAGGAGTGGGCCAGGTCCTGGCAGCCAAAAGATTTGAATTAGTCCCCCTGCCCTCTTCAAATAAAAACATATTTTCAGTCTTTCTAGAATGTGGTGCTACTCCTGATACATGATTGCCCTGCCATTCAAATGTGGTCACTAAGAGCTTAATGACACACACACACATATATATATATATATATATATATATATATATATATATATATATATATGTATGGACACAACAGTTAATATAAATATGAATTCCAGTCTGTAGGCAGTACATGGTGGGTAAAGTTAAAGTAACTCAAAAGTTGTGGGCTGAAGGGTCTCTAGCTAATAGAGTAGTAGCAGCAATTAATTGAGTATTTAATCCATTCAATGTATTTAAGATATGCATCCAGGTATAATTGCAAATGGCTATATTGTATAGAAAATATTGATTTTAAACATACAAGTGCAAGCAGGGCCTACTGAATGTCAATTTAGTCACAACAGATTATTAAAATATTGTGCTGATAGATCTTTATTCAACACCAAAACACCAGATTCTCTTGGATGATTAAGTTAGCTGCTACGTCAAACCAACCATGGTGTGGTGGTGGTTTCATATATGTGAAAGGGCATTCAAATATAGCCTACTACAATAATAATAATAATACATTTTATTTGTAAATCACTTTTCATAAAAATAATCTCAAAGTGCTACAACAAAACACGAAGGGCAATAACACAATAAAATAAATAATAATCTAAGGACCATAGGTGTTATAGGGTGTACCGATGAGAAGGCTGTTACAGTAATCAAGCCTGGAGGGGATTAAGGCGTGGACGAGTTTCTCTGCGTCAGAGAAGGTGAGGATTGGGCAGAGTTTTGATCAATGATCAATTAGGAGGCCGAAGCCCTAAAGGACAACCCTGTCTCATGAAAATTACGTTCCCAGAGAACTATTCGCCATTCTCAATTATGTTTGTCTGAAAACGTATTTTGTCTCGACAGAAAAACATGGTGGCTAAGCCTATGATGGTTGCTATGGACGCTGAAACTAGCAGCCCGAATGCCGTTTAAAGCATGGAAATAAAACCATTGTCTTTGCTGATTATGTTATTTTATGGAACCGTGTAATGATGTTATTTTTCCACACATAAACACAGAACAGTCTGTTCAACCCGGTATCACGCCAAGGCGTGAAATAGATACATTGGTCCACCTCGCAAGGAGTGTTCAGTGTCACGCTATGCCTGACCAAAGCGTGAAGAGATACACGTTTCTTCCGCCCATCTAAATGAATGGAGGAATAGCACCAATAGGGGTCGATACGTTCTCCCAGCATTTGGGGGAAATGGTTACGTATATATATATATATATATTAGATTAGATTAGAAAACTTTATTTATCCCAAAATGGGCAATTTCGTTCACAGTTTCCAGTCTCAAATAATAGATTACTTAATAAATACAATAAATAGCAATAGGAGGTAGACAAAAACATATATCAAAGGCAGTCCAACACACACATTTAACTCACAATTCATTTCAGCCCGTCAGTAACAACCACCCTGCCCCCGGAAACACCCAGCAACACTGGTGTGCTCTCCACCTACTCCTTACTTTTGTCATCATTTAGTAACCTGATGGTTGCAGGGATAAAAGAGTGGGAGTACCTCATTGTTCTTGTCCTGATTGAACAGTAGCGCTGCCCTGAAGGCATTAGGCATATATATATATATATATATATATATATATATATATATATATATATATATATATATATATATATATATATCCAATATTTTAGGACAGATTGACCATTAAACGTGTTTCTAATAACATTTCTAGCGAGAAATATACTTTTTACTTGCATAATCTTCAGTCAGTGAATGTGTCTGATCTTTTGTTCGATAGTTAGTTTTATGGTCTCCCTAGCATGTTTCAAAGACGTCAGGTTGCTAGGGACGCGACGATCTAGTTGTGGGCCAGCAGAGGGTAACATTTATACCGAATTTGGCCTGTAACCAAATGTATGATATGCTATACGTATAGCCTAGTTTATATGTTATAAATATTTGTTATATGGTCTGGTTATACCTGAACCTGGTTAAAGATGTTCAATGGTCAGATACAGATCATGTTATAACGATAATTGAATAAAAGTTATGGTCTACTTATAGATAGAATATTACACGACGTAATAATTGTATACATATAATAGCCTATATTTTAATATTAAATTAATTAATTACAATAACGGCTTTAAACATGTGACATGCCTACGTTTTTTGGGCCTTTTCTTTTCAATGGGCCTGCGTCAACGTCACGTGACTCTCGGCAAACCACGTTGGTTAAAGACGGCAATGGAGCTTGGTTAGGAAATAGAAAGATATACCATGAAAATATCTTCCCGTAACGGGGCAAACAAGGTGTCATTTGTCATCTACGTTTCGAGGCGATTGCAACGGTGCCATGCATGACCATATTTGACTATGTTTCAGGGTAGTAATTAGCTGTCGATTTTGGAGGCCTTTATAGATAATAACCAGCTATAGATTTGCTACCCGATGGAGTTTTCTGACAAATTACATGTTATTTAGCATCTACATTAGCAGCTGAGTCCAATGAGATCAAGCTCGACCTTGTGCCACACAGAGATCATGCCCTAGACCATAGGTGTACCATGTAAAATACAGGGGCCATGTAGTGTAGGGGGCCGTGTAGGGCCGTGGAGTGTCATGCTTTGTGTCATTGGACTCAGCTCAATGTGTAGATGCTAAATAACATGTCATTTGTCACAAACTTTTATCGGGAAGCAAATCAATAGCTGGTCATTATTGATTAAGGCCTCCAATTTCGACAGCTAATTACTACCATTAAACATGTTTGAATGTGTTCATGTGTGGCACCGTTGCAATCGCCTGGAAGCGTAGATATTGAAGGACATCTTGTTTGCCCTCTTACGCACCGGCCCTACAAGAAATTACTCAGCAAGTGCTCCATCTTGTTGCACCTCACCCAGCGGCTCGCTTACAAGATTTTGGTCTGAAGTTCTACCCAAACCTACACCCTAGCCATCCAACATGCATATCTGAGAATCAGGCCTCTCTTTAATAATGACAAAAAGTTATGAGAGAAACACACATTAACTTTTTGTTATCTCATAAGCGGCGTGGTGCCGGCTCCTTTTGACCTTTTGACCCCCGACTTCAAAAACGTGGCCACAGGCCAGCTGTGTCTACACACCTTTAGCCACAAATGTACACCTCCATCCCACAAAAAATGGGGACTAGAAACTAACCTCTGTCTTATGTACATTTACTGTACTGTTGGAGGTCACGCCCCTTTGCCGACCTTTTCGAGATAGCTAGGGATGCTAAAATGTTTACACACATTTCCCGGGGCCCCGTGTACGACATATCCGAGATTTGGAGTTCTAGCCCTTAGAGAAAAAAAGTTTTCCCAAATGGAGTGTCATTTGGACAAAGCCCCTCAGAAGTGTAGCCTGCAAGACCTAATGGTTCAGAATGTGGTGGAAAAACAGTTTTTGAGATAGGAAGGTCCTACCGCCCTGAAATTTTAATACCTTGTTCTAGGGCCTAACTGGGACCTCCGCACCGAAACTTGGCCCGGTCGGACCCCGAGGGCAGGAAGGGGGGGCCCTTCCTGTCCGAGACTTGGCCCGGTCAGACCCCGAGGGCAGGCCCCCCCTTCCTGCCCTCGGGGTCCGACCGGGCCAAGTTTCGGTGCGGAGGTCCCAGTTAGGCCCTAGAATAAGGTATTAAAATTTCAGGGCGGTAGGACCTTCCTATCTCAAAAACTGTTTTTCCACCACATTCTGAACCATTAGGTCTTGCAGGCTACACTTCTGAGGGGCTTTGTCCAAATGACACTCCATTTGGGAAAACTTTTTTTCTCTAAGGGCTAGAACTCCAAATCTCGGATATGTCGTACACGGGGCCCCGGGAAATGTGTGTAAACATTTTAGCATCTCTAGCTATCTCGAAAAGGTGGAAAAAGGGGCGTGACCTCCAACAGTAGAGTAAATGTATATGACAGAGGTTATGTTTCTAGTCCCCATTTACTGTGGGATGTAGGTGTACATTTGTGGCTTAAGGTGGGTAGACACAGCTGGCCTGTGGACACGTTTTTGAAGTCTGGGGTCAAAAGGTCAAAAGGAGCCGGCACCACACCGCTTATGAGATAACAAAAAGTTAATGTGCATTTCTCTCATAACTTGTCCTTAAAGTGACTGTCAACGTATGCTTTTGGCGACTGGGTTGCCATACCACAAAGGTTCAAAATAGTTTTTCATCAACCCCCAAACCTTGACATTCTTTCTCATTATAACAAGATATTTCTCGAATCTCATCCACTTCTGAAATTGTATACATGAATGAAATTCATAGTATCCGCGTTTACATGGCACATCTGATCCGCATAGATTTCTATGCGTAATAGATCTCTTCCTAAAATGTGATCCGAATGTACTGTATACATGGCAGTAACAAAAGTGTCCGTTAAGTCTCGTGCATAGAAATCTATGCGGAACAGATGTGTCCATGTCAATAAGGCTAGTGAGGTTATAGCACTATTTATTCTCACCCACCCCATCTTGAATTGAAGAGATAGATTTTTTTATTTTTTTATTTTAAACATAGCAATAACAATGATCATTTGTGTACATCAAGCGAGGCACGAAACCACACCATCAACTAAGTTGCTTGTTCTCTTGCATCTTCCTCATCCTCGCTGGTGTCTGGACTGACCAGGCCCATCGGATCACATTCCTCTTCCTCACAAACATCAAGGAGGACAGAGGCCAATGGACCTTGCCAAGAGACAGTGAAGTCCATTTTCATCTTCTACAAGTAGAGGACAGAAAACCCAACGACGTTAATATATATTGAAACATCCCCCACTAATTGAATACATTAAATGGGATCCCCAAAACTTGTCTTTAACTTACCGTATCTTGCAAGCTCCGTCTTGAGGGCCACTCCCAGGTTCTGCAACCACGTACAGTGCTGGGCCATCTCCAACACCAGGATAGGGAGCTCCTCTTCCAGCCGTGTTTTCAGCATTTCCTGGTCGTGCAGTCGTTTCTTGACCCCGATTGTTACTAATGATCCAAAATATTAAGATCAATACATGAGTATCTGGCATAACATTTAGCAATGCAACCATAATGGAAACAGAATTTAGAAATGATGTTTCTTTCCCAAAATCGTTTTATATATTACAAAACCACCATTATATTTAATATATCATTTCAGGATAGTTCACTATTCCGATATACTGCATGACATTTTAAAAGCATTGAAAAATGCATACCACTGCCATAGTCCTCCCATGGCCATATTGCGCCAGTGCTCTGTCCAGCCAAAGAGTGGTCAACCAAGGCCACATCAATCCTTTTGGAGAGGTCTGCAACAAGACTGTTGTATTTATCAATCTCCTGGAGAAGGCGCTTTTTGTCTTCCGTCAACTTTCTTCGGAGACGATGGCGAAGCTTGTTGCTGTCTAGATTGTTTAGGAGAAACGTAATATGCAGACACAAAAACCTTGTATAGGTTATATTAAAAACAATATAGATACATTGTTAGGTATACCGGATAACTCAAGAAAAAGCCTACATACCATTCTGACGGTAGAGGGTTTGTTTCTGTTGCTTTAGACCCAGATGGAGACCCTCAATGGACTGCTGGAGAACGTGCAGACCCGTTACTGGGGTCTCTGTAGATATCCGTTAGGGTGAAATTAAGCTCAGTGTACTGTATTCTATACAATGCAACCGAGTTTTCTAGATTTTTGCAGCACTAATGCTTCACTGATTGTGTATTATTTTGATTACCGTTTGAACACAAATGTCTGTAAGGAAACTGCAAAAAGGCATGTATATTGTTCTGTCCTCACCGCTCTCTGCCCATTCCTTGACTTCAGCAATCCACTGTACAGCCATTGCATTTGAGCACTGCAGGTCCTTCTGCAGTTGTGACAGCCTCTCTGCCTCTTCTTCTGCCCTTTTAGATGTCTAAAATATTTACAATAATTACAATAGGAACTCAGTCTGCCTAACAACTGGCACAAAAACATACATGAATATGAAACATACCTTCACATATCTTGTGGAGAGGGCCTTGTGTAGCGTCTCTGCTTTGTGATGGTTCCAACCCATTGCATGCACAGTGAGCATGTCCACACGTGCTGGTATAAGGAGAATTACATTATGTTCTGCAATCTATGAGCAATATTAGATGATAGCATAAACTCAGACCAAAGTGACTTACCTGCTTTTGACATGTACTTTGTTGTCAGGGCACAACGGGAGAGGTAGCTGTTTATTTGCTCCACCTCCTCACCGGCAGTTGTGCCTGCTCCCTTCTGATTCCGACCACTCCATTTTATCTGTTGCAAGGATGGGTGGATTTGGGGTTCATTAGAGCCAATGAAGCAGTTGGAAAACGTGGACAAATATTATGGAAAAGGAATTCAGCTTAAAGCTGTCCATTCCTATAGTAACACATGGCGTATTCATTTGAAAATAACAGATAACAGACATACCTCACACTTGGTAGCATGAGCTCTTGCATGCATGATGCTCAGGAAGGGCTTCATTTCTGTGAGGCTCTTGAGAGCTGGAATGACCGAAGCAACTTTTTGTAGGTATGGCCAGTATTTGCATGCCACATCCATAGCAAAAAACTGTGCCTTGCTTGGGAGAAGCTCCCTTTGGAGATACATAGGATACGCAAATATCTCTCCTCGGTACATGTTAAGGGCTTTTAAAAGGAAGCCATGCCGACACACCGCAACCTCAACGCCTTCCTCATCCAGTTTAGAGGCCCGCCTAGAGGTCTCCCTTGCTGCTGCCCATTGAGAGTCTCCACATGTGCCTCTCCCCTTTATCTGTGAATATAGTGCATACACATATTGTTAATGTAATTCACGACAAAAGAGTAGGGAGTATGGAATACTTCTAGAAGTCCAGGAAATGCAATGATTCCTTTAGTAACAGAACTATTTGAGTGTTTAAACTTAGCTTAAACTTACATTCTTCACCGCCATCTGTATTGTGTTGACAAAATCAGACACCTCACTGTCTTTGGCTAGAAATAGCCCATCAAAAAAGGGAGTGTCATTAGATCTAGGGGAAAAATATATAACATCCATTACCTACTCTTGTTGTCACTTACAGTCACGACTCAATTACCAAAGAGAACTTAAAGTGCACCTTCCAGTATGGCCAAAGCGATAAAGCTTCCTGTTGCCATCTGCTGACACTGCTACCATTTCAGGTGTGCAGGCAGGGCAGGTGAAAGGGGTATCACAGCAGAGCTGGTCTTTCTCAAAGGAGGCGTATGCAAACTCAAGAAAGCTCCTCTGCAGGGCATCCCCGTTGATCTGTCCAGACTAGAAAGTATATCAGAATATGGAAAACATTTTTGAGATGGTCAAAAAAAAATAAAAAAATTGCTGACAATATTGTTGAGCATAATAAATAGTATTGCTGATGTCACTTACTCTTCCTGCACACAGTGTGCGATGTTCCAGCATTTTTGCAAGGGCTTGCCTGGAGAATCCAGGTGAGATCAACTTCAGCTCCTGAAAGGTGTTGAGGAGGTCCACCGTGTAGATTGTGGAAGCATTTGCAGAAGCTGGCCAATATCCACTCCTGACTAGGTCTCTCACATCAGGGGCCCACTGCTGCAGGCATGTTTGGCACACATAACGTGGCAAATGCAAATCATAACGCCCTAACGAAAAAAACAACATTAGTCATAATCATTGACACATATTGTATATTAGACTAACAGAAGTCTAAATAGAGAACTGGTTTCTACCATTGATGGTAATCAAGATGACTGGTTTCCCAGCTTCCACTGTGAAGCTAGGGACCTGGCAGGTGCAGTGCTGTGCTGGCATTGTGGGTAAAATGCGATCTGTCGAAAAGAAAAGTGAACATTCTGTATATGGCAGCAGACTGAATAAACAAGATAAGGATCAGGAAGTCTAGACAGGTAGATTTGTCAGACCTTACCTTGCTCATGTGTGGCATATATTCCAGTCTCTCCTCTTGAGATACATGTGGATGGGGGAATGGCTTTAAAGAAGCCATCCACCACGCTGTCCCTGTTGTGGAGTGGCCGTTTGCTGTGGTTATGCATGTCGCAGGCCCCACAAAACCACTGCTCCGGAAGGCACTCTCTGCACCTAAGCAGACAAAACACTCAAGTCAAGTCACTCAATTTATATGATATACTTTTTTTAGTGTACATAGATACATTCTATTATTTGATTGATGAACATCCAACCTTATAACAGCCGGCTTGTGGCAGAAGCAACAGAATGGCTTGCCAACAGCCTCAGATTCCAAAAGGCATCTGAGGTGGTACGGCCGTGCTTCCTCCCAACGGTCAGAGGCTTTCTGCTGCCTAACAGACCACGATGATGCTGCGCTTCTCTCAGGCTCAGCAGGACAGGGGCTTGAATCCAGTAGGGCAGAAAGCCTCTCCATGTTTTGTTCTGCAAATAAAATATAACCAAATGATCTACATTCTATATACAGTATTTGGATTTCAGAATTAAACACTGTATATTTACCAAACATCTCTTGAGGATTTTGCTGTGCTCTGGGTAAGGGCAAGGAATCCTCTGAAGGAAGTGCCAACACCTCAGTGTCCATGCCTGTTAAACAGTACATGACAGATTAATATATCTCTACGGCAGACACTCAAGTGCTTGCACTGCTGCAAGAAACTCATTTGACAGTAAGTACGTCAATCAAACGGTCGTACGGCACTCCCTCTCCCCCGCTCCCATGTACTTGTACTTGGAATGGGTAGAGTCAGCGTTGAAGGAGAGTGGGTAGGACCATTTGAGTTGTGTATTTTCAAAATCTGCTGGCGTTTCGCAAATCCCATACCCAACCTTTAACGGTCCAAATGTTACAAATCGACTTTGACCCACGGGAACGAAAAATCGAATAATAGAAAATTCTGACCCATCCCTAAATGCCATGGGTAATTGTTTGTCACCAAATTAAACTAATCTGAATTTGCACATAAACAAACCTGTAGTTAGGCCACTCCATCGGTCTGCACGGCCTGTATGGCCCGCACGGCCTCCACGTCTCCCTCTGGCCTTGCCGCGTCCGCTCCGTTTGGTTGAGCTCCGTGGTGAATCCCCTCCAGATCTTGCCCGATTGACATTCTCCGCAGCCTCCTGTGTGTTTAAGTCCAACATCTTGTTAGACGGAGTTTCTGAGGTACTGAAACATTCATTTCATGTACAAGTTCAAGTTCAGTTAATGTACAAAAGGTTGTTACCATGGCTTCTGCAAGGAATTGGTCATGCATCAACCCAACGGCAAGGTGTCTTCCTTCTGTGCGGGGGTCACGGAGATCCAGGTCAAACAACTTGTCCATAGCAACACGAGAGAAAAGTTACAGCGATAGAATGAATAGAACTACTGCCGACAATCGATCTAGAGAATGCTTGTAAGATTAGCAGTCCTATCTATATGTCGCTCGAGAGCAGCGTCATAGAGCTCGTAAGTTCGCCCCTTCCGGTAGGCCCCTCATGGGACCTCTGAGATCGAAAAATATGAATGGGTTTCAATGGAGAGAAAGTAATTATTTTCTGGTCCCCGTCTTTATATGTGCTGGATTACACATATGTATACGTAGCGGAAGAGTCGGAGCCAGGCTGAGCCAAAGTCGGCGCATTTTCCACATAGCCTGCATTAATAGAGTCATTTTTTAGTTTTTATAGTTTTTTATAGCTGCTAGGCGTAAAGAGTTCACCTTTCAAAGCGGGATGTTTATTGCGGGGGAGGAGCCACGGCGGCAGTCGTGATCGTAATTTCCGGTTAGTGCACCACGGAGTACTCGATTTGGAACAGCACTCACATCTGAACAATTAACGTAGTAGATAGTACGGATAGTATACTTCCTTTAAGTATACTCATGGAAGTACAGGTATTGGAACACGGCAGCCTTAACAGCATAGCCTATTTGTATAATAAGGGAAATAATTACTTTTCCAAAGCCAAAACTTACTTTATTTTTCAAGTTTTACAAAGAAGAAATCTAAAAATCATTGTACAAGATACTGTGTGTGTGTGTGTGTGTGTATTTGTGTGTGTGTGTGTGTGTGTGCGCGCGCGTGTGTCTGTGCGTGCGTGTGTGTGTGTGTATAACACGCTATTTTATGTTGAAATGCGACGTAATCCAGTGTTCACGAAAAGTACACTGTCAACGTATGCTTTTGGCGACTGGGTTGGCTCTCAGATATACGTGTTTCTAACAAGATGATATCATTAAAAGTTACATAAAGTAACAGTTTAATAACACAAACGCAGGAAGCACGTGAGCTGCTAGTTTAGCGAAAGCAACCTGACGTCGTTGAAACATGCGAGCGAGCCGATCAAATCCTAATAACTATAAAACTAAAGATCAGACACAATCACTGACTAAAGATTATGCAAGTAAAAAGTATATTTCTCTCTAGAAATGTTATTAGAAACACGTTTAACGGTGAATCGGTCCTAAAATATTGCATTTCCCATTCAGATAATAAAGATTAATAAAGATCATACACATTCACTGACTGAAGATTATGTAAGGAAAATGTACATTTCTCGCTAGAAAAGTCATTAGAAACGCGTTTAATGGTGTATCTGTCCTAAAATATTGCATTTCCCATTCAGATAATAAAGATTAATAAAGATCATACACATTCACTGACTGAAGATTATGTAAGGAAAATGTACATTTCTCGCTAGAAATGTCATTAGAAACGCGTTTAATGGTGTATCTGTCCTAAAATATTGCATTTCCCATTCAGATAATAAAGATTAATATAAGCTACGCCGTGTTCCGGAGCCGCGGGGGATTCTGGGAATTGGGGTTCTCAGTTGACAAATGGGGCTTTTGTTAACTTGTTTTGTTGTTAGGATACAAACGTGTCTCCCCCCCTCAACAAACGTGTCCCCCCCCCCCCCCCCCCCCCCTTCAACTAACGTGTGTCCCCCCCCCTACAATCGTGTGTCGTCGTCCCCCTCAACAAACGTGTCTCCCCCCCCCCCCCCCTCCCCGGTCAACAACAGTCTCCCCCCCCCCCCCTAAACAATCGTGTCCCAAACCCCGAAACCCGCCTCCACAGCGGCACACGTGGATACTGTAGGTATAACACGCTATTTTTTACGTTGAAATGCTACGTATCCAGTGTTCATGGAAACGTGCACGTCAACGTTTTTTCTTGGCGACTGGGTTGCTGGGTTGGTGTGTCCCCCCCCCCCCCCCCTACAATCGTGTGTCCCCCCCCCCCTCAACAAACGTGTCTCCCCCCCCCCCCCCCCCCCCCCCTCCCCGGTCAACAACAGTCTCCCCCCCCCCCCTAAACAATCGTGTCCCAAACCCCGAAACCCGCCTCCACAGCGGCACACGTGGATACTGTAGGTATAACACGCTATTTTTTACGTTGAAATGCTACGTATCCAGTGTTCATGGAAACGTGCACTGTCAACGTTTTTTCTTGGCGACTGGGTTGCTGGGTTGGTGACACAAACCAGCACCGCAAACTTTCTCTCCCGCTTGAGATGACGTGTTTCTTTATAGTGTAACGACCTCGCCGGTGACATAATCATGTCGAGTCATTAGTTGAAGGTAGTTTTAATGGACCAAAAACCAGGTCACTGAAACCCGTAACATTGTAACAACATTGAAACCAACAGCTGAAAACCGGACCCAAACAAACCCCGGTTACCCCGGCAACACGGTCTCACTCGCGTGCAGGCCCCCACCCTCCTGTTCTTCCAAGGCCCTCCCCCAGCTGACCTAATGATTCGCCCCACACGCTGTTTGACAAGAATAACATTACAATACATGCACATAGAACAACTGGCATAACGGACAACGAAATATAATGTAACACATAACACACAAACTATTTAACTGTCCCAGGGTCGCTACAATAGATTCATGGGTCTGATTCGCCGATTTCCCATGCTGATATCCCGAAAGATTCTCGGGCATCTTCGACAATTTGGCTATAGATTGTCTCATTACACGCTAAATAATATAATTATAGCCTAATTATATATATAGGTTTTGGCATAAACATAACTAGGGTGCACTGTACTATCTGCGCACACCCTTTCTGAAGCCTCTCTCTCGCTCTCTCTCTCTCTCTCTGTCCCTCCCGCTCTCTCTTTCTCTCTCGTAGCGTTTTGTGGAGAACGTTAATTGTCTTAGAACACTCCCATTCAGAATGCATTGGTTTACATTTCGTTTTGTGTAACACGCAAAAAGTCGGACTATCGTGCTCGGGAACACGCTTCAATAGATTAACGTTCGTGCGCAGGAGCACGCAATGGCGTGATACCGGGTTGTACATTTAGTTCATCAAAATAAGCCCACAAAATGACGAGGCTCATCCCTTTGGGGCTTAGCTTTCATATGGCATATCATTTGTGTAGGTAGCATGATGTGAAAAAAGATACTTTAAGCATTGTTGCTAGCATGTAGCTTCTACCGGGAGTAAACCGCATATGTAGCAAGCACCTAGCCTCTGGCTCTATAAACGGGGGTCCCCACAGGCAACCGCCCAATATATAACAATCATATTTCCAATCGATTAATCATTTTAGAGCTAGTGTAATAAGAAACAAAATAACAGTTTAAGCTTGACATTGTGTTTCTAGGTTAAATATTGAGGTTGTTTAGGCTCTGCAACGTCCAAAATGGTTAGCTTTTGTGAAAGCCACCTTGGGCTAGAGCGTCATCTATCTACAACGTCCTCACTTTCTAGCCTCAACGGAAGTCAATGAGACCAACTGAAAATATACAAAGTTAAACTGTGATTCTGAAAAAAGATACAAGTGTGTTGACTTGTTAAATGTTTGAATGAAGGTTAATGGTTTTAAAATGACCAAGTTACGAAGTTTGAAGTGTCAGAATGGGCGGACGGCTCCACCGTCCACCCATTGACTTCCAATGTAAGAATTTATATTTAAAAACTAAAACAGTTAAAAAATATTTATATATGTTTTGAATTAAAGCGCATGACTCCAAGATAATCTAAACATTTTAAAATTAGAATGGAGTCTCTAGGTGAAAAATTGTGGAAGGAGCATTCACCTAAATAAAATAAGCATTCACCTAAAAAGTGATAGTTTACTTAAGGCGGTGAATATGTGTTTTAAAGTGGAACTTTCAGTTGGACACAGCAATAATTTCTTTGTATTTGATTCCAGACGACGATCGAGGCTTTGGAGGCGAATCGTCCGAGCCAAATGCAAATGTGATCATCGACGTCAGAAGTGTGTGCATCAGCGTCGGAGATGTAACGGTCTTGAAGAGTCCGCTGACCACAGTCTTCCTCCCCATCGTCTACATCATCGTATTTGTCGTGGGTCTGCCTGCCAACGCTCTGGCCCTCTGGGTGTTTCTATTCCGGACCAAGAAGAAGAACCCGTCCTCCATCTTCATGGCCAACCTGGCGCTGTGTGACCTGCTCTTTGTCATCTGGATCCCCCTGAAGATTGCCTACCACTTCAACGGCAATAGCTGGATCTACGGCGAGGGTCTTTGCAAGGTCCTGGTGGGGTTCTTCTACGCCAACATGTACTGCTCCACCGCCTTCATTGCCTGCATCAGCATTCAGCGCTACTGGGGTGTCATCCAGCCATTGTCCTGGCAACGAAAGGACAACACTGTGAGCGTGGCCATCTCCGTGTTGATCTGGCTGGCGGTCTGGGTCCTGACCACGCCCCTCTTCCTGTACGACCAGACGGTGAGGGTCATCAACATGGACATCGTTACGTGCCACGACGTCACCAATCTTAACCAGAGGGAGTTGGCGGCCGGCTACTTCCTGACCATGGGCATCCTGGGATTCGTAGTGCCAGCGGCGGTGTGCGTGGTGGCCTACGTGCTGATGCTCAAAGCCCTGCGGAGCTCCATGACGGATGAGGCCATCGCCAAGAAGCGACGCAAGGCGGTGCTGCTGATCATCACCGTGCTGGTCATGTTCCTGGTGTGCTTCAGTCCCAGTAACATCATGTTGCTGGTACACTACGGCCTCCTGCTGGCACAGATAACCAACAACGGCTACAGCTTCTACATCACCACCCTGTGCCTGGCCAGCCTCAACAGCTGCATCGACCCCTTCGTCTACTACTTCATCTCGGAGGACTACCGCCAACACATACGGAACACGCTCATCTGCCGCAGCCAGCGCAAGGCAGAGCGCATGCGCGTGTCCTTCAGCGCACTCAAGAACTCCAAGAAGGGTACGTGCAGCTCTGATAGCTCTGGAAAGAACAAGAGCAGCAGCTGCTGACCGCGGGGGGCGGGTTGGACTTGGCAGGTTCTGCCTCACAACGCGACACACTTTTTAATGTTTTAACATGAGCTTGTTTTCCTATGAATGTGTATATTCTTTGAATTAGAATTGTTTGTTTTTTATCTTGTCCCTGGTGTTGCTGGTATCCGACCGGCAGTTTATTGTCCAAATAAGGCATGTTGTTTCTGTTTCTTTTTTACTCCGATATCTGAGATCCTATATTCTTTTAAATAAATCACATTGCTCAAATGGATTTCTTCTGTGATTTTATTTTTTGATTCAGATAGTCTACACAAATAAGGAAAATTTGCTTATTAGTTTTGTTTCCGTTATTTGACATACAATTGAATATATCGATATCGATATCGATATTGCACAAAATTTATTTGCCCCTTTTATATCTACAAAATAAATGAATAATGATGTATTTAAAATCATTAAGGCCCAATAACAATTGAAAAGCATTCAAACATGACGCTATGGGCCGGAAACTCATGTCATTGTACGACGAGGGGCGGTACCTTTTCATTGTCCTCAATGCAGAGAGCTGTTGGCCTTAACACGCACGGACAAGAGGCCCACCAACGAGCCCTTAGCCTCGGACCTCAATGAGTACGGCAACACTACTATGGGGTGCCATTTGTAAACTGCTTCTAAAAAACTTACTTCACTTGTTCCAGAATAGCTTGAGCTTTGCTTATTTTTTTTTCCAGATTTAGCAAATAAACACCCCTTCAAACTGCACACTGCTCATTTTTCATCAACATTTTACATCTAAATCTTTACATGTAAATCTATTGCTTAATTCTAAATCTACATTTTATATCTGTCAAGTTATCTATGTTATTTCCTCAACATATCGAAGTCTATGGCCGAACATGGTTAGTATCCCTCCTGGCTGATTTCTATGGTTCTCCTGAGTAGACTCAGGAGAGGTCAGTCAGGCCGGCTGTCAGTGTGAATGCTGAGTGATTGGTGGTATTGTTTTCAGTATTGAGAAGACAATAGAATTATCTCTGCTCTACTTCATTACTGATTAAATTAACCCGGGTCTTATGGTCATGTTTTGAACCCTGCATCAGAAAACGATGTACCATCAATCAATGATATCTCGCCTTATTTCCGGTTATTGAATTCCTTCAATATGATTTAATCGATAGTAGTTATATTATGGCGCGTTCACATCACAGGGAATGATGGGGAAAACATTTTCGCAACGTTCTCGTGAACGACGAAAATGTTTTCCCCATAATTCCCAGCGATCTGAACGAGCCATAAGTCTCGCCTTCCCTCGGTCAAATGTCTATGGGAAATAACATGGCGTTTTTCAATGATCGTACATAACAAACTCTGTAGGTGGCTAAGAAGTAAAAGCTGCGTCACGAGTTTTGGATTGTCGGTGTCTTTAAAGTCCTAGTAAACGATTAGAGTTGCCAACTCTCACGCATCTGGCGTGACACTCACGCTTTCAGCATCAATCTCACGCTCTCACCTCACGTAAGAAATGTCACGCCAAATAGCCCATCTTTTAAAAAATAATGATCATCAACTTTTGTCCGTCCATTCACTGTTGATCATTCACTACTAGACCACAGAATATACAGGAAATATGCTTGTTAGATCTATCTATCCATCTATTTATCTATCTATTCAGACCGACTGCATTGACTGCAGTGCAGGCTGATCTACGACGTCCTCCGCGCACCTTTCTCTGTTGATTCGCCGCTCCCTTGCGTCTATTAGTTGTGTGTGAAAAGTGTTGAGTGAAAGACGCGTGTTTGGGAAGAAGCAAATAAAGTCTTGGTTAAGGTCTGAGAGCGCAAATAAATGCCTCAAACTAGTGCTATCATTTTAAAATAACAACGTTACATTTGTTTTATTGCTGTTGTTATTTTAACGCAATTAATGCGGATACTCCGCTATTTGGTTTCATTTACTTATAAGAGCATGTAGGCCTACTGCTCAATACTCAACCTAAAATTATGGCCAGGGTATCAAAATAAACAAGAATATCTAATGTGCATTTTCATGTGATTCCCAACATCTGCACAAGATGATGAAGAGAGAAAATATACCTCAAAGAGCTTTTCAGAGACCTTCTCTAAAATGGCAGGATCCAAAAACTCTCCTTCCCTCCTTCCTGTCTACTGCCTATCTGCCTCACTGTGTGGAGTGTGGACCTTGTTGGAATTCAACCAGAACTTGTTAGTTCGGTCTTACTTAGTCTACATATTATTAATATTACAAGTGCCTTTCGAGCTAAGCACGGCAAGAACAAGTCAATATAGGCGTTACTTTACTGAATCTCTTGGCTTCTATAGGCTACATAATCGAGAGGATATGTTACAGTTCAAAATATTTTAATTAGCCTATATTATTTTAATTATGATTTAACATTAATTCCATGTTGTTACTTTTCAATATCTGTCATTAGGCTAAATAAAGTCACGTTTGGCAATGAGCGGTGTCCAAGTAACCTATTCTCGCAATATAGTCCCTAAAGGTTTTCTCATGGTTTGACAGCCCTCCTCACAACAAAATTACAAGGTTTCTTAATGTAGTCTAGGCTATCAACTAATAACCAAATTACTTAACTAATTAAAAGGACATGACACACTGTTACCTTCTGTTAAATTCCTTCTTTCTGGGTAAGACTGGGAATAAATTCTGAGGTCTTGGTTAAGTACATATCTATGGCAGCAGGTGCCAGTAGGTCTATACAGCTGTGTTCCTATGCCAATGCATGATTATAGGCGCATTCATGGTCCTGGTGATAACGAGACGCCTCTTCGGAAGTCAAAAGTTCTTTTTTTTTTATCCGATAAAAAACTGTCAGAACTAAACAGAACTTAGTAGGATCAGTTTCAAGTTTGAATGCCTTCATTTCCTTGTAGCCTTCTATCCTTTTGCTATGGGAAGCATATTGTATTGCCACTGTATGGAAGGCTATACTTGCTCTTATCTAGAGCTGGTTTACCAGTTACCTGTTACCTGTCCTCCAAGTGCCTCGTGACACATAGGGCCTTTACAGAACCTTTACATTTCTCTTGGTCCGCTGCTGCAACTCGCACCTCATCCCATGAGCCCCAGCCACCATTTCTCCTCTCTTTCTCCAGTTTGTCCTAGGTCTTCCTCTTCTTCTTTTCCCTTCCGGTGCCCACGTCTTTGCCACATTGCCTTCATCTCAGCTCACTTAAGCAGGGCCTCAGTCCTGATATGATCTTGCCATTGGACACGGAGAATTCTGCGCAGGCGCTTGTTATTGAATACCAGTGTTTACCACGGACAGAAAGCGTGGTGCCAGGGCCGGAGTGGGGCAAGATTCAGGAGCCCTGAGGGGGGGCGACGGGAGTGTGGGGGGGGGGGGGGGGGACGGACGACTAATAAGGTTTAAGGACTAATAATAGTCCTTAAACCAATCAGACCAACGATCGCTTTGATCGCAAAAATCGATTCCCTTGTCGTCATTGTGTTAAACCAGCCAATAGCGCACCAGGGGGAAAGGCCATCTTGGTGATTGTCTCCAGTAAAAGCGGATCGTAAACAGAAAGAAATGCATTGCTCTCCAGCCCCTGCTTCAGTTTGGTAAAACGGTCGCCGACCGTCTTCTCTGTACCAAATATCCGGCTGCTTCGGGTTTTCCTTTGATAGGCGCGTTGAGAGGAGGAGCGGGCGATAAGTGTTCCCGCGCACCGCTGGCATGAATGCGCGATTGTCTCTGTGTGTGCGTGTTCATGTGCGTATGCGTGTGCGAATGAGAATGTCAGGGAGAAAGAGTGCTATGAGGAGATGAATGAACGGAACGATATTTATATTTAAAAATCAAAAAAAAAAAAAGAAGTGGAATCAAATTGTGGCGCTCTGTGTTGATTCTGTGGCGCTGCACCACACATTAGTCTATGCATGGGAAACACTGAATACATCGACTAATTTGTCATCACCTTTATTAATTTTCCAGGTCTCGCATCCATACAGCAAGACAGGTAACACCAAGGTCTTGTACAGTATTAGCTTAGTTCTCCTCCAGATGCTGTTTGAGTTCCAAATTCTCTTTAGTCTGACAAAGGTCCCCCTTGCCTTTGAAAGCCTGTTCTGTAAGACTTTCATTCCGCCGCCTCTTTGCTAACTTTTGCTCCAAGATACGGGAATTCTTCCACCTCCTCGATTACCTGCCAATTAATGTTTATGTTTATTCTTGTCTCCTTTTTCGCATTGGTTCTTAAGAATTTTATCTTTCCAAGGTTGATTCTAAGCCCTACCCGTTTGGCTGCCTCATCCAATCTGATGGTTTTGTCTTGGTTCACATATAGGGTTGCTTGCCACTTGTTTACCTGTTCTATGATGTTTCTCAGTATAAAGACTTGATCTGTTGTTCCTCTTCCGTGCCTATAGCCCGCCTGCTCCTTCCTCAGTCTCTTGTCAACTCCATATCTCACTCTGTCAATGACAATTTGTCCCAGTATCTTCCCAAAGACAGGCAGCAGTGTTATGCCTCTTGAGTTCTTACAATCTTTTAGGTTGCCTTTCTTCGGCAGCTTTATGATCACCCCTCTTTTCCAAGCTTCTGGGATAGCCTCAAACTTCCACACCTTCGACAGCAACTCCTGTATTTTCCTTGGCAAAAACTCCACGTTTGTCTTCAATAATTCCGCTGTGATGTTATCAATGCCAGGTGCTTTCCCGCTCTTCAACTTTTTAACTGCCTCTTTTACCTCACCCAGAGTTGGTTCGTTCACTGCTATCTCCTGAATTTCATCTTCTAAGTCAAATCCTACTTCGTCTGTGATGGTTATCGGATTCCCTGGCGTTTCCCTGTTCAGTACTACTTTAAAGTGTTCTGTCCATCTGTCCAGTACATCCTTCTTCTTACTGAGGTTTCCGTTCTTATCCATCACTGCTGCACTTTGTCTTGGTTTGTCATTGCATAAAGACTTTCTCAGTCCATACAGTGTCTTCATGTGCTGACCTCGTGCAGCCTCTTCAGCTTGACTTGCAACGTTATCTAGCCATCTCCTCATGTCTGCCTTGATACTCCTTTTGACCTCTCTGTTCTTCTCTACATATTTTGCCCTTAGTTGTGTCTTCACCCTTTCTAAACTACTTAAGATCTTCTTATTGGTAGCTTCCCGTTGATCGACTAGCTGCCATGATTCCTCGCTAATCCATGGTTTCTTCTTCCGGGGATTACCTAAAACAGTTTCTGCAACCTCTGTGTACGCTTTCCGCATTACCTCAAAATCCCTCTCTACTTCACATTGATCCCCTCCTAGGTGTTGTTGTAAAGCCTGAGGGGTATTCCACGAACTGAGGTTTAACAAACACTTAATGCTGAACTCTAGGTTGATTGATCCTGTACCGACTAACCCAGAGCTGTCGGTTCCACAGCACCGGTTATGCATTAGTTCAATCAACACGGGGTTGGTTAACACAGGGTTGTGCATGTTCACGGCAAACCTATAATGACGTGATGTATGGATCATGGGAATACTGATCAAAATGGCGAAATGGGCCGCATATTTCACCGATCTCGACCTCCAGGTTCTCCTGGGGAGTTACGATGAGGAAAAGGTAGTGATAATGAGGAAAGGTAACACTAAAGCATGTGCCATACAGAAAAATAAAGCCTGGCAGAGGATAGCTGACTGCGTAAATTCGTAAGTGTCATGGCAAAAGTGCTATCCTTAATATTTGAACTATGAATCTATTCATTGCCTATCTCAGTTAAGCTTCCTTAACATTACATAATCTGTTATCTACAAAGATGTAATCCGACGGCCCTCAAACGATCATTGGAACAAGTAAAAATGAAATACAAAAACGTTGTAAAAACTGGTAAGCTTTTCCCACCATCGTCCTACCGGCATTTAAATTGTCATATCATAGTCCTATTTGTCACTCCTCCTGCATTTAAATAGCCACTTTTTTTTTTAAAGCCAATCGTAAGATGGCCGACAGTTGGCAGACTGGATCTGGCCCTCCAATTACCTTCACCCCGGTCGAGGAGCTGGCTGTGAGCATTAATACAGGGTGCCCTGGCATGGAGGCGGTACCTGGAGGTACCTCCTCAGAGAGTCCGGGGCCATCTCCATCCACCGTCAACCCACTGGTTGAATGTAGGTTTTCTGTATTTTAATTTTTGTATGTCTTTGAACACATGCAAACCGTGTGCGTGTCACAGCGCAAATGTTCCAAATGTTATTTTGTAACTGGGTAGAAAACCCAACGATTGTTGTATGCCTGCTGTATATGTGGCTCAATTCCAAAATGTGACTAATTAATCAACTTCACAGATCAAGATGGAGTATTGCTTTTAATGGAGCCGGCTACGACTGAACATCCTCCAGTTTCTGTAAGTCCGGTAGGCCTATTTTTTATCATTTCTGTTGTAAGCGCATCTCAAACTAGTCAGCCAATAGGCATAGAATTGCTCTTTGTATGACAGGAGGTGTGGTAGAAAATAACCAAATTCTATAACTTCAACTAACTAAGAGAGTATGAGGAATCGAGGAGTCCGGAGCAAGTATGACATAAGACTTTATTGTTGAACAAGCAACAACAAGGCTGAGTAGTTGGCGAAGCACTGCCGATCATAAGATCCCTGTCTTTTTATTCTCACAAACCAAGCTATTCCCCATATGGTATGCCCACCCACAGAATGCATACTCGTTCTCCTTTAATGTTAAGGCCGGTCATCCATGCATTCATTTGTGATATATTGTCAACATCTGCAGCTCGTCTTAACTTTAAGTTGACGTCAGTACACCTTGACCCCAAACTCTCTGGCGCCGTGTCAAGTCTCTCCTATGAATTCAGAGGTGATTTAGCTGCTTTCCACTATTAATGTATCTATATGATATATAGGCCTGATAATACTCATAGTTTGCCATAAAAAATAATGGTTAATTTCTTCTATATATCGTCCCTTTTGGGACTGACAAAAAAGAAAGTAGTAATATTTCCCTTTTTACTTAAACTATCACACGTTCCCTTCCTTATTAAGTGATCCATAAGACTACGTGCCAGGCCTTTAGACCAGATTAGCACTACATTTTGTTATCAGAAAAAACCTTTAAACTTGATCAGGGCTTTCAACCTGCAAAATTCTCAGGGATTTCAAACTGTGTTTTAGGTAAAAAAGATTACCAAATGTACTACATTATTATAGCATTTTGATCCCTGCAATTCGTTCATATAAAATCATAAAACCTGTCAAATCATAACAACACAATGTTCCACATTCAACATGCAATTATATCAAATGTTTACCTAAAATTCCCACATAGTAATCATAACATCATATATTCAGCATACATTTCAGAAATATGTGACATAATAATATACTTAATAATCGTAACTTTTCTTCAAACGTACATAGAGTGAATTATTCCCGTGATCCTCATGTATTGGTGTAACGTGTGCATGTGGGGGGTTTTGGACATTGGTGTAGTCGTTGCTCCTGTTCGCCGTCATCAGGCCCTGGAGCCCATGAGTCCAATGTTCATCCCTTTCTTGTCAAGGGCACGGCTCACATGGAGAGGTCACCAGTATGACCTAAGATCTCCTCCTGGTGTCCGATTATCACAGTCCGCTCTCCTCTCCAGCTTCATTCTGATCTATTTCCCCATAGAGCTTCCGCTCCCAATCTTTTGACTCATCTATGCTAGTTACCATGAGGGCCATGTCCTTAGAGAGCCTGGATGCTATCACAGATCTGACTATGGGAATACAACAGCAGAAAATCAATCCTATAACTGTTAATACTATCAAGAGCACTATACCTATTTTGGCTAGCACCATTCCCCACATACCAAACCTTGTTTCCAGCCAACAAACATACCCTGGTCATGGCCTACATTATCCTTTACGTCCTTTCTTAGACGTTTTAGGTTGTTCATCGCGAGTGTGAATGATCGACCTGGAGCAGTGTTATTTGGGATGTAGGTTCAACACATTCCACCTATAAGAGTACAAACTCCTCCCCTCTCTGCTAAAAGCCAATCCAAGGCTTGTCTATTTTGCCTTTGTCATTTTGGTAACATTCTAATCCCTCCCCTATATGGAAATTTGTTCCTATTGGCAGTGTCACTTCACCTCTTGCTTTTGATAGAGTTATGTCCATTTCTCGACATCTTTTCATAATTTTGTTCATAGGGTTTCGTCCCATTTATCTTCATAATATATGTTGTAATCACTCGATCCTAAGTACAGTAAACATTGAATTGAACACACAAAGTGCTTATCCTGATATGGGGACGCAGTACCTTCTGTTCGTGTTTCATTTGTATTGACCCGTTGATTATTGAATTGCTGTCTCCACTCTTCTCTGCATAATTCCCAATCATATTTAGTATTTATTGCTTACAATGCATTCTGACGACTTTTACTACATAAATAACAGTTATCTGCCTCTATCTGTTTTCCAGTGAATTCCACCCATTTATACCAACTATTTTCTTTTTCTTGTCTTAACAACTGGTCTGTTGTTCTAATGCGTCCATAGGGGCCAGGGTTATACTGTTTTAGGGTATATAGGTAATTGACCATTGATATTGCAGTTGCCAGTGTTTCTATGTTATTCTCTTTTGGTTTCATTGTTGGGGTCACCTCTACTTCTGCTAGCATTGCTGTCGGTTTTATCTTACTCTGAACAGTAGCTGCTGTACCATTTTTTGCTAGTGTGTTTATTGGCTCACTCATGATTGTTGTTTCTTCTCTAATGGGAGTTACATTAGTGATTGCTAGTATTGTTGTTTCTTCTCTAATATAAGTTACATTAGTGATTGCTAGTATTGTTGTTTCTTCTCTAATAGAAGTTACATTAGTGATTGCTAGTATTGTTGTTTCTTCTCTAATAGAAGTTACATTAGTGATTGAAGGTTGTGCTTAATCCCTGACATCAGAAGTTTCATTAATCTTACCTGCATCTAAAGTCAAATTTAATCTATTAGCGGTTACAATTGAATCTTACGCAATATCTCTAACTGGAGCTTGATCTACTTTATCGGTGGCTGTGGTTATATTTACTTTGCCATTATCTGAAGTTTTTCCTGACTTACTTTGGTCAAATTCAACGACCTTACCAGGTTGATTTTTGATTATACAAGGGACTTCTGCTTCTAGTGTAAAGTTGAATGTTCTTTCTGACACTCTTTTAAGAAGCTGATATCCTTTTATTTGTAATTTGTACTCGCTGTTGCAGTCCCATGTTTTTTGTGATTTTACTGTCATACACCATTTCATTGGTTTTGGCTGAATATACACTTTACACTGACTTTTCCTCCAAGCTAGTTTATACTTTCGGTGGAAAGTTAATGCACATAACGATTGGTTACCTGACATAACAGTAAACATAATTTGTTCATTAACTCTGTTTTACGGTGGTATCTGAGCATATAAGACTATCCTCTCTTCCTTTTTAACTATTCCTGAATGTGTCGGGCTGGATTGTCCTGTGTTTCTCTTACGCTTCCTTCAGTACCAGGCTCTGATTCCTGGCTATTTCAGGTCTGTGTTGTCTCCGTAGTTTCATCCTTCCTCGGGATCTGTCCTTGAGCCAGTGGAATCTGGCCCAACCCGTAGAGGAACAGGAGCAGGCTCGCCATTTTCAGCATCATCGTGTGGCTGTGGCTCCTGGCTCGGCTGGGTCTGGTCCTGGGGTAGTTGATCAGCCCCGGGCATATCTGCATCTGGCTCCTCCTCATGCTTTTCCCTTATCCTGGGTTTAGAGGCTTTTGTGCAGTGGTTGAGGTGATACCACGTGCCACTTCCTTCCACCGCAATGGCTGTTGGTGTTGCGTTGGTGACTTTGTATGGTCCTTCTCTCCTGGGCTGGTTCCACTTCCTCCTGAACACCCTTAGGTACACCTGGTCACCTGGCTCCACCCCTCTTGGTGGTTCCTCCTCCAACTCTGGAACTTTGTGTTTCTTCTGTTGGAATGTAAACTGATGTACAGCAGTTAGTTGTTCAAACATATTTTACTTAATTCTATTTCTAATTACTCTAATGGAAGTCCCTTATGGGGCCCTCGAATGATAGGTGAAGGCTTGGGTCAACCCGTAAGCATTTCATGCGGGGTTAGATTCGTCGTTCTGTTCGCTTGCATGTGATAACTCATTAGTGCCAGTGGTACTGCATCAATCCAGTTCAATTTAGTGTTTGCCCAAATTTTGTTGATTTTTGTTTTGAGCGTCCCATTTCATATTCTGAGCTAATTTCAAACCTTGGCATGACCTCTCTAGTCAAAAGGTTTGATTACAGTATCCACTTGATTTATTTTCACACTACTTCCCTCCTTGCGCATGGCCAATGCTGTGTGCATTAAATGATAAGCAAACCTAACAACGCTGTTGGTGCAACCAACGTTGAAGTGCCTTACCTCAATTGGGAAGAGAAATCGAAGCCAGTATATCCAAAACCAAAGGTCGATATTGGTGGATTTACCATCAGCCGCCTTAAAACCACGCTGTTCCCAAAGTCATGCACTAAACCGAAAACGTTACATGCGTCAGTAGGCCTATAAACCTTGATGGTTAAATAAACGAAAACGCGACATGCCCCGTCCCAAGTCCACCACTTCCACTGCTAGAGCTGACATATCTGACTCCTGTTCCTCCTCCACCTTTCACCAACCGGCTCTTCCTATAATGGTTGCAGCTCCTCACTTCTTGATCAAGTGAGCAAGTGCTCACAGTGACTCTGTCAAGTAATCGTGACTGTGCCTGCCTTAGGTTGTCCCGGGTTTCAAGGTGGGATCTTGCCCGTCGTTGGCTAACCACCCTTCCATATTGGCTTATTGCAGGATGCCGTGCCAGGGATACAATCAATCCCCACCCATAAGGTAGTATAGATTGCAAAGTGGAGGGATGGAGACAGACTCTTCAGTCCCAGTTACCCATGCAGCCAAGTGTGTGCGTAATGGAAACACACCAGGGCGATTACCCTTTGTGTGTGAGGGAGCGTATGATGGGGTGAATCCAAAGGTAATTTATTACTTAAAAATAATTTAAGAGTTAAAAATATCATATTATCAAATGCTCACATTTTATAAAAGTGTTGCAGCTGTAGTTGTTATGATCCGCCCCTGGTTTTCCCATTCACCTGCCTGCCACCCTGATCACTCCCAATTAACCCAACCACCTTCACCTGTGTTTCCCCTATATCAGTCCTTTCCTCCCAAACATTCCTTGCCAGATTGTCTCTTGTGTTTCACTTTCCCGCGATTCGAATCCTGACCTACCACCTATCCTGCCTGCTCTCTGATCCTCGCCTGTCTGACTATCCTGCCTGCTCCTGATCCCCGCCTGTCTGACTATCCTGCCTGCTCCTGACCCCCGCCTGTCTGACTATTCTGCCGGTTCCTAATCCCCGCCTGTCCGACTATCCTGCCTGCTCCTGATCCCCGCCTGTCTGACTCTCCTGCCTGCTCCTGATCCCCGCCTGTCTGACTATCCTGCCTGCTCCTGATCCCGCCTGTCTGACTATTCTGCCTGCCGATCCTGAATCCGAATAAACGATTGACACTGTTCCATGCTCTTCGCCAGTCTGTGCACTTGGGTTCAGCCAAACGCTCACGTTACAGTAGTAGTGGCATTTGAAAGGTAAACCTTCTACTTCTGAATGTAAATTGAGAACCTATTATGTAGGATCCCTTCCCAGCAGATGTAGCGTTAATCAACCTGTTGTCCTTAACTAAGGAGATGTAAAAGAAAACAAAAATCACAATATTAAACTTGCATTTTCAATATTAGGCGTCTCACTTCTGTGTTAACTGTTATTCATAATCACAATTCCCTTCATAATTCTACCCGATTGTCCTACACTAACTATTTAAATTGGATGACCTAATCTTCTTTTATTCTACCCATTGCTGGCATTTGATGTTCTAGTTTTTTGTTGGTCAAAATCGAATCGATACATTATTTCCATTTTCTAATTGACCTTATTGTTTTATCTGAAGTATGCTTTTAGTACCCCCTTGTGAATTCCATCACTCTGAGTAGGGGAGGATTCTCCCTTACCTCGGTGGCCCTGACACACACATGAGAACAGGCTCACACACCTTTTATTTTTTTAAACCCCTTATTTTTCACTCTGGATAACATGAATTAGAAATTTGGATAACATTTTATCGTACTTATGTAGTCTAATTTTAAATATTGCCGAATATTATTTCTAGATTATAAAATCACTTTTAATAAAATGTCTGTTATTACCGTAATCCCTTTTGTGAGTTTTCAAACTCACTTGTCTCTTAACAGACTGTAGTTGAGGAAGCGGCGGGTACATCAAGGTCGCAATATGAGCACGTAAGACATATTCCTAGGCTACTCACTTACTTTATTGGCCAAGTATGTCACTTGAATGTTAAAACAATATTTTCCTCTATTTCAGATGACGACTAAAGAATTATACCGTGTCCATCTTCAGCGGGAAATCACTATTCCTGATTTGGAGTACACAAAGCTGCTGATAGAGGTAAAAAGGGAGGTTGGGCAGAAATTCAAAGTGGACATGATATTGCTATTCAATGTACTAATTATATTCTTTTTCACCCCTCAGCAAATAAAGAATAAAAATGATGGATGAAAACAGTGTTTGGTGTGTTTTTTATTTAAATGATTTCTGCAAATGTGGTCTTGCATCCTTTGTCCAGCCCTTACATCCATTTGCGGAATGTGTTCCTCCTCGAGGAACGGGTCAAAGGGGGAGGCATCTCTTTGCGCAGAGTGGCAATATTGTGGATGAGCGCATGCAACAATTACATTGCATGACCGTTACGGACAAACTCTTAGTACCGTGGGTTGAATTGTCATGCGCTAATCGCAAGTTACTAGTTACTAGCTCGCGATCTTTGCAACATGGATAGTTCATGTAAACACTGGACATATTTTCATGTCCCATTCGCCCATTTGATTGAATGTTTAAACTGATCACGTGATATCCATTTATAATTCCAGGGACTCCTCCTAAATTTGCTTTGCTGCATACAACAGTGTTTTGTTTTTTCATTTTGTTAATATAACTAACCCTTAACTTTTTTTATGACACAGGCAATTTGTAAAATAACTGGGCCTGGAGGGATGTCTAACCCCACAGCAGGCCTCCCAAGAAATGGGAGAACCTCAAGAAACGCTACAAGGTAATTGTCTAATTGTTTTGAGGAGATGCATAAGTTAATTTGACCATGACCATGACCTAAACCTTTTTTTTCAATCACAATAAACTAGTGGTTTATCTTTGTTGCAGGACCTGAAGACTCCCAAAACAGGATCCGGGACAGATGGGGAGAGGTGACTGCTGCCTCATGGCAGTTCTTTGATAACATGCATGAGCTGTTGGGGTCCAGGTCCTCCATAGACCCTGTGGTGGTTGTGGCCTCATTCAGTGAGGATCCCACAACAATGGTACATTATCATATTAGCTACAATCACATTTGCCAAGTAAGGCAAAATGCAATGTAGCATGAAATTGTATGATAATGGATACCATGGGAGAAAATTATTGAGCCTTTAAATAGCATCTTGCCCAGATGTTTGATACCAGTGTGGAAAGAAGCTTTGTTGACAAAGGGCTCTGTTCACAGGGATTCCCTTTGTCATTCATAACCCCTCCTGATAGTCCTCTGCTATGAGGACCTTATTTATTGATTACATCAGACATCACTAGGGTGACAAGAGACCAAAGAGACAGTTATCCCTCTATGTTCAATGACCTCAGTCTACTTCTCAGTTTACTAAGATATAAAAGTAAAGTATATAAGGAAAATATTGTTGCAATACAGCCAAACGTTAAACACTTATCTGGCCTCCTTGAAGGCACGGACAACAATTGCCTGCATCCTGAGGTTCATTTACATGTCTCTCAATCACATCATTTGACTTTCAAAAGGTGAAACGGACTACGTTTAAGGGTCCACTTAACAGGGGTGTCTGGACGAGAACGGCTTTGTGAAAGACAAAGGGCCCTCCTGCGGGTGCCTCATTTATTGTAATGTTTACGTCATTTACCTAAGTAAATGTGGAATGGTAGTGGGAAACACAAGAGGTGTCCGGTATCAAGGCCCATTGGTTCTTTGCACTCAACTCAGGTTTTGTTACTTTATATACAACTGGTAATTTCAAACCTAGTCCTTCTCGACCGCTCATATTAGAATATTAGATTGTGGGTTTTTATCCACAATAATACATGGTTAATCAATGTATTTTTTGGCAGTACTATATTGTGTACATAGTTATTATATATTGTACATAACATATGGCCATATCACCCAGTTCTGGCATATAATTCCTAATTTCTTATTTGTTTTGTTTTCTTTCAGGGCATCGTTGTGTCCGCTGCCACCACCCCCGCCATCTCTCCCTCACGCACCTCCACCACCTCCTCCCCAATTGCAGGCTCCACCACCGCAGGCACCTCTTCCAGCACCGCAGACACCTCTTCCAGCACCGCAGACACCTCCTCCCCAGGCACCAACACCCCACGGCAGCATATGCCTTAAGCCCCCCAAGCCCTGAAACCCCAAGGAAAAGGCGCCGTGTAATTCATCCCCTCATGAGCTTCTTCATGAAGGAGAGTGCCAAGGAGCAAGCGAGGCATGATGAGAGCGAGGCCAAATTGGAGGAGCGCCACAAACAATCGGAGGCGAAAACAGACCGGTTTCTCTCAATTTTTGCGAGAATGGTGGAGAAGATGTGATTGGTTGAACCTGTGTGTGTGTGTGTGTGTTTTTTTTGGTTCAGCGTTTATACTGTAAATAAAGTGTTCCTTCTTTAAAGTGTTCTTGTTCTTAACCGATTCCGGTCCCTCCCTTAGCTCAGGAGACAGAGCAGTTGTCTTGTAACTGAAAGGTTCCTAGTTCGAACACCAGCGCCTCCTAGCTGAATGTTGATGTGTCCCTGAGCAAGACACCCTAACTGCTCCTGACGAGCTGGCTGTCGCCTTGCATGGTTGACTCTTCTGTTGGTGTGTCAATGTGTGTATTAACCGATGTAAGTCACTTTGGATAAAAGCGTCTGCTAAATGCCCTAATTGTAATTGATTATCTAATACCAGCAGACAATGGCAGCCAGTCTGTCCCTTTTAGCGTTACCAGGTGTCTGATTATCTGCTTAGGGGGTCACGGGGAGGTTGGAGGTCAAGCATTTCGTGTTGAGCATCCGCATCTGGCTCTAGCATGTCGCCATTTTCAAGGCACAAATTGTGGAGAAAGGCACAGGACGCATTAACAAGTGGTGCAAAAGACGGCCGAACCTCCAGGGCTCGGAAAAGCGTCGACCTCCATCGGGTCTTCATCATTCCGAACGCCCGTTCAATGATGCTGCGCCCCCTTGGATGGTAGCAGTTAAAACGCCCCTGTACCTCTCCACGAACGGGCTCCTTGTACGGGGTTATTATGCAGGTGGGCGTATTTAAACAGGGATAACCACCATCACCCAGAAGAATTTAACCATGGGGAGGGTACCGTTTTGCTGTGTAAAAACTGCTGTTTTTCATTATTCTGGTGTCATGAACTGACCCCGGGTAGCCAACAAAAATATCAAGAAATCGACCATCAGAATTACATATGGCCTGCATGTTTAACGAAAAGAACCCTTTGTAATTCAAATAGTTGATTCTGTGCAGTAGAGGGGGTTTGATCCTGATGTGGCAGCCATCTATTGCTCCCACAACATTGCCGAAGGCAGGGCTCCCTGAAATCTGGGCAAATCCTCGCCCAACTGCCTGAAGCTCTCCTGTGTGTGGGAAACAGATGGTTCGCTTCAGGTTGATCCATATGCTGTGTGCTACTCTGTGGATGATCTGATGGACTGTGGATCTTGGCACATTGAACACGCTGGATACAACCCGATACGAAAGTCCATGAGCCAGCCAGTACACATAGATGAGGACTTAGAGTTCATGACCCCAACCATGGTCCTGGCCCCTCCGTAGAAGCCTCTGCAGATCATGCATGGCTCGTCTGCTGAGGCGGAAGTCTCACTTCAGCTCAAGCTCAACGTTGAACCACAACTGCAGTATGGGCACGTTCGGATACAGCTTGCAGTACGTCGGACCCTTGGTCTAGAAAAGGAAATAAGTTCACATCATTTACTTTGAATCGGAAGGAGTTTTTACGTCTTGCAACTGTGGGGGAAAAAATTCCAGCTATACATGACGCTTCCTTCCCCATCCCCAAATGATCCAAATCGTTTGGAAATCGTTTTGGGAGTGGGGAAGCACAAACGCATTATTAGTTACATCCAATGCAACTGTTGCTATTCAGACAGTCGTTTTTTTTTTACATTGCGTGTATTACAAAGAGGTTGATCCAAGAAATTGACGTTAGTATTTAGCATGTTGTGGCTAGGATAACTACAACTAAACTTGTTTCACAGTCTGTTCTACATACCTCAAACCGATCCACCAGCATTCCCATGCGTCAAATACGTTTTTGAAAAACTCTTCTTCTAAGATTGCTCCGCTTGTCTTGCAACCTCAACCTCAAAAAAATGTTTAACACCCAAGCTAGAGAAAACACTGCAGCTGAAGAAGGCATTGTGAACCGGCAACAATCTCGTTGCATCTGTTTACATACCCGCCGTCGACGACTAATGATGATGTCACATGGTAGGGACTAGCGATGACGTCACAGAGTAGGGTTGTCCCATTTGGTAGGGAAAGAAGGGTAGGGGTAGGGGGTTGGCTTAAAAGTTAAGGTTAGGGTTAGGGTTGAGCAATGAGGGGTAGGGTTGAGCAATGAGCAATGAAATCAGACTGAGCCCTAGTAATGATAAAAATAAAAGATCGACAGCGATTAACAAACCATCATGGAGATATTGGAAATAGCCAATATAGGCTGCGTATACTTACCTGAAAATGTATACTGTGATAGCCTTTCCTGTTCACATAATCAGCCTCATTTATAGATGGGGCCGTTATGGGCACTTGTGTGCCATCAATGTACCCAATTACCTTTGGAAATCCTGAAATATAACACCAAGATGAAAAGTCACCAACAAGGATAATTTCTTTGCCATTTGGGAACACCTAAAATAGATAATGCTGACCCGCAAGTTGGTGAAACTCCATTTTAATACGTCTCGTGGGTTTATGGCCTGGAAAAACGATGAAGTTACGCAACAACCGCTTCAGCGCAAGACAGACTTTATGCACTGAGCAGCAGACCAAAGCTTTGCCTATGTGCTCAGCATCTCCTACACTGTATAAAAAGCTACCCATCGCAAAAAAACGGAGAGCTAATTGTTTGTAGTGAACTGATGGCAGATCCACGATTGGTAACATTTGCAATGTAGGGTTGTAGAAGGCTATTTAAATATATCAAAGAATCATGTGAAAAACGATATCTCTTCAGCAAAAAGTCCTCCAGAAAGGAAAATATGTTGAGCTGTGGTCTAATTAATCTCTCTCTGTGAATTGCACAAATTATTTGCACTCCGATATCAACAGGCCTCTCTTCAAAAGGGCATGCCATTGTGAACACGTAAAAGCTACGGTGAATGTGAGCGTAACCCTGAGCAAAACCGGGTTATCTTTCAAACTTAACCTGCGCAAAACCTGCTCCGACCAGGTTTGATTCAGAGCATACGTTTCTATAGTAACTTACATACCATGTTCATTTTGGAATGAAAAACCTAGGGTTACCGCAAACCCTGGGTTAACTTACCCGGTTATGTGATGAAACCGGCTTTGTGGAATACCCCTCTGGTACCTATTCTGTAAGCTGATGTTGAATGCTTTAAGTTTTTAAGGTTTACCAGTACACAACGTTTAAAACTGAGAAAAGTCGATGCCAACAGACGGTTACAAAGTCAATCAATCGTTAAATATGTGATATGATGGTTGATGATTTTATATTAAGTAAAACTTTCATGTTCCGCCAAGTTCATGCACGTCACTATTAAAACATACGTCACCAACTGGGCAACTCTGTTATCAAAATCTGGCCCCAGTTGACGAACGGAAGTAGAATCATCAGAGCGTCATAAGATGTCATGCCGTCATCGCAAAAATGTTTTCCCCATAATTTCCATCGACGGCAATGTGTCATAAATGCACGATTAAAAAATATCACACATTTTCAATATCCTATGTCAACAATTTATAATAAGCAAACAAGGACTGTTTTGTAAAAATGAGGTTTAGGGATATCAAAATTCTTCGGCGCACGCACATGCGCGCACTGACATTTTGCAGAGTCTCACTCCAGCCAAAGTCCCAAAGTTGGCAACCCTGAATGCTAACCGGGAGCTAGTGCCGATCTGCGCAGACTTCATACTTCATACTTGTTAGGGAAGATGGAGTTATGGTGTGTTCCAGTTGCCTCGGACACCAGCCTTCCGAGTTAGGGTTAGGGAAATCTCCCAGCTTTCTTGCGGCATTTCATGGAAGCACGCCCCAGTTTGGTCGGTCCCCCTTGGAATTTTACCGAGTTCAGTGAGGCGACTCAACAGAAAAAAATGGCTGCGCCCATGAAGATATTTATTTTCTTCGTCATTTTAATGTCGAGTTGAAATGCTCTTACACACTTGATTACCTTGCTACTTTATTCCGGTTACCAATTTATGCATTGCATGGTGTTGCTGCGCGCGCAATACAATGTTAAAGAGCACCTAATATGCTTTTTCGACTTTTATGACCTATAAACGTTGTTATAATAATTTATAGTCATGTTTAACCATACTAAAGAGTCAAATAACGACGTACATGCATTTAGACGTATTCCCTGCTCTGTGTTGTGCCTGAACGCGTTCATTGAACGATAGGTCATGAACTCATTCATATTTTGGGCGAACGTGAACTGAACATACTGTATTACTGCCTGATGAACGTTACTGTGAACTCGTTCATTCTGGTGTCTGTGAACAGCACGCTCACTTGGTTTAACTTCGTTCAATATGGGGGTTATTTGTTCATCAATACGGTGGCTGCACGCGCAGATCACCTTGTTTGACCGGTTGCCATGGTAATCTCCGTGTGGTTAATTTGCAGTTGCAGTGTTGCCAGATTACTGTTACATTAAACTGTAATCAGAAAACGCGGTTATATGCTATAGACCCTATAGTATCTGTCGTATAAAAGCTGGGACGAATTTCAAATTATAAATATGTACACTTTATTTTGAAAGTATAGACCGGCGCGATTCCCATTGAAACGTATGGCGCGGTGATTATTCTTCAAAACGAGAGCTGTTAAATTGAGGAAAATGAATTAAACTGTAATCAGACAACGCGGTTATATGCTATAGACCCTAGAGTATCTGTGGTATAAAGGCTGAGACGAATTTTGAATTATAAATATGTACAATCCATAACGTTAGCTCTCTGGCTCATAGCTCAGCAGACTAGAATACCTCGTAAAATCATTGTTTGTTGGCTGGAAATGGAAAGGGGGGCTGTTCACGTTTGGTTGTAGTCTTTTCGCTCAGTTCTCCGTCTCATCAGTAGGGCTAGAACCGAGCGAAAAGACTACAACCAAACGTCCTTTCCGTTTCGGGCCAACGAGCAATGAGTCTTCCAACAGAAATCAATGGGAAACACGATAGAAACTGTATTTTGCTACGATACTTGATTCAACCACTCTATTTCATCCTAGACAAACCACAAAAAGGGCTCAATGTTCAAAATACCAGGAAAAATGAATGGCTCACAGCAACATATTGAAAAAAAGAACTATGAACTAGTTCATTTTTTGGAACTGTGAACTTAGTTCAAAATCTTGATTTATGAACGTTTAACTGAACTAGTTCATTTTAAAATTTGTGAACTGAACTTTGAACTAGTTCACGTAGAAAGTGAACTTTCCCAACACTGTCCCTGCTGACCATCTGTGGTGGCTGTGCAGAGCGCTAAACGCTATGGACGCTGGTTGCGATTCACTTGTTCAAATTTCCGGGATTCATCTACATAGAACAATCCGGATTTTCCATGAATGGTTATGCTGCAACATGCTCTTCCGGAAGTTAACCAATCACAACGGAGTGGGGTTGGCAGGAGGGGTCGAGGGGGCGGAGAAGGACGAAGCCGAGTGTTGACAGAGAATGCTGAAAGCGCCCAGATGAGAGGAAGAGTTTCCCGAAAATCTACATAGTTTTTTGTGCTGTGATTCGTGTCAGGTTGCTCTATAGGAGTCATTAATAAGTTAATTAAGACCAGAAAAGTAGCAAACTAGGTGATCCTTAAGATGTGTTGTTTGTTTTCGAGCTGGTTTGCTAAAGAGGCTAATGTAGCTAACAATAACAATGACAATTACATGACACAATCACAAAGACTAACGGGAACGCTATAAATGCTACGAGACAGGAAATGATGTCACAAATGCAACTCGGAAGGCTTGTGTCCGAGGCATCTGGAGAACACCATTAGATGTCCTTGCTCGCAACCAGTCAAAACCTAACGTGATGGTCATTTCACACGTGATTTCAGTTTAAGTTTCAGTTCAGCCTCGTTTCTCCACGACTAAACTTTTTGGTTTTACCGTGATAAGAGATTGTTGGCTGTTATTGAGATATTGTTGAGATATTCGATTGATTGCAGATTGTAGCTCATAGATAGTAATAGTAATATATATATGATGATATATATTTTACACAATGTAAAAATATTAGAAAAACAGATAATGAATTCAATTATAATATAGAAGAATCAGAGTTGAGTTGAAGTCTGATGTGTTCTCATTAGCTTTATTTTGCATGACCTTGATCAGAACAGTAATGCTTCTTCATAATAGTTAACTACTTTAACGGCACCGACAATCCAAAACCCCAGTGGAAAATAAATGGAAAAAGTGTGTAGTTCACAACGTGAAGCAGCTTTTACCTCTTTGCCTCCAACAGAGTTTGTTAGGTACTATCATTCAAAAACACCCTGTTATTTCCCATAGACATTTGACCGAGGGAAACGGGAGCCTCAGAGGTGGGACTTATTCTTCAGAGGTCTATATTAGGTGTTGTGCAGGGATTCAGACCAAGATTATATAAATATTTATAAATTGTTCCCGACAAGACATTCAGTAGGTCTCTCGTGAAATATAACGGTTTAAGATACTGTTGACCGTAACTTAATGCCATTTCTTGCTTCATGCCAATACAAATATTACGTGTGCGTAAGCTTTTTTAAAAATAATTATTTCCTACAACTTGGTGTGTGTTACATTTCCGTGTTTTGATGTGCCTGACCCCATAATGTTGTGAAACGCTGGTATGGGCCATTCTACACACCTTTTGTTGCCATCTGTTGACTTAAGAGCGATCTGAAAACGATCTTGCTAAAACCTGTATTTCATCCTTAAAGTCACAGATGCAAATAGAAAATGCATTTCCTGCAGAAAATGTGGGTAATGCTTTTGTGCAAAGTGTGGTTGAAAATATGTTTTATTAAAGCCACATAGTTTAAGATGTAAAGAAATGTTAAATGGCTGAAAATCAAGTGAAGGAGTTTGAACAGGGTCTAAATGGAGTAAACAATGTAAACATGCACACATTTAAACGATTTAAAATGGTTGAGAACAAATAAAGTGAAGAGTTAAACAAATATCTGAAGTGATTAAGTTTGAATGCATTTGAGATAAATTATAGAATAGCTGAGCTGTTCTGATTGTGAGTGTGTGTGTGTGTGTGTGTGTGTGTGTGTGTGTGTGTGTGTGTGTGTGTGTGACATTGTGTTTGGTTAAATATTGAGGTTGTTTAGGCTCTACGACATCCAAAATGGTTAGCTTTTGTGAAATCCACCTTGGGCTAGAGCGTCATCTACTACAACGTCCTCACTTTCTAGCCTCAACGGAAGTCAATGGGACCAACTGAAAATATACAAAGTTAAACTGAATCTGAAAAATTATATCGAAAATCTGTCTGATATAGATGAAGATACAAGTGTGTTGATTTGTTAAATGTTTGAATGAAGGTTAACGGTTTTAAAATGACCAAGTTATGAGATTTGAAGTAGTTAGTTGATATACATGAAGATACAAGTGTGTTGATTTGGTAAATGTTTGAATGAAGGTTAACGTTTTTAAAATGACCAAGTTACGAAGTTTGAAGTGTCAGAGAATGGGCGGAAGGCTCCCCCGTCCTCCCATTGACTTCCAATGTAAGAAATTATATTTAAAAAGTAAAAATGTAAAAAAATAAATAAAAATGTTTTGAATTGAAGCGCAAGATTCCAAGCTAATCTAAACATTTTAAAATTAGAATAGAGTCTTTAGGTGAAAAATTGTGGAAGGAGTATGGTCCCAAAGTTTGTAGAGAACTAAAAGAAAGAGAGAAAGAAAGAAAGAAAGAAAGAAAGAAAGAAAGAAAGAAAGAAAGAAAGAAAGAAAGAATAAAACCTTAGAAGAACAAAAGACATGTGTGTGACATGTGTTAAAGTGGAACTTTCAGTTGGACACAGCAATAATTTCTTTGTATTTGATCCCAGACGACGATCAAGGCTTTCCAGGCGTAGAGGTGAATAGGAATGCAAATGTGAACATTGGCGTCAGAAGTGTGAGCATCAGCGTCGGAGATGAAACGGTCTTGAAGAGTCCGCTGACCACAGCCGGACCAAGAAGAAGAACCCGTCCTCCATCTTCATGGCCAACCTGGTGCTGTGTGACCTGCTCTTTGTCATCTGGATCCCTCGGAAGATCGCCTACCACTTCAACGGCAATAACTGGATCTACGGCGAGGGTCTGTGCAAGGTCCTGGTGGGGTTCTTTTACGCCAACATGTACTGCTCCACCGCCTTCATCGCCTGCATCAGCATTCAGCGTTACTGGGGTGTCATCCAGTCATTGTCCCGGCAACGAAAGGACAACACTGTGAGCGTGGCCGTCTCCGTGTTGATCTGGCTGGCGGTCTGGGTCCTGACCACGCCCCTCTTCCTGTACGACCAGACGGTGAGGGTCAGCAACATGGACATCGTTACGTGCCACAACGTCACCAATCTTAGCCAGAGGGAGTTGGCGGCCGGCTACTTCCTGACCATGGGCATCCTGGGATTCGTAGTGCCGACGGCGGTGTGTGTGGTGGCCTACGTGCTGATGCTCAAAGCCCTGCGGAGCTCCATGACGGACGAGGCCATCGCCAAGAAGCGACGCAAGGCGGTGCTGCTGATCATCACCGTGCTGGTCATGTTCCTGGTGTGCTTCAGTCCCAGTAACATCATGCTGCTGGTCCACTACGGCCTCCTGCTGGCCCAGAGGACCAACAACGGCTACGGCTTCTAGATCACCACCCTGTGCCTGGCCAGCCTCAACAGCTGCATCAACCCCTTTGTCTACTACTTTATCTTGGAGGGCTTCCGCGAACACGTACGAAACACATCTCATCTGCCGCAGCCAGCAGGGCAGAGCGCATGCGTTGTCCTTCAGTGCACTCAAGAACTCTGGCATCTCTCGGAAAAACAAGAGCAGCAGCTGCTGACCGCGGGGGGTGCTGCCTCACACCGCAACGCACGTTTTATTACTGAGCAGTATTATTACTGCTTATATTACTATCATTGTTCGTACTAGAATTACTGTTGTTAGCACTATTATTACTGTTGTTAGTGCTATCATTAATGTTGATAGTACTATTACATTTACATTTACATTTAGGGCATTTAGCAGACGCTTTTATCCAAAGCGACTTACAATAAGTGCATTTGTTACAATAAGTGCATTTGTCATAAGAAGTGAAACAATATATCGCTGTCGGTACAGTAAAGATGTTCATAGAACCAAGTGCAAGAATTACAATCGCTAGGCTAACCCATTCCCCGTGTAAAGCAATGATAGCAGCTACTGTAGATGCTACACAATTAAGTACCTATTATCGCTGTGTTAGTACTATTGTTGATGTTGTAAGTACTATTATTACTGTTGATAGTACTATTATCGCTGTGTTAGTAGTATTATCGCTGTTGTTACTACTATTATTACTGTTATTAGTACTATTATTACTGTTGTTAGTACCATTATTACTGATGATAGTACTATTATCCCTGTTATGAGTACTATTATCGCTGTTGTTAGTACTATTATTATTGTTGTTGGTACTGTGGCGACCACGGGTGTGGGCGCCATGTTCCGGAGCCGCGGGGGATTCTGGGAGTTGGGGTTGTCAGTTGACAAGAGGGGTTTTGTTGATTTGTTCTGTTGTTGGGGTTAAGTGGGGTTAACGGGTTTGGGGTCTTTATTAATTGTGTGTTGTTCCATTGTTGTGTGATCGGGACCATTAGTGAGAGTGTTGTGTGTGTTGGTCAGGTGTCCCGTGTTTCTGTTATGTTCGTTGGTAAAATAAAGAACCAACTGTCGCAGTCGTGCGGTGTAAGGGGCGCGAGAGTGGTACTAAGCGGTTGAAACCTGTCTCCCGTCTCATTCTTCCGTCTCTCCCTGACCGGCGCTACATTGGTGTCAGAAGTGGGATTATGGAGAAGAACACATTATTCAAACTGGAGCGTCCGAAGGAGGAAGACTCAGAATGGCCCGGCTCGACGGCGGCGCAGTGCCACACAGCGGCCGTTGGTGATGCCACAGGATCGGCGGCGATCGGCCGCCACCTGGTGGCCAGGCTGCCCAAATTTTCTGGGGCGACACCGCTGGAGCCTTACCTGGCGCAGCTGAGGATCGCCGCGCAGTACTACGGCTGGGCTATGTACGAGTCCGCTGCCAGCTTGCCCTAGCCTTGGAGGGAACAGCGTTGCAGGTTCTGCTGGACCTGGCCCCAGCAGACCAGCAGGACCTCCGGGCCCTGACCCTAGCCTTGGAGAGGCGTTTCGGACAGCGGGGGGTCGTGGGCCACAGCCGGGAGTTGCTGACCAGCCGCCGCCGCCGGGAGGGGGAACGGTTGGGGGCCTACGCAGCCGATGTACTGCTCTACGCCCAGCGGGGCTGGAGGAACTAGCCCTTCAGTCATTCCTCCAAGGGCTTGCCCTGCCGCGACTGGGACGGCACGTCCGCCTCACCGGGCCCCCGAACCTTGAGGTGGCTCTTGAGGTGGCGGAACGGGCGGAGCGGGAGCTGTCCGACCTGCAACCGTCCAGTGCCTCCCGACCTCACGTCCGGCAGGCGGACTACGAGCGGGACGAGGACTACGAGCAGGACGAGGACGACGTCGGGGAGGAGTGTTTTCAGGCATGGATGCCCCAGCGTCCCCGACAGCGTCCACCGCAGCGTCCACCACCCGACGACAGACGAGGGTCCGGAGCTGACCGGTGCTGTTTCCGGTGCGGTGAACCAGGCCATCTGGCCCGGTTCACCGCACCTGATGGTGGAAGCGGCCAGCCGCTTCCACCATCGGACAGGGGCTGTGGCAGTTTCGCGTCATGCCGTTCGGACTATGCAACCCCTGGCGACGTTCGAGCGGATGATGGAGAGGGTCCTGGCGAACGTCCCCCGGAGTCGTTGTGTCGTGTACCTGGACGACCTGTTGGTGCACGCACGCGATTTCGGCGGGGCACTGGCGAACCTACGGGAGGTTCTTGGGGCCATCCGCCGGGCCGGGTTGCGGCTGAACCCTGCCAAATGTTCCCTGCTGTCCAGGGAAACGCTGTTCTTGGGGCACGTGGTGAACAAGCATGGTGTAGCCACTAACCCGGCCAAGGCGGCTGCGGTCCTGGACTGGCCGACCCCCACCAACGCCGGCGAACTGCAGAGTTTTCTGGGCCTGGCGGGGTACTACCGCCGGTTCGTCCGGCACTTTGCTACGGTCGCCAGCCCCCTCCACCGTTTAACCGAGGCGGGCCGGCCGTACGTCTGGGACAACGCCTGCGCCACGGCCTTCGCCCGACTCCAGGTGGTGCTCACCGAGGCCCCAGTCCTGGCTTACCCGACACTGGTCGGCCTTTCGTCCTCGACACCGATGCCAGTAACGTGGGGGTCGGTGCGGTCCTCTCCCAGGGAGTGGGGGAGGGGAAACGTCCCGTCGCCTACTTCAGCCGCACTCTCAGTTGGGCGGAGCGCAATTACTGCGTGACCCGACGGGAGCTGTTGGCTGTGGTTCTGGCCGTGCGGCATTTCAGGCCGTACCTGCATGGCAGGCGCTTCCTGATCCGCACCGACCACGCGTCGCTCACCTGGCTCCTCAGTTTTAAGAACCCTGAGGGCCAGGTGGCTCGATGGCTGGAAGTTTTGCAGGAGTACGACTTCGAGATCCAGCATCGGGCGGGGCGGCTCCACAGCAATGCTGACGCACTCTCCCGACGGCCCTGTGCAGTCCTGGAGTGTCGCTACTGCCTGCGCCAGCAGGAGCGGGCCCACGAGTCTCTGATGGTGGCGGCTCTCCAGACCACCGAGGCTGACCAGACTATCGGGGAGGCGGAGGGGTGGCTCCTGCTGACGGCGAGTCAGCTGGAGCAGCAGCAGCGGGCCGACGAGACCCTGGCGTTGTTGAGGGACTGGCTGGGACGTTGAGCTGCACGTCCACTGCTGCGACACCTGCACGGCGCAGAAAGGACCTGCCCAGCGTTCCCACGCCCCGCTCCAGCAGAACCTGGTAGGAGCACCGATGGAACGGGTGGGGGTCGACGTCCTGGGGCCGTTTCCAGTCACCGACTCTGGCAAACGCTACGTCCTCGTGGCCATGGACTACTTCACCAAATGGCCAGAGGCGTACGTGGTGCCGGATCAGAGCGCTGCCACCACCGCGGAGAGGCTGGTGGAGGAGATGTTTGCCCGTTTCGGGGTCCCTGCTGAGCTCCACAGCGACCAGGGGCGGAACTTCGAGTCCCAGGTCTTTGGAGAGGTCTGCCGGCGGCTGGGGGTGCACAAGACGAGGACGACGCTGCTCCATCCCCAGAGTGACGGGTTGGTGGAGCGGTTTAACCGCACCCTAGCCACCCAGCTCGCCATCTTCACCAGCCAGCACCAGCGGGACTGGGACCGTCACCTGCCCCTGGTCCTTTGGTCCTATCGGACGGCGGTGCAGGAATCCAGTCACTGCACTCCGGCTGCCCTCATGTTCGGGCGGGAGCTCCGGACACCGGTGGACTTGGTGTTCGGGTCCCCACCCGAGCATGAGCTCGCCGGGGGTGCGGCTATGGATTATTTCCGCAGGCTGAGGGATCGCCTGCTAGTGGTCCACGACTACACCCGCCAGGCTCAGGCTGCCTCAGGGGTGAGGCAGAAGAGGGGCTATGACACTCGCTGCCGGGGACGAGCGTTCACACCCAAGGACAGGGTGTGGGTGTACTGCCCCGTCAGAAAGAGGGGGGTCTGCCCCAAACTGCGGAGCCACTGGCAGGGGCCGGGGGAAATCCTCGACAGAGTGTCCGAGGTGGTGTACCGGCTGCGGATGCCGGGCGCTCGGGGGCGGGTGGTGGTGTTGCACCAGGACAGACTCTCGCTGTACCGCCCCCTCGCCCCGGTTGTTGCTGGTGAGGAAGGAGGAACGCCTCGTGGTTCCCCTGGCGGCTCCTCTGTCCCTGCCGGCTCCCTGGGTGGGGCCGTTGGCCCTGCGGCTGCCGCCTCTGGGGGGCTTCAGCGACCGAACCGGCGGCGCCGGCCCCCTGAACACTTAAGGGACTATGTGACGGATCATGGGGTCGTCGGGACGTCTGACCCCTGAGGTGGGGGCTGTGTGGCGACCACGGGTGTGGGCGCCATGTTCCGGAGCCGCGGGGGATTCAGGGAGTTGGGGTTGTCAGTTGACAAAAGGGGTTTTGTTGATTTGTTCTGTTGTTGGGGTTAAGTGGGGTTAACGGGTTTGGGGTCTTTATTAATTGTGTGTTGTTCCATTGTTGTGTGATCGGGACCATTAGTGAGAGTGTTGTGTGTGTTGGTCAGGTGTCCCGTGTTTCTGTTATGTTCGTTGTTAAAATAAAGAACCAACTGTCGCAGTCGTGCGGTGTAAGGGGCGCGAGAGTGGTACTAAGCGGTTGAAACCTGTCTCCCGTCTCATTCTTCCGTCTCTCCCTGACCGGCGCTACAGTACTATTATTACTGTTGTTAGCACTATTATCGCTGTTGTTAGTACTATTATTACTGTTGTTAGTACTATTATTAATGTTGATAGTACTAGTATTGCTGTTGTTAGTACTTTTATTACCGTTGTTAGTACTTTTATTGCTCTCTACGTGAGGAGTTAGGAGCCAAATGGTGCTTACTTGTCTCGTAGAACACGTACTGTGAGGTTGGCGTTTCTGTATTCCTGTAGTCCTCTCCCTATAGCCCTTCACGATGCTCTCCATCTTGAGAATGCCTGTTAGCAGAGTCACACTCTCACGGCGAAATAATAATTCTAATACATTTCTCTCTTTAGCCGAACTGGCGTAGTTTATTTGTGAACCGCGAACAGACGCACGCTCTCCTAGAGCCAAGTGCAGAGAGAGGGAAAATGTCTGCGACATTCCCTTATATGGTCACAGACATGGCGCAACAGCGCCTCCTTTTGGTTCTGAACAGGTAACTACAGTTACATGCAATCATACATATGTCATACATATATCAACAATGCCGCACCAATGTTTACTCTTGTATCTTTCCTATTGTCAAATAACCTTCTTGGTATGTTTGATTCGCCTTTTGTTTTTGTGAATTGCATCTGTGATGTCACTTCCTCTGATGGGAGAGCAATGAGGTATGTAATGCCTCCTCTCTCATTCTTTTCCAAAAAATAAATGGATAAATTATTGCTCAAAGCTTTTACTGGGATATGATTATCCATCAGGAGTGAGCAATAAAAACAATAGAATGAAACAACAACAGAATGGATAGCTATCTAGTTCGCCGACTTCCTTCCTCACTCTTTGGGTTTGCTGTATTTTCTGGATGCTATAGGTTAAGGGGAAAATGACTAAACTCGACAAAATTGCCCAGGACGTTTCCATTTAAAATGTACGGATTAGCAATGGTTAGAAACATTTGGGAAAAGAAATTATATAACATAGGTCTAGTAGTTTTAACATAATTGAATGCCGAAATCGTACATATTCTGCCTTTAAAGATGCAATACTCGTTTGTCCAGACCCAGAAAACAACGGACAATGCTACGCAGAGTTATTCAATTCATCGATGACAAAAGCTTATCGTTGGTGATGAGAGAGGTTGCAGAAAAGCCCCATAAAATGCTACTGGGCCTTAACACCAGTCAGGGTGAGCCCAGAAGTATTGCCCTGTATACAGAGATCACTTCACTGAAGAAAGAATCGACCAAGCTATGAAGAGACAGAAAAATTACATCAACAAAATCGGACAACGTTATGAAAGTGGGCACATCATCTGTTATGGATATGGGAATTGCGGCCGTATTGAGAGAGATTTCCGCCAAAAACGAGCCATTAAGAATTTGTTATATGGCTCCAAATGGAACCATTAATGGCTCCAAAAGCCATTAAGCCCTTAAGTGCTGCAATTATGGCAAGCTCTTTTAACATTTAACCAGTAGTGACAGCAGCAATTGTAAATATCAACTATTTATTTTTGACTAGTTATAATTCCAAGCCACCGTATCCATAATGTCATTTTGACTAGTTGCAATTATAATTAATGATATCTACAACTCAAATCTCACTAGTCAAAAATGTAATTCTTGATATCAACAGTTAAATTCTCAAGATGTCCAAGGTGATATATCTAGCTTTATGTAAATTACACTTTACACAGAACTTTGTTTGACATAATGTCAAACAAGTGATTGTCTGTTGTCTATATTTTATTTTTCAGACCCAGGAAGACTAGCTCTCACTCCGGTGTGTTGCTAATAGGGATCCTAATAAATAAAAAGAATAAAAAATCACCTATTGAATCGGTGCACACTGACATAAAAGGTCCCGTTGAGCCAACTGCTAATTTTATTCACTGATATTTTTTCAGGGGCATTGTCTGTTAACTTCCTTAAGACAAGAGTGACACAACATTAGCAACAGATGTTCCTTGCAGACAGTGCACCATATGGTAGAATCAAGTGTATCAGATCAGACAATGGCACAGAACAGAGAAGCAATGTTTTTCACTCACTTTTAAGCGATAAAGGTATAAGACACGAGACATCATCCCCATCCTCTGCCAATCCAAATGGTACAGCCGAGAGACAGTGGAGGATACTCTTTGAAATGGGGAGGTGTCTCATGTTAGAGAAGGGATCACCAAAGTGGCCTTATGCAGTTCAAAATGCTGCTCATATTCATAATAGATGTAAGGATGACATGACTAAAAACAATCTATATTTCTCGTTAACAGGATGAAAGCCGAATCTTCCTAGAATGGTGCTTTGTATCAGATTGTAATGCATACAAATACAATTATAAGAAACTGGACCCCAGATGTGAGAAGGGCATATTTGTGGGGTATAGTAAGAATAGCCCGGCTTACCTGGTATACCACCCACATAAAGAGGGGGAGTCAAAGCACAGACTGGTAAAATTCATTAGAAAGAACGGTGTTGAATAACAGACACAAACTGAAGAATGGGATTGAGCAATCCAGAGGATCAGGTCCTAGGTAGGAACAAGAAGAATGTAAACAAAGAAAATCGGACATGTCACTACATGAGAAAATGACAGAGAACGTAGTCCTAGATGAGAACAGAAACAGTGCAGATCCAAAACAAAGTGATTCAAACCTGAGGGTAGGACTACAGTGGGGGGAGATGTGTGTAAGCCCTTAAAGACCATGCTGAAGAATGGTTCTTAGAGCTAGATACGTTGTTAAGGGTTACAATCAGATAGAAGCCATAGACTATCAGTAGACAAAATTACTGAAGTGTTCATCAGATGGATTTGAAAGCAGCATACTGACATGCTCTAATAGATACAGAAATCTTCTTGGAACAACCAGAGGGTTTTGAATGACATTAGAGACGGGAGAGAAATAGTGTAAAGGCTACATGTTAAAGAAATCTCTTTACAATGTAAAACAATTGGGAAGAAATTGGTTCAAACTTCTACATGATCATACAGAACGAAACAACTTTTTGAGAAATATATCTGATCACTGTGTGTATAGAGAGCAGATGAGCAATGAGATAATTATTGTAATTATCTGGGTTAATGATTTAATCATTGCGGCCAGCAATGATGACTGCTAAACAGGTTCAAAGACACCATGAAGTCCCAAAGATCAAAATGGTTACATTTAAACCTACATTTAAAAGCCTTTCTATTATGAAACGATGGTATATGCTCCTGTAGAATCCCAAAGTTACAGAATTTAACTTTACATTTTTAGAAAATCATGTTTTATTCGCAATGACATTTCAAAGCACTACACTACCAACAATCCTAAAGTGAAACACAAAGAATTTGATTGGTGGAGGTCACTGTTTCTATGGAAACGTTTACATCACCCGCGAAGTAAAGTCTTCGGTAACTGCTGCCACTGAACTAGATCGCTTTACCAAACAACCATGATTTCCCTTAGATAATGGAAAGTTAGAGAGTTGTTGTTGGAGCTGTAAGGAAATGAACTCTACATGTGGAAAAAATGTGTTGAAAGAGAATATATTGTAATGACCACGGAAGAGGAAGTGAATCTCTGTCTTGCTTAGAGAGCGATGTATAGATGGATTATCAGTTTACGTCACTCTACGTCAGTGCTCTACGCGCTCCCCGCTCTACGCGCATGTCGTTTGCAGAAATAGAGGAGAGCGACAAGAGCCGCAATCATGTCTTGTTGTGCGGTTGGTTGCACAACAAGACATGATTATCCCATTTATTCTACTTCTTGCTTGCCAACATAAAACAATTCAAATACTTTAATAATTATGCTTTTTCTTATTTGTATTGCATGCTTATTAAATGTATACTCTGTTTGAGTTCACCTCCCTCAAAAAGTAGTCCCCTTTAATTACGACCGATCAAACATGTTTTTGACACCTCAAAGGGCTTTATCCCGCTTATACCATGGTCACTTGCCAAAGAAAAGAAATTAAGATAAATCATTTACAATCCAAATACGTTTTTCACGTAAATAGGACGGACTGCTACAACTTGGCAACAGGAGGTATTCTAGTCCGCTGAGCTATGAGCCAGAGCGCTAATGTTATGGATTGTACGTATTTATAATTCGAAATTCGTCCCAGCCTTTATACCACAGATACTCTAGGGTCTATATAACCAAGTTGTCTGATTACAGTTTAATTCATTTTTCACAATTTACCAGCTCTCGTTTTGAAGAATAATCACTGCGCCATTTATTTCAATGGGAATCGCAACGGTCTATAATTTCAACATAAAGTGTACATATTTATAATTCGAAATTCATCCCAGACTTTATACCACAGATACTCAAGGGTCTATAGCATATAACTGCGTTGTCTGATTACAGTTTAATTGATTTTTCACAATAGAGATAACCATGGCAACCGGTCAAACAAATTTTCTTTTTGCCATCATTCTGCGTCATCAACTACTCCCACATTCAAACTAGAGCGATAATAGAGAGAGTATTTGGGGTGTGAAAGCGGAGATTTCAATGTATACAGGATGACTAGTGTACACAAAATTGGACACTACCCTGGCCATCATCGTTGCAGTAGCTGTGCTGTATAACTATGTGAAGAGAGTAGGAGACAAGCTACCAGAGGTGGACGAGGACCCACTTCAGAATGACCTGGAAGATGCTCAAGTGCAGAATACTGCAAACCCAAATGGCAATGCTGTCAGGAGAAGACTGATTGAAAATCACCTTGCAGCATAATTAAGGTCAGTATTGACAGAATTGTATATGTTGATGGTTACTTAGGGTACTTCTACATTAGATTACCTTAACTCATACTTACTAATATATGCTTCTTACTTTCTCCTTCAGGAAGAACTCACCAGAAAAGCAAGACAAGGAGACAGTCAATAGAATTTAAAGAAACATTTTACTCGATGCTTTCTCCAATAAATACAATAGGGGGGAAGGCAATTGCTTATTTGAAAATAAATCTGTTAATGATGACACACATTTCACGGTTTCAGAATTAATTCACTACTTAATTACTACTTAATTAATTACAAATTCTAGTGGTTGCGGCCGGCTTTCAATATCAAGAATGCATCTTTCTGTCTACAATCAAAGTTCCTGGTGACAGGATGGCTTACAGCGCTTTTCCGCATGGGGCACTCACTGGTGGTGATGCATCTGGCTCCACTGGCTCTATCAGGTCTAGCACAATGAAGGTCTCAGCTAAACAAACAAAAACACAGAAGACATCAAACAAATGAATAGAAAGATACCCACAGCTGTATATGCACATTGACTGTTTTATGATGTGATCAATAAAAGTCTTTCGTTTCTTTCAGGATCTTTATTCAGCATTCACAGGGTTCATTTATTTAACCGGCATCCGTTGGGTAGCAACGAGCATCCACCACCCCCCTGGTCCAAGCACGCATGCGCAAATATACCTTCTAGCTTGGTACGGTGGCTCACCTGTGACAATGCGTACGAGCATTGCATATCATTCTACATTGACCACACACCTTTATTCTGGATCTCTGGAGGTCCAATGACATAATAGGAAACAGCAGATCTAATATCATACAAAAGACAAACGTTTTTGAAACAGTTCCATAATGAAAACATCTGAGGGGAATAACGTTACTATAAAATAGCACTGCTCTAACAAATTCCTTGAAGAGACAATTATATTTCCATCACTATTTTATTTCCGCAATTAATGACGTTGGACAGAGGGGGGTGACACATTATTGTGACCTAAACCCGCTAACGTTATTCATAATATTATAAAACGGCTATAAAATAGTAGGTAGGTAACGAGCTATATGCTTACAAGTTAACGTTACTTAATTTCAGTTTCTGTCACTGTCTTCGTCGTACGGGTTAGGGAGGGGGGAATCTGCTGTGGGATCATATCAATGATTTTCTTGACAGAGGGTAACAGTTAAGGTAAATTAACTTTATTTGAATAGTGGGAGAGAGAGAGGGCTCGTGAATATATTCACGAGCTCTCTCTCTCTCCCACTATTCCCTCTCTCGTGAACTCGTTGCTTTTCACGATCTAGGATAGATAAAGAAGGACCACAATATAAAATTGTGGATTATATTGTGGTCATCGTGAATAAGTTCACATTTAGCAGGAATCCATCATGGCAGACACTGAACACAATCTAATCCTATTTTAATCCTTGTTTAAACTAGTTGAACTAATCCAGAGTTAAAACTAAGATTCGCAACACATCTCTGATTGATTATAAACCAGTTTTAACCTAGATTTACTAACCCTAGATTAACCCTAAACCAGGATAAATTTAATCCATGTTCGTGCAACCCATCCAAAGTATTTGGTGTCCTCATTGGCCGTCGAGGACCCCCTCTACGTGACAAAGGGGTGAAGGGGGTTTTTCAGCCACTGGGAGGGGGCAGGGGGACTGGGGGCAAAGGTGATCGGTCACTGGGGAGGGGGAGGGAATGGCGGACAGGGGGCCAAGGGTATCAGATACCGGGGAGGGGTGTTAACCCCTATCCCAGGTGGGGCCACCTGCCTGGTGGCCCCGCCTGGGAGATGGGCTGTGGGGAGGCAGGACGACAGCGAGGAGGCGCTGCACCCCCCTGGGCCAGAGGGGCTGCACCCCCTCGGTATGGAGCTGACTCTCGGAGTCTGACTCTGTGTAGTGCCACCCTCCTTCCTTTAGGTGGTAAGTGCAACTGGTACACCACCTCACCCAGCCTCTCCAGAACCCGACAGGGACACACCCACCCATCTCCCCTTCGTCCTTTTAGGATTGAAAACACAAAATAGTACTCCCGCCTAGAAGTGCCTGCCTTTGCTTGTCACATCATAGTTTCTTTTCTGCCTCACCCCCACCCTCTGCTGTTGTTCCAGGGCCGACTCCAGGTGATCTTGGAGTCTCCTGGCATACAGGGCCTGGGGAACTGTCTGGGGCATCAGGTGGTCGACCAAACGCTAGCTCTTGCAGGCGTACGCAGCTCTCTTCCAAGTATGAGAAGGGATGCCGTAGATTCCTGCACTGCGTTGCGGCAAGACATGAGAACCAGCTGCGAACACGCGAGACTCAAATTTTCTCCCCTGGTCGCTAAGCAAGGTCTCTGGTTCCTCGAAACGGCTGAACATACCTTCCACCAGGGCGTCCTCAACGGTCTCCGCTTCCTGATCTGAGATGGCATATGCTTTTGACCACTTGGTAAAGTAGTTGATGGCTGTGAGAACATAACGGTTACCCTGATCCGAGCAGGGCAGCGGCCCCACTACATCTACCACCACCCTCTCCATGGGTGCGCCCAACAGAAATTGCTGAAGGGGAGCATGTGAGCGTCCTGTGGGACAATTATGTGTGGTGCAGGGGTCACACCGTCGGCAAAAGTCCTCAACGTCCTTCCGGGACTGGCTCCAGTAGAAACTCTGGCATAGGCGTCACAGAGTCTTAGCAACCCCAAAGTGCCCCGACCCTGCGGCTCCATGCATGGCCTCGAGCAATGCCCTCTGTAGGCTATTGGGGACAACAACCTGCCACCTGTCCTCGCTTGTGGCCGGCTCCTTCCAGGCCTGCTGCAGCACCCCCAGGCAGAGACGCAGGACCCCAAACTTGGCCCACAGTCCCTTGGTTATTCTGGAGATGGCGGCCATCTCTTCTCATGGTGGTTTTCAATGTGCCTCCACCCACTGCAATACTGGCCAAAGGTCGGTATCTTGTTCCTGCTGCTGTCTCCAATCGACTCCCACTATGGTCTCCAGCTCCCGGCAGACAACCTGCACCCAGTGCACCCTGGCACAGCCTTCCTCCTCCGCCCGCAGCTCTCTCGCCTCCTTCCTCTCACAGCAAAGACAGCCCTCTGCAGTGCAGGGTCGCCGAGAGAGAGCGCGAGAGCTGAGTGGTCTGTCCTCACGTGAAATGCAGGCCGCAGAGGTAGTACTCTCTGCGAAAAGCTCTCTGCGAAAAAGGCCCGGCTAAAATACGCCACCGCTTCCTCTCCATCAGGTCCCCCTTGGGAGAGCACCCCTCCCGACCCGACGCCACTAGCATCGGAGTCCAGCATGGAGGGGAGTGAAGGGTTGGCTGGGGCTAGCACGGGGGCCTTGCTCAGGGCACGCTGAAGGATGGTAAACGCCACAAAGTCACTATCCTTTTGCAGAAGCCGATAAAGAGGAGCAGCCAAGCATGAAAAAAACCCCAACAAACTTCCTGTAATAAGAAGCCAGGGCCAGGAAGCTCTTCAGTTCGAGATCTCCTGTGTCGATCTCGTGCAGCCCGAAGTGAGTACGGCCCACCTTGTCCTCCTTCATAGCAAAACTGTCCTGGAACTCAAGCAGCAACTGCCACAGCTGCTCCTGCTGTTGGACGTCCAGCCCCTCACAGTTCTTTCAACCTATCTCTCTCAAGGGGAAGCGGTGACTCCTCCCCCTCTAGCTGCTGTGACTGGGCCATCTGAGGCATATAAGTTATGGGGCTGGGTACGGACGCCACGGGCGGGGGATTGCTGACTTCTGGCTCTAATGCACACACTGCTGGCAAGATCGACCCCCCTGGAGTTCCTGAACCTGAGCCAACGGGCACCAAAGCAATCACCGGCCCCCCACGGAAGCTCAACATGCCCTTGTCCAGATCGAGTAGACAGCCTGGGGCTTTCAAAAAGTCAAAGCCCAGAATACATGGGTCCTGCACGGCGGCTACCCACACTCGGTGACGTACGTCCTTTTCCCCCAAAGTAACTGTAAGCCGCCCTGAACCTTTTATCAGACCTTTTTACCCCCTGTTGGCGTGCGCAGCAGCAACCCAGTGGGCTCCGACTGAACTCTGGGCACACATCTGGTCTGAGCACAGTCACTGATGATCTGGTATCCACCAGGGCTGAGCACGGCACCCCTTCCAAGGCTATGGGAAGAGAGCATGAAACCCCTCCCCCGAGTCGACCCACCACCACCGCCGTCCTTTAAGCTAGGAAGTCGTCTGCTTCTGGGGGAAGTGGGGCTTGGCTCCCCCGGCTGTGATGATGTGACCCCTCTGTATCGGGTACAGCTGGTGAGGAAGGGGTGGGGGAAGAACTGTCAAAGGTCCGCACATCTACCCCTGTGCGGGACCGGTGGCCTTTCCAGGACCTGCCCGTGGACTTGGGCAATCTCTGACAAAATGCCCAGGTTGGCCACATCCCCAACAGACTCTTTGGTCGGGGCGTTGCTGGCTGTGTGACGGATGCAGTGATAAGGCCCTTATTAGTTCAGTCATTTCTGTCACCCATGCCTGCGTTTCCTCCTCCGCTGGGCTCCAGACTGCGACGGCTGTTCTCCCCGCTTGAGAACTTCCTCTTTGGCCCACAGTAGCGACCACGCCAACGATTTCCCTCTCCATGCTATCTCCAAAGCTGTCTGCAGGGTACTTGGATGCTGTAACTGCACCTTGAAACACAGCCCCGGGCGAAGGAGGGCTCTGATGAACTGGTCCGGGGCTAACTCGCTCTGCAAAATGTGTGCATATGCCCTACCTGTCAGACTCTCAACGTCATTAGCCAACACCCTCAGCGGCTCCCCTGGCTTCCTGCTGCGGATACTGAGTTTATTACGCCAGAGCTCTGGCTGTACACATTGTCCAAACTGCCTCTGCAGGGCCCCCACTTAAGCCCTGTGGTCATGTCTTTTCCCTGGGGTAAGCAGCAGCAGGCATGACAACGCGTCATCTGTGAGGCACAAAGCCAGCCGCAATGCTTTCTTCTCTACTGTCCATCCGCCAGCATCAGCCAGCAATTTGAATTGAGCATGAAATGCCTCCCAGTCCACCCTACCAGCTACACTCTGTACACTTTATGTCTGACAACTGCTCCAACATGGTGAAAGGGCCTGCCCACTGGCTGGACAGTCTTGGGGAGATGCCCTTCTTCCACTCCGGACAATAGACCCACACCTGGGTCCTGGGTGCATAGTCCGTCCCCCTGCAACGGGCGTCACAGTGCGGTTGCAAGAATTGTTGAACTCACTCTGAATAGCACCACATTGATTTTGTGTTTTGATTTAGAACAGTACAGTGTTTATAACTTCAACCACCTGTCAATCATTCTGTATGCCAGTAGGTAGGGCTCACATGCCATGTACACTAAACAACGTTGTAGTGTCTCTATTCGACTCTGTCGGTTTCACTCTATACTAACTATGGTTTCACTCAGAACTTTGCCAAGATTATAGGTCATTAATAATAACATAACTTAACAACATAACTCTGAAATAAGTATATTGTTGTTTAATCGTTTTTACATTATTAACAATCTGTAGCCTATAATGCCATGCTGAATTTGTTTTGCTCATGTGCTTGGAAGAATTATGAAACAACTGTCTGAATTTTAAATACATGAAATAACATGAAATACCATTTCAAGCAACTGGATGGAAATGGAATTGGCAACATTTATTCCCCTGACTGAGTGACATCCTGACTATAAATATCATGTACAGTTGTGCTCGCTCATAACGGCACACAGACAACTGTGGAAGATTGCAACCGAGTCAGAGATGAAGACTGGCTTTGTTTCTAAGTTCCTGGTACTATGTTTTTTCCTCAACATATCAAAGTGTGTGGCCGAACATGATATCTCTCCTGGCTTATTGTTATGTTTCTCCCGAGTAGACCTACTGAGATACCAGCAGAGATCGGCCCGGCCGGCTGTCAGTCAGGCCGTGGCAATGCTCAGTGATTGGTGGAAGTATTGTTTACAGTATTGAGAAGACACTAGACCTATCTCTGATCTGCTTCATTATTGATTAAAGTGATGTTATCTTTTGTCATGTTTTGAAGCGTGCATCAAGTATCAGAAAACGATGTCCCATCGGTCATTGCTCATCTCATATCTCATACTACAAACCTTTTGTTACCATCTGTTGATTTCAGAGCGATCTGAATACGATCTTGCCAAAACTTGTCTTTCATCCTTGTAACCAGATAAAATAGTAAAGGTTCACCGAAGGTAGTAAACGTGTTTTAAAGTGGAACTTTTCAGTTGGACACAAAAGTAATACTTTGTTTATATTTGACTCCAGACAACGACTACAAAGCTTTGGAGGGAGGTGGAGATCGATGAAGAGGTGGAGAATGATGCAGAGGTGGAGAACGATACAGGGGTGGAGAACAATGCAGGGTTGGAGAACGATCCAAAGGTGGAGAATGATGCAGGGGTGGAGAATGTTACAGGGGTGGAGAACGATGCAGGGTTGGAGAACGATCCAAAGGTGGAGAATGATGCAGGGGTGGAGAATGTTACAGGGGTAGAGAACGATACAGGGGTGGAGGACGATGCAGAGATGGAGAACGATACAGAGGTGGAGAAGAATGCAGGTGTGAGCATCAGCGTCAGAGGTGTGAGCATCAGCGTCAGAGGTGAAACAGTCTTGACGAGTCTGCTGACCACAGTCTTCCTCCCCATCGTCTACATCATCGTATTTGTAGTGGGTCTGCCTGCCAAGACTCTGGCCCTCTGGGTGTATCTATTCCGGACCAAGAATAAGAACCCATCCTCTATCTTCATGGCCAATATGGCGCTGTGTGACCTGCTCTTTCTCATCTGAAAATCGCCAACCACTTCAACGGCAACAACTGGATCTACGGTGAGGGTCTGGTGGGGAGGTCCTGGTGCAAGGTCCTGGTGGGGTTCTTCTACGCCAACATGTACTGCTCCACTGCCTTCATCGCCTGCCTCAGCATACAGCGCTACTGGGCTGTCGTCCATCCGTTCTCCCAGTAACGAAAGGACAACGCCATTAGCATGGCCATCTCGGTGGTGATCTGGCTGGCAGTCTGGGTCCTAACCACGCCCCTCTTCCTGTACAGCCAGACCGTGAGGGTCATCAACATGGACATCGTTACGTGCCACGACGTCACCCGAAAGTCGATCTCTTTTAGCGTCGCTGTATCACCATAGTGACTTATGCTCGCAACCAAACCTGGTCAGGAGCAGGTTTTCAGCTTAGTCTACCCGGAGATCGGCTACTTAAATCGGCGTGCGCAGCTTCCTAGCCCCTCCTCCGACAATGGCGTCACCTTTATGGGTGTTCACGTCGACCTCGGCGCACTTACCGTACAGGGGTCTCTCCGGAGACAGAGGTTTTTTCGGGACAGAACCGATCCCTTGGCATTGGCTGACAATATTCTTTATGAGTGATACAGATTCTCATCAGAGGGTATTCGTTATTTGATCGTCCTTGTTGGACCGTATGTAGGCAATGCTACTCAAAGAAGCCTTGCACTTACTGTTGCGCAGTGTGTCTGTGTTTCACTGCGATTTCTTTCCACGGGCACATATTTACATGCAGTTGGTGATGCAGAACATATTGGCAAAAATACGGTGTGCCGTGCTATTCGCAAGGTTGTAGGGGTTGTGCGCTCAATACTTTGCTTAATATGTTCGTGGCGTTTCCCAGCTTCTTATCCAGTCAAATTGTCAAGGAAGGATTTAACACACTTTCAGGTAAAATAAAACCTCCTGAGTGGAGGTAGCGCGTCAGTCTTGAATTTCTGCGTGCGGGATTCGTCTCCCAAGTGATGTGCATTTATGTGTAGCTTAACATGTCCCAATTCTTATGTCATATGTGTTATATCCTTACTTCTTCACATAAACACGGACAACAACGTTGCGTTAACTGTTTATTAAGCCACCACGGCACGTGAACAGTGGTAACAACCGAGAGGGACTTCCCGCCAGAATATTACCCAGAATACCCCGGTGCTTCGTAACTACGGAATCATAGTAAGCCCAAAATACACAACATCTCCTCCCCTCTTACAAAAAACATACTTTTGTGAAACAACCATAAATTATATAACATTGCAGATGTCTAACACATCAACCATTCAACAGTTTACAATACAATAAAATGTACAATACAGGTCAGCATTCTCTACATAGCTACCTAGGGGCGAGGGTGAACTACCTCAGTCCCCTGACCGTACCCACGGGGACTATTCTGCCCCAGCAACTTGGGTCAGTCACTAACTAAATCTCTACAAGTCCATGCGAGCAGGAGGCCGTCGCTCTCTGGTAGGGTATCTATTCTCCGAAGACACATTAATCTCGTGGTCTTCCAAAGGTGAGCTTGATGCAGGTGCTACTGTAAGGGGTGGTCTCTCAGCGTCTGCTACAGCCGTATCCTCCACTGGAACAGTTGTCTCTGGTGCAGTTGGGTCCTGCACTTGTGAGGGTAGATGAACCGGTGTAGTGACAGGTGCATCTGTAAAATTCCCCAGTAACGGCACAGCTGGCACTGACGGAGTCTGCAGGACTTGATCAACATGTCTTCGCCAAACACTATCATCCGTCTGGACCGTGTAAGACACCGGACCAGTTTGTGCAATAACAGTGGTGGGAATCCATTTAGGTTCGCCACGGTAGTTCCTTACCAGCACAGATTCTCCTGCGGTGAAAACTCTTTCTTTGCCCTTCTGTTCTCTGTACCCAACCTGTTGCTCTTGTTGACTTTGCACAACGTCCTTCACCGATGAGGGTTTTAAGAGGTCAAAGGTGGTGCGCAGGTCTCTCTTTAGCATTAGGCTAGCAGGAGAAGTCTTGGTGGTTGCATGTGCACTGTTGCGGTAGGTCAGCAGGAAGATATGCAGTGTCTGATGTAGTGTTCCTTGTCCCTGTGATGATTTCAAAGCATGCTTCATGGTCTGAACGAACCTTTCAACGTGGTAAGGAGCTGACTTAATGTGTTGAACTCCATTAGCTTGTAGGAACCCGGCCATTTCCTGTGAGACAAATTGGGGTCCATTGTCAGAGACGCGCTGTGCAGGAGATCCAAATCGACTAAACATTTCCCCCAACTTCTCAATAGTCTTCTCTGCTGTGGTTGATCTCATGATAGCCACCTCCGGCCATTTACTGTGTGCATCAACAGCGATAAGAAACATTCTGTCCTCAAATGGTCCCGCAAAATCAATATGCACACGCTGCCATGGTCCTTGTGGAAACTCCCAGGGGTGAAGAGGTGCGGGGGGAGGGTTGTTTCTGACTTTTTGGCATGATGAACAGCTTTTGGCAAGCTCCTCAATTTGGCTATCCATCTTAGGCCACCAAAAGTAGCTTCTTGCTATTTCTTTCATACGTACTATTCCACTGTGTCCCGAATGTAGCTGTTGCAGCACTTTTGTGTGAAGTGACAAGGGAATGACGACCCTCCTCCCCCACATCAAACACCCAGACTGGACAGACAGCTCCAACCTCCTTCCAAGGAAAAGGTTTCAAGTTTGCGTCATCACCAGCAGGACGACCCTTGACAATGATGTCCCTCACAGCAGACAACTCCGGGTCATTTCGTGTCTCCTTCTTAACCTGTACAGCTGAAACAGGTGCTTTTTCTACCTCCCTAAAGTAGAATATGTCCACTTTGTTAGACTCCGGCTTCGTGACAGGACGTGGCAGCCTAGATAAACCATCCGCATTGCAGTGGGAGTCTGCCTTCCGTTTGATGTCATATGTATGTGCTGACAACAACAAAGCCCAACGCTGCAGTCGGGAAGCGGCAAGCAATGGTATACCTGTGTGTGGACCAAGGATGGTTGTGAGGGGTCTGTGGTCAGTTAGGAGTGTAAACCGTCTCCCATATAGGTACTGATGAAACTTCCGAACTCCGAACACAATGCTCAGTGCCTCCCGTTCTAGCTGAGCATAATTAGACTCTGCCTTGTTTAATGTCCTTGATACAAAAGCAATTGGCTTTTCCTCACCACTTGGTAAAACATGAGAAAGGACAGCCCCTACTCCATATGGGGAGGCGTCACAGGCAAGCTGAAGCTGAAGTGATGGGTTAAAGTGAGTCAGGACCTCGGACGACGTCAGCACCATTTTAGCCTTTTCAAAAGCCTCCTGACAGCCAGCCATCCCCTTCCAATTTTTATCTTGGCGTAGCAGTTCGTGCAGCGGTCGTAGCAGTGAAGATAAATTGGGGATTAAGCGCCCGTAGTAGTTCAACAGTCCTAAGAAGGATCGTAGCTGGCTGACGTTCTGGGGCGGAGCTGCATCCACGACTGCTGCTACCTTGGATGGTGCAGTGTGTAGCCCATCTGCATAAATTACATGCCCCAGATATTCCACTGATGGTCGGAAGAAGTCACATTTCTCCTTACGGACTCTCAAGTCGTAGTCCTTCAGTCTTTGGAGGGTAGCATCCAAGTTGCGCAGATGTTCATCATCACTAGTTCCGGTGCACAAGATATCGTCGAGGTAGCACTGTACCCCTGGCAATCCGCTGAGGATCTGATCCATCGCCCGTTGAAAGAGTGCTGGGGCTGATGTGATGCCAAAAGGCAGTCTGCATTATCTAAAAAGTCCCTTATGTGTGTTACTGGTCAACATTTCACGTGACTGTTCTTCCACATGCATTTGTAGGTAAGCCTGACTGAGATCTATCTTGCTGAATTTTTTACCCCCACTCAGCCCAGAAAACAAGTCATCAATTAGGGGAAGGGGATATTGTTCTGCTAGTAACATAGGATTAAGCGTTACTTTAAAGTCTCCATAGGTCCGAATTCCCCCGTCTTTTTTTGGTACCGGAACTAGGGGCGTGGCCCATTCACTGATCGTCACAGGCTCCAAAACGCCATTCTTGACTAGGGCATCCAGGTCCGCTTCCACCTTGGTTCGGATTGCATATGCCACTGGTCTAGCTTTCATGAACACAGGCTTGGAGTCAGCTTTGACATGTAACTTCACAGTTATATCCTTCATGCTGCCTAATTCGTCACGGAAAACCTCTGCGTTTTTCTCCAGTATCTCCTGTAGGGGAGTGAGACTGTGTGGCAGCTTCCTTACCACCTGCCAGTCAAGACGAATTTCACGTAGCCACGCACGTCCCATTATAGCAGGATGATTCCCCTTGGTCACATAGACTGGAAGCTTTTTTGTTTGTCCATTGTGGATTACAGTCACATCAGTCATCCCTTCCATGTGCACTCGGTGTCTGGTATATGCTTTAAACACAGTGTCTGATGGCCGCAGTGGAAGGTGCCTCATGTATTTCTTGTACAGTTTGTGCGACAGTAATGATGCTTTAGAACCCGTGTCTATCTGCATTTTTACTGAGTGCCCTTCCAACTGTGGCTCAGCCCAGTAGCCATCTGAGCTCCCATCCACACTCATTATCCGCACAGTATTTACTTCTGCTGAAGAGGAATCACTCCTCTCATTTTTATGCTGGACTGTGCGCACATGTCTTTTCTGTTTGTATTTGACATTGTCTCTTTTGTTCTCTATCTTTGAGCTTGTGCCTGTGCTTGTATTACTTCTGCATGCCCGTTGTACGTGGCCCTTTTTTTCACATTTATGATAGTCCAACTCTTTAGCCAAGCATGTCGCTGAAAGGTGTCCAGATTTACCACAGCGAAAACATGGCCCATGTACGTATGTTTTATCACTGATGAGTTGGTGTACTCTTCCTGTAGCATTTAGTTGTTGGGCTTCCTTTGATGCCATTTCCATTGTCACACTAACAGTTATGGCTTTTTCCAGCGCCAATGTTCTTTCTGTGAGCAATCTCTTCTGTGCTGCTTCATTTCTCAGTCCACATACCAGCCTGTCCCTTAGTGTGTCATTTAACACATCCCCAAACTCACAGTGTTCAGCCAACTTGCGTAGGGCTGCCATAAACATAGTGACAGACTCACCCTCTTCCTGGCCACGTTTGTAAATTCTGAATCTTTCTGCAATTACCAGGGGTTTGGGTGAAAGGTGGTTTGTCAGTATATCCACTATTTCCTCGTATGTTTTACTGCCTGGCTTTACTGGTTGTAGCAAATGTCGCAGCAGTTAAACGTTTTTGGTCCCATTATACTCAAAAAAGTGGGCACCAGTTTCTAATCTGTTATTCCATTAGCCACGGCAAAGTAGCCAAAACGCTCTGTATATGAGCTCCATTGCTCGATGCTCTCATCAAAGGTGCCGATTGAGCCAATAATTGTAGCCATTTTAAGCCCCTTGCTATAAGTGCTGCTTCCCCCTCAAATAAAACTCACGATGTCATCGATTGTCCGTTCTTCCCTCCAGCTGACTTGTCCGGAGCACACCCCGCGCGCTGAAGTCGGCAGTCATGCGAATCAGCGGGAAACAGAAAACTCAGAAAACTCCACTTCTAGTAGACAACACGCGCCAGTTCAGACGTCCTCGTCGCCAGTTTTGTTATATCCTTACTTCTTCACATAAACTCGGACAACAACGTTGTGTTAACTGTTTATTAAGCTACCACGGCACGTGAACAGTTGTAACAACCGAGAGGGACTTCCCGCCAGAATATTACCCAGAATACCCCGGTGCTTCGTAACTACGGAATCATAGTAAGCCCAAAATACACAACAATATGGAATAGGACTTATTCACTAAAGCCTACGGAATAATGCCCAGTGTGTACACGTTTGCATTTGTAACATTCTACAGAATCCCTTTGTAGGATTCCCCAAACTGATTGGAGCAATTGACTGCACTCATGTCCCCATCACTGGACCTTTAGGGGAACATGAGGCTGACTTTGTCAACAGAAAGTCAACCCATAGCATCAATGGGCAGGTAAAGTAGGCCTATTATCTGGGCTAAATCATGTGGGAAGTGAAATTGCATGCAGGTAGCCTACTAAAACGTTGTTATATGCTTCATAATGGCCCAACTATTGTAACAGAACTGCCGTTTTCAGATGACTTGTGACCACCAATTTATGGTTACCAGTATGGATGCCAAATGGCCTGGCTCGGTCCATGACTCCCGTATTTTTCGGCAGTCAAGTCTTTGCCGACTGTTTCAGCAAGGTGTGGCGCAATACACAAGATCACTAACTGTAAATGTTGATTAAGGCACTGATGACATTATGTTCTTTCTAATAGGCCGTTATGGTGGAATTCGTGTTGGGGACAGAAGGTATGCCTGCATGCCGTTCCTAATGACACCGTACAGCGACCCACAGAGTCAATCGGAGGCCCGATTCAACAGGGCCTTATGCCGGGTGAGGATAGAGATGACCTTTGGGGTAATCAAGGTCCGCTGGAACTGCCTCCGTGGTTTGAGGGTCAAGCCGGAGAGGGCAAGCCAAATCATCACGGCATGTGTGGTGCTCCACGATATTGCAACAATTCGTAAAGGGAGAGCCCCACATGTGCCGTTGGTGGCAGATGATGTCGTGGACCCCATCACGGTGGATCATCCCACAGGAACGGCGGTCAGACGGGCCATCTCTAACCAGTTTTTTGGTAAGTTTTTTTGTTTCATTTAGTTTTCCTCCTCGGGATTAATCAAAATTGACGCACGTTCTCTTTTGTAGCCTATTTTTTCTTCATTTAGATTTTGCAAGGTCTTGCCCACAGAATGTCAACATTCATATCAGAAATGATTTTAGTTTAGTTCCACTTACTTTACGTTCAATTACACTTGCAGGGTCCTAAGTGACAGCCTGTTTCCAATTCCCTAATCTGTGGTGTTCCGTAAATTTCATATTCAACCCACACACTAGTTTTCAATAAAGTCAATAAAACTCTTTAGATCACTTGGTCTAGTTGTTGCTTATTAAGTAGGCTACATTTGGTATGAATGATAATGTGTCATTCCATTTGATAATCTAATTTAGCTTCATTGTGACTTTTGTTTAATAAATACAATGGACGGAAAAACATTTGCTCGTGTTCAAATTGTCCAAAGAAAATCTAGGTAATAAAAATAATAGCCTACCCTCTCGAGGAGCTGGATCTTGATCTTCAATTCTTTTTCACCAAGGCTTTAATATCGTTGTCCAGCTCCAAGTTTCGCTTGTACAGCGCCCTTATTTACATTTACATTTACATTTTACATTTAGGGCATTTAGCAGACGCTTTTATCCAAAGTGACTTACAATAAGTGCATTTGTTACATTAAGTACATTTGTCATAAGAAGTGAAACAATATATTGCTGTCGGTACAGTAAAGATGTTCATAGAACCAAGTGCAAGTATTACAATCGCTAGGCTAACCCATTCCCCGTGTAAAGCAATGATAGCAGCTTCTGTAGATGCTACACAATTAAGTACCTTGAATAAGTGCAATGTACAAGTGCCAGGACGTACAACATTCAATGGTGGCTGTGCATTGGTTTCTATGCAGAGTCGAGGTGAACTCTGAAGAGGTGAGTTTTGAGTCTTTTGCGGAAGCTGGTGAGCGACTCTGCGATCCTGACATCGGTAGGGAGCTCGTTCAACCACTGAGGTCCCAAAACAGAGAAAAGTTGTGACTTTGCTGATCGACCTTTGCTTGCTCTTAGCGATGGCGGTACCAGGCGTCCAGCTGAGGTAGTTGAGCGGAGGGATCGAGCTGGGGTGTGTGGCTTTACTAATGCTTGGAGGTAGGCAGGGGCAGTTCCATCGACTGCCTTGTATGCCAGTACCCTTATAGTGTCTGTTCCAATCTAAAGAAATTATGGGTTAAAATCGTAATTCAGTTACCATGGTCAAAGCCTTGTGGCGCACCTTACAAAAGGAATAACCTAAATAAAAACATTATCTGTCCCTCGAGAAGGCCTTGAGGAGGTTGAGGTGGAGGTGGAAGGCCCATCCAATGGCATTTCCCTCTATAGAATAAATGATAGAAAGGATGACAAAAGGAAGAGCCATATGAAACAGTTACAGCACTGCTCGGTTGAGTTTCCCATTGTGATGGCTCTTTAGAAAGTTCAAAGGTGGCCCCACGTTCAACGTACATTAACCTTCGATAGTCAAGTGCTGTGTTGTCCTTATCCCTTTCATAACCGCTATGTCAGTGACACCATTAGGCCTAGGCATTTATTATTCTACAAATTTATATTATAGCTGTGAGAATTGTTAAGAAAAATCACCCCCATAGTCGCCTTGGAGTCACAGGCCGACAGAGTCTCCTGAAAGAATCAGGGAAACCTATTATAGGACATTCTTTCCAAAAATTAAACATTTAGAAGAATACGTGACTTTGCTTTGATAGTTATATACCTCTGATTGGAGATTGATTGTCCGCGGCTCCTCCAAAATAATGTTTGTACCTTAAACTAAAAATGACACAATTAATTTACACTCAATCATTTCACATTTGATTATCAAGACAATTATTTATGTCCATTGCCAATACATGAATACATGCTCATTACAAACGCCTTGGATGTCGAGGCAGTGGGGTCAGAGGACATCCCCCCTTCCACTCCTACCATTATCGGCCGACCTTCGTTATTGGCGAGAGCTAGCTCCTCTGAAGTGGTGAAGGGCGGTGGAGCGGTCCCCCTCCCAGTCGTATTAATTTGGGTTTTCTTTTTATTTACTACAGGTAATCAACATGAAATTAAATGTTGGAGCCTAGGCCATTGCAAATCATAGGCTAGATTCACCTGAAATTATTCAAATGGATGCTTATAATTTACCCCATTGAATAATATTTTTATATTTATTTTTGACTTGGCCCAATGTTCGTAGGAGCGTGCTGGCACCACATCTATGGGGGTAAAAGGCATGATGATACATGATAGATATTTTTTAGACAATATGCAGAATCTTTTCACTTACAAATGAACAGGGTCGGCTATTTTTTGCCAGCACGCCACCCCTTATTATGGGCAACCGTGTTCCCCTTAGCTGTGATTTCAACTTTGAATTCCTCGTAGGAATTCATAGTATAAACTGCTCGTCTTGGGTGAGATACACCGCTCTCGCTCGATTCATTTTGCATAAGGGTGAGTCAAATGACACGATAAACTCCCCTTTTATGTGAACGCGCATTGAACCTAAAGCGGAAAACCTGGTTAGACTAATTGAATCTAAAGTGAGCGTCGTGGTACCATTTAACTCTGATTGCGAGTTGCGTCTCTGTCGAGCCAGGTTTTCCCAAGAAAGCCTGGGTATGTTCAGCGAGGTTCGTGGTATACCCCCCTGAAGTCCTCGTTAGCTACGAATGTCGCTTTCGGGAAATGGTGTGAAAACTGTACGATGCTCATACGACGCACTTCACGATTCACTTACGCCTCGTGCCCACTGCACCGTTCGTTGACTGATCCCCATGGACTTTGAATGGGGACGGACGTGCAATGCATTGTGGATCCGTGCGCTCCATTGGAGCCTTCAGCGCCGTCAAAAAGTTGAAAAATGTTCAACTTTTTCGGCAGCGACGGATCCGTCATCCAATCAGATCGCGTATGCAAATGTAAGCACTGTGACACTACTTGGGCTCTGACGACCCTGGAAAGCTCCCCCATCCGTCAGCCACGCCTTCCGACGTCCTTTGACTGACGGTGCAGTGGGCACGAGGCGTTAGGCTTACGATGCTTTCGGGAAACGGGGCCCAGGTTAGAAGCGGGGCCGCCCTCTGTATGTATTAGCTAGGTTGTGTGTGTGCACTAGATAGTTGTCACTTTATTTTTGCTTTCTTTGATTTGGCTCCGATATAGTTCCCTATTCCCCTTGGCGCAATACATGCCAAATAAATACACCTGAGTATTAAGTTTGCTGTTGTGCTGTGCTTTATTCTTTTCCCAGTCAGTCCAACGGCAACATGTGTTATGGTTCCCCTACTCCCCCCTAGATGTAGCAAGCTTACATTCTGGAGCTGTAACAAACACCAGATAGTCCCACAGTCACCATGTACATGTCAAGCTTGCAGCTTTTACCTAGCCTGGGTATACCCATGCTGCATTGGGTGCGATTTCATTTCGCACTGCTTGGCAGCCTGGATTCCATGGATCCGATTTTCGCCTTAGATAGGGAACCAATCACAGAACGGGGAGGGACGGCAAGACGATGACGACGTCTATGCAACACACCGAAGCTTGTAGTTTACACATCCAAAATGGCAGCAGACGCGTTACCTTTCAATGCAGCCTTAGATAGTGTTCTAAGTAGTTTAGAACGCAAGTTTATTTTGAAAAAATAGCAACTTTTGGCGTTAAACTCTTTCCTTACCAAGAAGGTGTTTTTGCCCTGCTACCAACAGGCTTTGATTGGCTATGAGCTACGTACAGACTCATTTGATAGACATTTGTAGCGCCCAATAAACAGCTCTGGGCCATCGTAAACCACGCCTCAAATACGAGAAAATGAATGTTTGGTTCCAAGCAGTGTTGAACGCGTTCATTGAACGATAGTTCATGAACTCGTTCATATTTTGGGCGAACGTGAACTGAACGTACTGTATTACTGCCTGATGAACGTTACTGTGAACTCGTTCATTCTGGTGTCTGTAAACGGCACGCTCACTCAGTTTAACTTCGTTCAATAGGGGAGTTATTTGTTTATCAACCCGGCGGATGCGCATGCAGAACGCCGTGTTGTTTGACCGGTTGCCATGGTTATCTGCGTGTGGTTGATTTGCAGTTGCGGTGTTGTCAGCTTACTGTTACATCAAACTGTAATCAGAAAACGCGGTTATATGCTATAGACCCTATAGTGTCTGTCGTACAAAGGCTGGGATGAATTTCAAATTATAAATATGTACAATCCATAACGTTAGCTCTCTGGCTCATAGCTCAGAGGACTAGAATACCTCCTATTATTTATGTTGAAAGTATAGACCGTCGCGATTCCCATCTAAATGAATGGCGCAGTAATTATTCTTCAAAACCAGAGCTGTTAAATTGTGAAAAATTCATTAAACTGTAATCAGGCAATGCGGTTATATGCTATAGACCCTAAAGTATCTGTGGTATAAAGGCTGAGACGAATTTCAAATTATAAATATGTACAATCCGTAACATTAGCTCTCTGGCTCATAGCTCAGAGGACTAGAATACCTCCTAGAATCATTGCTTGTTGGCCGGAAACGGAAAGGGGGGCTGTTTACGTTTGGTTGTAGTGTTTTCGCTCAGTTCTCCGTCTCAACAGTAGGGCTCGAACCGAGTGAAAAGAGTACAACCAAACGTGAACACCCCTCCTTTCCGTTTCCGGCCAACGAGCAATGAGTCTTCCAACAGAAATCAATGGGATTTACAAAATGTGCTAAATGTGCAATAAAACAGATAAAAACTGTATTTCGCTACGATACTTGTTTCAACCACTCTATTTCATCCTAGACAAACCACAAAGGGGACTCAATGTTCAAAATACCTGAAAAAAATAATAGCTCACAGCAACATATTGAAAAAAAGAACTATGAACTAGTTCATTTTTTGGAACTGTGAACTTAGTTCAAAATTTTGAATTATGAACGTTTAACTGAACTTGTTCATTTTAAAATTTGTGAACTGAACTTTGAACTAGTTCACGTAGAAAGTGAACTTTCCCAACACTGGATTCAAGACATCATCTCAATGTAGATTGAGATGAGGTCTGGCGTTGAGTGTTGGCATTTGGTCAAGTTGTGGTCCCTGCACTATATCCAAATGGTCTGACCATATGGGTTGCGATCTAAAAGTTGTTCATCATGACAAATGGTGCATGTGTAATTCCAGGTCTTGTTATAGCGCCACCTATATGTTATTCCGGCCCATCTTTTTATTCCCTCATTTTACGAGTTCTATAAGCCTGCCATTTTATATAACATTTGAGGCCAAGAATCAGGAAAATACTTATAATACTAACGAATACAATAGGGTGCCTTCGTTTTTTGTAGGACCCCTAATAAGTAAGGGATGCAAAGGATGGGCCTGAATTAACCATTAACCATTAGCCACCGTTGTCTCCAGGGCTCTAAATTAACACCCGCCAACCCGCCAAATGCGGGTGAAAATTCATTTTGGCGTGTATTAAAAAAAACTCACTAGCCGGCTTGGCCGGTGATAAATGAGTTACTTTACCATCTATTTCGCGGGACGCGTGAGCACGGTTTTTATGGGAACGCATCCGTCGAGGCTGCCGTACTAGGGGAGGGGGCGTAGGTCACTCTTGGGTTGGAAAAAACGATAGACGCCGGTACAAATACAAATACAGACACAAACACAAACAAGATGTGGCGATGGTTGGGACAGCCGGCCATCAAGAGAAAGGATATTCCTACCAAAGAGGTAGGGGAGGAGGAGGATATTGGACCTCGCGAAAAAAAAGAAGGAAATTTAACTGTAAATGGCTAACTGGTCGTGAGTGGCTCGAGTATGATCACGAAAACAGCGTAATGTTCTGTCAGGATTGCCGAATGTATGCTAAAGAAAAACACAAAACGAATAATTTCGTGGTAGGAACCAATAATTTCAAAGTAGAAGCAGTAAAGGATCATGAGAGTGCCCGAAGTCATCAGGAGAGCCTGAGGACGAAAACCGCCAAGACGTGTCGTATCGAAGAGAGTGACGCTGGAAGGAGACTTGCCTTAATGAAGACGTCCGAGTTCGAGAAGATGGAGCTACTTTTTCGCAATGCCCACGCCATCGGGAAAAAAGGCAGGCCTTTCACCGACTTCGCATGGATGTGTCAGTAAGTGGATTAACTTTATTATTTACATGTTTCATTTTATACGGTATATTGACAGTACTATTTTAGTAACTATTTTAAAGTTCAGCCTCACACTTTATCAGTCACATAACATGCAAAGGTTTAACATGAATATATCATGTGGCCACCACGATTGCCCTAATACAAGCATTTTTATGTATGTGTTTTTGGTTATTATTTATTTCAGGGTTGATAGAAAGAAAGGCTTGAAGATAGGAGAGACATACACAAATGACTATCAGGCAAAAGAGTTCATTCACTACATAGCGGAGGATGTGAGGAGAAAGATGAGGGCAAGATTGTCAGATGTCAAGTTCATCTCTGTCATGTCAGACGGATCCCTGGACAGTGCAGTGATTGAAGAAGAGATGGTCTATGCCAGGAGTGCCAGTGAGGGGAAGATCAAAGTTGATTTTGTCGGGATAAAAGCTGTTTCAAAGCCAGATGCTACAAGCATAGCTGAAGCTGTGTGTAATGTAATGGAGAGTGAAGTCAGCACTGATTGGAAGAGCAAGCTGGTGGCCATCACCACAGATGGAGCAGCTGTAATGACAGGAGTCAACAATGGTGTAGTTACCAAGCTGCGTGCAGACCGATCGTATGTGCTGGGGATCCATTGCATGGCCCATAGACTTGAGCTTGCCTTTTCAGATGCAGTGAGGAAAAATGTGATGGCCAAGAAGGTTGAGGACCTATTGAGTGGACTCTACACCTTGTATCACAAGAGTGGAGTAAACAGGGCCAGCCTAAAGCAACACTTCGGGGAGCTCCACATGAAGGCTTTGATGCCAACCAGAGTAGGTGGAACCAGGTGGCTGCCACATCTCCTCAAAGCACTAGACCATTTCCTCAGGGGCTATGCTGCTGTTGTACGCCACTTACAGGAAAAGGTATGATAATTTATAGCCTACTAAAACCAACAGTGTAGGTGGATAATTTAATATTTGTGCCTTGCTTAATACATTTACATGTCAAACACATGTCTGTCAGTGATATAAACAGGTAGGAGACACAATACAAGCCAAGAATTGCATTGGAAAACAAAATAAATATGAGACTAAAATCATATTTGCATAATAATTTGGAATTCAGTGTAAATGTTGTCTGTGATTTAATGCTGTTGTTTTGTTTGTAGGCCCAGGAGGAGACCACTGTCAGTGTTCAGAGGGCAAAGGCCAAGGGCTTCCTTAACATAGCAAAGGATGGCGGAGTCCTACGGTTTTGCTGTCTTCTCCATGACATCATCTTTCAATTGAGCAACCTTTCCAAGTCACTGCAGAAGTCAGCAGTAACCCTGGCTGAGGCTCATAGCTGCCTGTCCTCCACTCAGGCTGTCATAGAAAAGTACAAGTCAAGGTATAGAATAGAATACTTTTTTTCATTCTGCCCATGAGACATGAAAAGAACAAAATGCAGAACTCAGGTCTCGGTATAATGATAAATAAAAACAATAAATACTAATTAAAATCACCATCTAAAATGTGGTGAGTATGTATTATGTATATGTATATATAAGATATTTATCATATGTCATACAATTCATTATTTGATTTTAGGTTGTGTTAGTGTGTTTTCACACTTTTTTCACAATATGTATGTAAAGATAGATAATTAATCAAATCCATCCATTCATCTCTGCACAACTGTAGACCCGGGCCTAAGCTGAGAGCAGCATTGGAGACGGACATCTATGAGGGAGTCCTTCTGAAACCGACAAAGCCTGACCAGCATGACAAGTCCAAGAATGATCTCATAGATGCCATGTGCCAGTGCATCACTTCTAGGTTTGCCGATGTAAACAGTGGTGTCCTGAAGGCAATGCGACTGATAAATTTCCAGTGCTGGCCAGAGACAGACACAAGTGCAGGTCAGTAATAATTAAAATGTAATGAACAAATATATTCCCATTTTATGTTTTAAGACAACTCCTTAAAGCTGCAGTCTGTAGTTTGGAGAAAAAAGTGGACTTAGCCAGAAAATTTGAATGAGTACAACCTCCAGGTCCCTCCTCCTTCCTCTCTGCTGTGCTGCAGCTCTGCTTTCTAAGACCCTCTCCACAGATATAAATATAACAAATATAACACAAAAATAGTTATAGGCTGCAGCTTTAACTTTGTATCAATGTTTTTCCCCTTTGTTCTCAGATTTTGGTGATGATGATGTAGACCAGGTTATTAGTCACTTCCGACCTCTTCTACTGACAGCTGGAGTGGATATTGACTTGATTCCAGATCAATGGACCATTCTGAAAACACAACTTTACACTGCAGGTTTCAGCCAAGGTACTGTTGAATGAAGTTTAAGAAAATGAAGTCTGATGTGACTCTTTAAAAATAGTCTTGAGTAGGTCATTTGTTAAAGGTACAATCCAAATGTGATGCCATCTTTTACTAACTAAATTTGCATTTGTTTTCCATGTGCTTGAAAGTCACTGAAAGTGCATACCGTAACATCTCATTTTGTATTGTCTGTCTGACCCTGCAACAGGGACCAATGAGAAGACATGGCCTGCAGTAAACAGAATGCTGCGCCATGAGTGTCCTGATGTCCTACACCTGTTTGATGCCCTGCTCACCATTCCGACAAGTACAGCTGACTGTGAGAGGGGGTTTAGTGTCATGAAGCAGGTTAAGAGTGACTGGCGCTCAAGCCTGAAAGGGGAGACACTAGCTGACCTTTTGAAAACACAGTTGTGCTCACCGGACATCAAAGACTTCGACCCACGCAAAGCCATAGAAATCTGGCATGGTGACAGTGTGCGCACACGCCGGCCACACTTTGTGAGGAAGAAAAATGGAACTGATGTAGATGGGGGCTCTGAGTCAGAGTCCTCAGAGAGCTCTGCCTCTGATGATGTTTAACCTGTCTCTTTGTACATAATACATTTGTGTAATTTTGTACATTATCTGCACTAAAACATGTTTAGAGTTGTTTAAAGTTTTAAGTTTAAAAACGCTGGCCCCAGCCCCACCTTCTGGCGGTTAGGATTTAATTTTAATTGGATATACATTCCCAACTTCACTGTAAGATGAATTTAAAGCTTTAGTTAATAAAATGATCAAATGAATTCAGTGGCTCTCATAATCTGTCTTTTTTGCACGGGAAAAAATGTGGCTAGTGGAAATTCTGATTGGCTGGTAACTTCAGAAACTTACCAGCCACATTGGCTGGTGATCAAAAAAGTTAATTTAGAGCCCTGGTTGTCTCTATTATAAGCAGTTTAAGTTCAACATTCTCAACAAGATGCTTTTTCCACTAAACTTCACTTGTTGGTGCTACACTCACTTGGATAGGCGGTGGGTGGGCTTTGAATACCTCTTGGACAGTTTGCCGTCCTTGGTTTATTTACATAGTGTTGACGTCGGTGAATTTCCATGTTCTCAGGCCAACAGTTTGGTATGTGTGTTTGTGTGTGTGTGTGTGTTTAGATCCAATGGTGGTTTGAAGTAACAAAACACAAATATGACCGCAAGCGGGGTCCGAGCCAAATTAAAAGTCAAGAACACACTAATGGAAGATATATAAATAATAAGATATATAATTATGAAGAAAAGTGAATTAAGGGCTTTCTTAAAACCATATACCTGACAAATCTATGAAATTCTGGGGAAATTACACATTTGTAGTCAAGAACACTGAGAAATATAAATATGACAGAGTTAATAATGAAGGAAAAATGGTTAACGAAGAAGTTCCCCTTAATGCCATACTGTGTCTTGGCAGTCAGATTCTTGGAAACGAATGAGCCGGAATGTTTATTGCCTGATGAATTTCAGGTGCTGTACAATGTTGTGTTTCTTAAATGAGATGCAATGACAGAATGTCATGTTCAGCTTGTTTATAATGCTCTAGTCAGGATTTGAACTCTCAGCCTAAGAATAACCAATACATTTTGCCATTGAACCACCGACATTCTTGAACTTCATAAAGCCTCAGTCACATGGTGAAAATGTCTATTGATAAGCACACAACATCAAGAAAACTCCAAGCACACATTTCACAAGTGAATTAAGGGCTTTCTTAAAAGAGTAGATCTGAAAATGTGCACTGTTAATGGTATCCACCTAATGACCTGCCAATTTATATAACACTTGAGGCCAAGAATCAGGAAAATAATTATAATACTAACAAATACAATAGGGTGCCTTCGTTTTTTGTAGGACCCCTAATAAGTAAGGGATGCAAAGGATGGGCCTGAATTAACCATTAGCCACCGTTGTCTCTATTATAAGCAGTTTAAGTTCAACATTCTCAACAAGATGCTTTTTCCACTAGACTTCACTTGCTGGTGCTACACTCGCTTGGATAGGCGGTGGGCGGGCTTTGAATACCTCTGGGACAGTTCGCAGTCCTTGTTTTATTTACAGAGTGTTGACGTCTGTGAATTTCCATGTGCTCAGGCCAACAGTTTGGTATGTGTGTTTGTGTGTGTGTGTGTTTAGATCCAATGGTGGCTTGAAGTAACAAAACACAAATATAACCGCAAGCGGGGTCCGAGCCAAATTAAAAGTCAAGAACACACTAATGGAAGATATATAAATAATAAGATATATAATTATGAAGGAAAGATGTTGATGTAGATGTTCCACTTAATGCAATACCGTGCCTCAGCTTTCAAGTGAGCTGCAGAGCAATGGCCGAATGTCATGTTCAGCTTATTCATAATGCTCTAATCTGGATGTAATAACCCATTAAGCCACTTATAAACCTGAACTGCAGCCTCATTCACATGTTCAAAATGTCTATTGATAAGCACACAACATCCAGAAAACTCCAAGCACACATTTCTCAAGTGAATTAAGGGCTTTCTTAAAACCATATACCTGACAAATCTATGAAATTCTGGGGAAATTAAACATTTGTAGTCAAGAACACTGAGAAATATAAATATGACAGAGTTAAAAATGAAGGAAAAATGGTTAACGAAGAAGTTCCCCTTAATGCCATACTGTGTCTTGGCAGTCAGATTCTTGGAAACGAATGAGCCGGAATGTTTATTGCCTGATGAATTTCAGGTGCTGTACAATGTTGTGTTTCTTAAATGAGATGCAATGACAGGATGTCATGTTCAGCTTGTTTATAATGCTCTAATCAGGATTTGAACTCTCAACCTAAGAATAACCAGTACCACCACTTATAAACCTGAACTGCAGCCTCATTCACATGTTCAAAATGTCTATTGATAAGCACACAACATCCAGAAAACTCATAGCACATATTTCACAAGAGAATTAAGGGCTTTCTTAAAAGAGTAGATCTGAAAATTTGCACTGTTAATGGTATCCACCTAATGATAGCCGTATGGTAGTTATACAATAACAAAATGGTCATATAGGCAGAACGGGTTGTGACTGTGGACGTTTGGCTTTTCTATGAAATTGTGGGGAAAGTAAACATTCTTAGAGCAGATGACCACGGTGAAAAAGATGCATCTGATTTTAGAGATTAATATGATGAAAGAATTTTGAGTCCAGGTCAATCTGGTAAGGAGAAATAAGGCTAGTTCATATTTTTTTTAATAGCGCCACCTTTGGGTGCAGTACCACAATTTGGGTTTATGGGTAGTGGGAGGGTATTGGTATCCACCTAATAATAATCGTATGTTTTTTTATACGATAACAAAATGGTCATATAAGAAAAGGGGCCAAGTGCTCCAACTTTATTGGCCAATATTTCTCAAATGGAACTAAATAAAACAAATTCTGTCTGATGATTTTTGTGAGGCTTGGTCTAAAGAGTTTATGTGACGATTTTGGTGAATTTTTGATTATTTTTGTAGCCTGTGAATCTTTTAATCATGTTTGGCTTTAATATGAAATTGTGTTTTTAGGGCATAAGACCCAGGGTTTTATAGATGCATCTGATTCTAGAGAGTAATATTATGAAATAATCTTGAGTCCAGGCCCTCGTTTCCCGATAACGATGGATCTTCGCTCGTTCGATCATTCTCACGATGGATCTTGCGAACCGTTGTGAATTTCTTTGGAGCATTTCCCGAAACTACTCTTAACATGAACTCGCGTTCACTGCACTCACGACGTTCGTATGATTGTAACTGCCTACTGACACGGTGCTGAAATGGGCTCCGTACTGAGGGAGACGCAGGAATGTCGCAGGAAAATGAGGTTAAAAAGCATTAAAATATCTCCCCATCAAGGCCAACAGCAGAGTAGCCTACGAAAAGAATAGACTGCAATAATTTGAATGCTAAATATATTAAAACACAATTGATTAGGCCTAGGCCGACATATGTATCGGTCCTAATCCTGAATGCACTGCGGTCAAGCCAGCCGACCCATCGAGATCGACGGTCAAGCCAGCCGACCCAGTTTTTTGTTGTACCTGTGTATATACTAGCCATTACGGTAAGGGCGCCTCAGCGCCTCAGAACTAGTTTCAAAATAAATGCATTTGTCTGGTACATACCGAAATACAATCATTAAAAGCAAATACTATTAAAGGAAATGTACGGACGTTGTGATATCTACTTTCACAATAAAAGCCCAACTAATTGACAAATGTAAGTTTATGCCAATAGTTTATTGGAGATTTAAAAGGAAACGCCCTGTTATGCCAGACTCATTTCACTTCAGGGTTATATTTCACGACCCCATAGGGTCACCCAAGAACTTTCAGGACATTCTGATGTGTAGTTTCAAAATAAAAGTCCACCAAACATTCAAATATGAGACATATTACTTATGACTTTGGATTCAATTTAAAAGGAAATGCCCTGTTATTCCAGGGTCATTTCACTTCAGGGTTATATTTCACGACCCCATAGGGCACCCAAGAAGTTTCACGATATTCTGATGTGTAGTTTCAAAATAAAAGCCCACCAATTATTCAAATCAATAATAAAAATAAAATTCATAATCCTGCTATGAATTGAGCCTGGAATAACAGGTCATTTTCTTTTAAATTTAATCAAAAATCATATTTAATATGTCTCATATTTGAATGTTTGGTGGGCTTTTATTTTGAAACTACACATCAGAATGTCCTGAAACTTCTTGGGTGACCCTATGGGGTCGTGAACTATAATCGTGATATAAATTGAGCCTGGAATAACAGGGCAATTCCTTTTAAATTTAATCCACAATCATACGCAATATGTCTCATATTTGAATCTTTGGTGGGCTTTTATTTTGAAATTACACATCAGAATACCATGAAAGTTCTTGGTTGACCCTATGGGGTTGTGAACTATAACCCTGAAGTGAAATGACCCTGGAATAACAGGGCATTTCCTTTTAAATTGGATCCAAAATCATACGTAATATGTGTAATATTTCAATATCTAGTGGGCTCTTAATTTGAAACTACACATCAGAATGTCCTGAAACTTCTTGGGTGACCCTATGGGATCATGAACTATAACCCTGAAGTGATGAGCCTGGAATAACAGGGCTTTTTTTTTTAATTGAATCCAAATCTTATGTGACATGTCTCATATTTGAATCCTAGGTGGGCTTTTATTTTGAAAGTAAATATCACAACTGCCGTACACTTCCTTTGATAGTATTTGCTTTTATTGACTGATTATTATTTTATTGTCTTTTGGTATGTACCCAACGAATGCTTTTAATTTGAAACTAGTTCTGAGACGCTATTACCGTAATGGCTAGTATAAACAGGTACAGCAAAAAACTGGGTCGGCTGGCTTGACCGCCGATCTCGATGGGTCGGCTGGCTTGACCGCAGTCTGAATGCACTGTGCGTACATTTTTTCACGGCATTTTCCCCCCTTCCATATTACAAAAATCAAAAATAGCTTGTGTGACAACTAGTTGCTGACTTCTGAAACATGCTTTGCGCAGCAAAGAGAGCCGACATTATCTCATTCTGTATAATGTTTCATTGATTGGCATGCACTCTCTATGTTGTGTGTGAAAGACTGACACGCACACGTGTTGCTTCAGAACGTACACTGCATTTTTTACTTCAGTCTCATGTGTCGATCAACACTTCCTTGTTTTACAATGCGCGCATTACACGTCACGTCGCATCCCACAATAATCCCACAGTCTCTTAAAGGAACCGTGACCACTATTTAGCAACATACAGCAAACCCATGTATCACAGTGTGACCATGTTATTAGAACATAACATTATTAGAACATAACATTTTCCTCCCCCCACGAAAAAGCAAACAGCATACCACCCCAACTAACAACCAACCCAAACATTCGTCAAGAAAACTGAACATCTAATCAAGATATCAAAATGTACTAGGCAAGAATCTGTGAAGACAACCGCTAGACTAAACATGGTAATTCGTGACATAGTCCTGCAAGGCAACAGGCCGAGCCCTGGCCCGCACCGGCCTCGGGTCCGGCACCACAACCTCCTGGCGTGGAGCTGCGGGGGGTGCAACCGGGGCCGGGGGTGGGCCCGGATCAGTGGCCATGTTGTAGGGGTATGGTGACTGGGCTCGTGCCGTGGCCAAGTGCTCAGAGAGGGGTGCCGGGACTTTCCTCAGCCTACTAGCATGCCACCGTGATCCGTCGTCGAGCAGAAATGTGGCGGGGCCAAGAAGGCGACTGATCTGTCTGGGTTGGGACCAGAACAAGGCCAACTTGTTGTGTCGCTGCGGCCGTCGAGCCCTGACCCAGTCTGAGACCTGAAGGGACGGTGGCCTCGCCCTGCACTTCTTGTCCACCCTTTCCCTCGTCTCCTGCTGCCGTGCAGCAACAGTCTCTCGGATTCGGGCCAGGGAGGGCATGGGAAAATCACTATTTGGTGCTCGGAGCCTGTGTAATGGCAGTCCCAATTCTCGTCCGAGCATCAGAAACGCTGGTGACACAAGCGTGGTGGAGTGATGGCTTGCTCTGTAGTGCAGCAAGGTCTGGTTGAGTGCCTCCTCGAATGCACAGCCTTGGGCCAGGTGTGCACGAATCCCGTTCTTCAGTGTTGCATTAAAACGCTCTACTCCACCGTTGGCCTGTGGGTGGTAAAAAGCGGTTCGGATGTGCTTGACACTCCTGCTGGAGAGAAAGTCAGAGAACTCCGCAGACGTCATCTGCGGGCCATTATCTGTTGTTATGGCCCGAGGCACGCCCCAGCGGGCAAAGAGGCCATCCAGTATCCGAACCATGACGTGCGACGTCACCGTCCCCACTGGCACAACCTCCGGCCACTTAGAGTGGAGGTCGTAAACGACCACCAGGAAGCGCTGGTGGTGGGGAACACCGCGGCCATGGATTTCCCCACAGATGTCCAGCTGTACATGTTCCCAGGGACGTGAAGGCCAGGGGAGCGGTTGCAGGGGAGGGGTTGAAGGGGGTCCGGTTTTTCCACTGAGGAGGCATGCTGAGCAGTCCTGGACCAGATGTTCAATATCGCGGTCGATGGCTGGCCACCACACCAACTCACGGCACCGCTGCTTGAGTTTCACGATTCCCAGGTGACCCTCATGTGCCATTGACAGGACACGTGCACGCAAAGTGTTTGGGACGACGGTGCAGAGCCCCCTCGAGACACACGTGTCTGCCCAGCAGGAGAGCTCATCTTTCACCCGAGCAAACGGTTTCAACTCTTCCGGGATGTGGGACGGCCAGCCGTTTCTGATGTAGGTGCACAGCTTGGATAGTATCGGGTCTCGTCCTGATTCAGTGTTCAGTTCCTCCAGTGTGACTACTGGCTGCAATGGTGCATAGAGCGCTTGGATGAGAGCTGGTTCTTCATCGTGTGATGGTACAGAAGGGTTTGGGGCTGCGATGGAGCGAGAAAGGAGATCTGCCACCACGTTTTCCCTGCCCGGCGTGAAGATGAGGTCATAGTGGTACTGGTGGAGGCGTTGTGAGGGCCTGGTGGTCCGTCCTGATGGTGAAATGACGGCCATAGACATACATGTGCCACCTCTCGCACGCCCACACACAGGCCAATGCTTCACGTTCACCCACGGAGTACCGCTGCTCAGTGGGTGTCAGGGCCCGAGATGCGAAGGCGATTGGCCTCTCCGTGCCGTCATGAAGCTGCGACAGGACAGCTCCAACTGCAGCAGTGGAGGCGTCGCAGGTGATGAAGGTTGGGCTCGAGAGGCTGAAATGGGCGAGGACTGGAGGTGAGGTTAATTGTTTTTTCAGCATGAAAAATGACTCAGAGCACTGTGGTGACCAAGCCCACGGCTCCTCCTTCGTCAGGAGCTGCCGGAGGGGTGCTGTCGTTTGTGAGTAGTTGGGCAGGAAACGCAAATAATAAGCCGTCATTCCTAGGAACGATGCAACCTGTGTGATGGAGGTTGGTTCAGGGATGCGTTGTATTGCGTCAACATTGGAGGAGAGAGGTGCAATGCCATCAGCTGAGAGGTGGAATCCAATAAAGTCCACAGTCGGTACTGAGAAGAGTCATTTCTCCCCGTTCAGTGTCAGGTGATGTTTGGTGAGGGCCACAAACACTCTGTGTAAGCGGGCATCGTGGGTGGCTTGGTCTGGCCCATGCACCACAATGTCGTCCAGATAAACTGCTGTCCCCGGGACCCCAGCGAGAATTGTAGACATGACCTTTTGGAAGCAGCTGGGGGCAGAGCTAAGACCAAACGGCATGCGTGTGTACCTGAACACCCCAGCGTGTGTCACAAATGCTGTCAGGTCCCGGCTGGCCGGGTGAAGGGGAACTTGCAGGTAGCCCTGGCGTAAATCCAACTTTGTGAAGACCATTGATCCATGGAAAAGAGAGGTGAGCTCCTCAGCTGTAGGTAAAGGATATTTGTCTGGAATGACAGCTTTGTTGACCTGTCGCAGATCCACACAGACCCGGAGGCCCCCTGACTTTTTCTGTGCGACCACCAGGTTTGAGATCCAAGGTGCTGCATTTATTGGCTCGATGATGCCCTCTTCTAGCAGGGAAGTGAGCTCTGCAGTGACGCCCTCCCGGAAGGTGAGTGGCAGGCGCCTGAGGGGCTGCATAACTGGTGTCACGGCAGGGTCAACCAGGGGCCGATGAGTGAATGCTGTCAAGCGGCCCAGGCCGTCGAACAGCGCTGGCCACTGCTGGTGCATCGTTGGGAAGACCTGCATTATAGCTCTTCCACTATTGTCCATCATTTAAATTCATCAGTCCATCGTTTTTTGTAGGACCCCTAATAAGTAAGGGATGCAAAGGATGGGCCTGAATTAACCATTAGCCACCGTTGTCTCTATTATAAGCAGTTTAAGTTCAACATTCTCAACAAGATGCTTTTTCCACTAGACTTCACTTGCTGGTGCTACACTCGCTTGGATAGGCGGTGGGCGGGCTTTGAATACCTCTGGGACAGTTCGCAGTCCTTGTTTTATTTACAGAGTGTTGACGTCTGTGAATTTCCATGTGCTCAGGCCAACAGTTTGGTATGTGTGTTTGTGTGTGTGTGTGTTTAGATCCAATGGTGGCTTGAAGTAACAAAACACAAATATAACCGCAAGCGGGGTCCGAGCCAAATTAAAAGTCAACAACACATTAATGGAAGATATATAAATAATAAGATATATAATTATGAAGGAAAGATGTTGATGTAGATGTTCCACTTAATGCAATACCGTGCCTCAGCTTTCAAGTGAGCTGCAGAGCAATGGCCGAATGTCATGTTCAGCTTATTCATAATGCTCTAATCTGGATGTAATAACCCATTAAGCCACTTATAAACCTGAACTGCAGCCTCATTCACATGTTCAAAATGTCTATTGATAAGCACACAACATCCAGAAAACTCCAAGCACACATTTCTCAAGTGAATTAAGGGCTTTCTTAAAACCATATACCTGACAAATCTATGAAATTCTGGGGAAATTAAACATTTGTAGTCAAGAACACTGAGAAATATAAATATGACAGAGTTAAAAATGAAGGAAAAATGGTTAACGAAGAAGTTCCCCTTAATGCCATACTGTGTCTTGGCAGTCAGATTCTTGGAAACGAATGAGCCGGAATGTTTATTGCCTGATGAATTTCAGGTGCTGTACAATGTTGTGTTTCTTAAATGAGATGCAATGACAGGATGTCATGTTCAGCTTGTTTATAATGCTCTAATCAGGATTTGAACTCTCAACCTAAGAATAACCAGTACCACCACTTATAAACCTGAACTGCAGCCTCATTCACATGTTCAAAATGTCTATTGATAAGCACACAACATCCAGAAAACTCATAGCACATATTTCACAAGAGAATTAAGGGCTTTCTTAAAAGAGTAGATCTGAAAATTTGCACTGTTAATGGTATCCACCTAATGATAGCCGTATGGTAGTTATACAATAACAAAATGGTCATATAGGCAGAACGGGTTGTGACTGTGGACGTTTGGCTTTTCTATGAAATTGTGGGGAAAGTAAACATTCTTAGAGCAGATGACCACGGTGAAAAAGATGCATCTGATTTTAGAGATTAATATGATGAAAGAATTTTGAGTCCAGGTCAATCTGGTAAGGAGAAATAAGGCTAGTTCATATTTTTTTTAATAGCGCCACCTTTGGGTGCAGTACCACAATTTGGGTTTATGGGTAGTGGGAGGGTATTGGTATCCACCTAATAATAATCGTATGTTTTTTTATACGATAACAAAATGGTCATATAAGAAAAGGGGCCAAGTGCTCCAACTTTATTGGCCAATATTTCTCAAATGGAACTAAATAAAACAAATTCTGTCTGATGATTTTTGTGAGGCTTGGTCTAAAGAGTTTATGTGACGATTTTGGTGAATTTTTGATTATTTTTGTAGCCTGTGAATCTTTTAATCATGTTTGGCTTTAATATGAAATTGTGTTTTTAGGGCATAAGACCCAGGGTTTTATAGATGCATCTGATTCTAGAGAGTAATATTATGAAATAATCTTGAGTCCAGGCCCTCGTTTCCCGATAACGATGGATCTTCGCTCGTTCGATCATTCTCACGATGGATCTTGCGAACCGTTGTGAATTTCTTTGGAGCATTTCCCGAAACTACTCTTAACATGAACTCGCGTTCACTGCACTCACGACGTTCGTATGATTGTAACTGCCTACTGACACGGTGCTGAAATGGGCTCCGTACTGAGGGAGACGCAGGAATGTCGCAGGAAAATGAGGTTAAAAAGCATTAAAATATCTCCCCATCAAGGCCAACAGCAGAGTAGCCTACGAAAAGAATAGACTGCAATAATTTGAATGCTAAATATATTAAAACACAATTGATTAGGCCTAGGCCGACATATGTATCGGTCCTAATCCTGAATGCACTGCGGTCAAGCCAGCCGACCCATCGAGATCGACGGTCAAGCCAGCCGACCCAGTTTTTTGTTGTACCTGTGTATATACTAGCCATTACGGTAAGGGCGCCTCAGCGCCTCAGAACTAGTTTCAAAATAAATGCATTTGTCTGGTACATACCGAAATACAATCATTAAAAGCAAATACTATTAAAGGAAATGTACGGACGTTGTGATATCTACTTTCACAATAAAAGCCCAACTAATTGACAAATGTAAGTTTATGCCAATAGTTTATTGGAGATTTAAAAGGAAACGCCCTGTTATGCCAGACTCATTTCACTTCAGGGTTATATTTCACGACCCCATAGGGTCACCCAAGAACTTTCAGGACATTCTGATGTGTAATTTCAAAATAAAAGCCCACCAAACATTCAAATATGAGACATATTACTTATGACTTTGGATTCAATTTAAAAGAAAAATGCCCTGTTATTCCAGGCTCATTTCACTTCAGGGCTATACTTCACGACCCCATAGGGTCACCCAATAAGTTTCAGGACATTCTGATGTGTAGTTTCAAAATAAAAGTCCACCAAAAATTCAATAAGAGACGTATTACAAATGATTTTGGATTCAATTTAAAAGGAAATGCCCTGTTATTCCAGGGTCATTTCACTTCAGGGTTATATTTCACGACCCCATAGGGCACCCAAGAAGTTTCACGATATTCTGATGTGTAGTTTCAAAATAAAAGCCCACCAATTATTCAAATCAATAATAAAAATAAAATTCATAATCCTGCTATGAATTGAGCCTGGAATAACAGGTCATTTTCTTTTAAATTTAATCAAAAATCATATTTAATATGTCTCATATTTGAATGTTTGGTGGGCTTTTATTTTGAAACTACACATCAGAATGTCCTGAAACTTCTTGGGTGACCCTATGGGGTCGTGAACTATAATCGTGATATAAATTGAGCCTGGAATAACAGGGCAATTCCTTTTAAATTTAATCCACAATCATACGCAATATGTCTCATATTTGAATCTTTGGTGGGCTTTTATTTTGAAATTACACATCAGAATACCATGAAAGTTCTTGGTTGACCCTATGGGGTTGTGAACTATAACCCTGAAGTGAAATGACCCTGGAATAACAGGGCATTTCCTTTTAAATTGGATCCAAAATCATACGTAATATGTGTAATATTTCAATATCTAGTGGGCTCTTAATTTGAAACTACACATCAGAATGTCCTGAAACTTCTTGGGTGACCCTATGGGATCATGAACTATAACCCTGAAGTGATGAGCCTGGAATAACAGGGCTTTTTTTTTTAATTGAATCCAAATCTTATGTGACATGTCTCATATTTGAATCCTAGGTGGGCTTTTATTTTGAAAGTAAATATCACAACTGCCGTACACTTCCTTTGATAGTATTTGCTTTTATTGACTGATTATTATTTTATTGTCTTTTGGTATGTACCCAACGAATGCTTTTAATTTGAAACTAGTTCTGAGACGCTATTACCGTAATGGCTAGTATAAACAGGTACAGCAAAAAACTGGGTCGGCTGGCTTGACCGCCGATCTCGATGGGTCGGCTGGCTTGACCGCAGTCTGAATGCACTGTGCGTACATTTTTTCACGGCATTTTCCCCCCTTCCATATTACAAAAATCAAAAATAGCTTGTGTGACAACTAGTTGCTGACTTCTGAAACATGCTTTGCGCAGCAAAGAGAGCCGACATTATCTCATTCTGTATAATGTTTCATTGATTGGCATGCACTCTCTATGTTGTGTGTGAAAGACTGACACGCACACGTGTTGCTTCAGAACGTACACTGCATTTTTTACTTCAGTCTCATGTGTCGATCAACACTTCCTTGTTTTACAATGCGCGCATTACACGTCACGTCGCATCCCACAATAATCCCACAGTCTCTTAAAGGAACCGTGACCACTATTTAGCAACATACAGCAAACCCATGTATCACAGTGTGACCATGTTATTAGAACATAACATTATTAGAACATAACATTTTCCTCCCCCCACGAAAAAGCAAACAGCATACCACCCCAACTAACAACCAACCCAAACATTCGTCAAGAAAACTGAACATCTAATCAAGATATCAAAATGTACTAGGCAAGAATCTGTGAAGACAACCGCTAGACTAAACATGGTAATTCGTGACATAGTCCTGCAAGGCAACAGGCCGAGCCCTGGCCCGCACCGGCCTCGGGTCCGGCACCACAACCTCCTGGCGTGGAGCTGCGGGGGGTGCAACCGGGGCCGGGGGTGGGCCCGGATCAGTGGCCATGTTGTAGGGGTATGGTGACTGGGCTCGTGCCGTGGCCAAGTGCTCAGAGAGGGGTGCCGGGACTTTCCTCAGCCTACTAGCATGCCACCGTGATCCGTCGTCGAGCAGAAATGTGGCGGGGCCAAGAAGGCGACTGATCTGTCTGGGTTGGGACCAGAACAAGGCCAACTTGTTGTGTCGCTGCGGCCGTCGAGCCCTGACCCAGTCTGAGACCTGAAGGGACGGTGGCCTCGCCCTGCACTTCTTGTCCACCCTTTCCCTCGTCTCCTGCTGCCGTGCAGCAACAGTCTCTCGGATTCGGGCCAGGGAGGGCATGGGAAAATCACTATTTGGTGCTCGGAGCCTGTGTAATGGCAGTCCCAATTCTCGTCCGAGCATCAGAAACGCTGGTGACACAAGCGTGGTGGAGTGATGGCTTGCTCTGTAGTGCAGCAAGGTCTGGTTGAGTGCCTCCTCGAATGCACAGCCTTGGGCCAGGTGTGCACGAATCCCGTTCTTCAGTGTTGCATTAAAACGCTCTACTCCACCGTTGGCCTGTGGGTGGTAAAAAGCGGTTCGGATGTGCTTGACACTCCTGCTGGAAAGAAAGTCAGAGAACTCCGCAGACGTCATCTGCGGGCCATTATCTGTTGTTATGGCCCGAGGCACGCCCCAGCGGGCAAAGAGGCCATCCAGTATCCGAACCATGACGTGCGACGTCACCGTCCCCACTGGCACAACCTCCGGCCACTTAGAGTGGAGGTCGTAAACGACCACCAGGAAGCGCTGGTGGTGGGGAACACCGCGGCCATGGATTTCCCCACAGATGTCCAGCTGTACATGTTCCCAGGGACGTGAAGGCCAGGGGAGCGGTTGCAGGGGAGGGGTTGAAGGGGGTCCGGTTTTTCCACTGAGGAGGCATGCTGAGCAGTCCTGGACCAGATGTTCAATATCGCGGTCGATGGCTGGCCACCACACCAACTCACGGCACCGCTGCTTGAGTTTCACGATTCCCAGGTGACCCTCATGTGCCATTGACAGGACACGTGCACGCAAAGTGTTTGGGACGACGGTGCAGAGCCCCCTCGAGACACACGTGTCTGCCCAGCAGGAGAGCTCATCTTTCACCCGAGCAAACGGTTTCAACTCTTCCGGGATGTGGGACGGCCAGCCGTTTCTGATGTAGGTGCACAGCTTGGATAGTATCGGGTCTCGTCCTGATTCAGTGTTCAGTTCCTCCAGTGTGACTACTGGCTGCAATGGTGCATAGAGCGCTTGGATGAGAGCTGGTTCTTCATCGTGTGATGGTACAGAAGGGTTTGGGGCTGCGATGGAGCGAGAAAGGAGATCTGCCACCACGTTTTCCCTGCCCGGCGTGAAGATGAGGTCATAGTGGTACTGGTGGAGGCGTTGTGAGGGCCTGGTGGTCCGTCCTGATGGTGAAATGACGGCCATAGACATACATGTGCCACCTCTCGCACGCCCACACACAGGCCAATGCTTCACGTTCACCCACGGAGTACCGCTGCTCAGTGGGTGTCAGGGCCCGAGATGCGAAGGCGATTGGCCTCTCCGTGCCGTCATGAAGCTGCGACAGGACAGCTCCAACTGCAGCAGTGGAGGCGTCGCAGGTGATGAAGGTTGGGCTCGAGAGGCTGAAATGGGCGAGGACTGGAGGTGAGGTTAATTGTTTTTTCAGCATGAAAAATGACTCAGAGCACTGTGGTGACCAAGCCCACGGCTCCTCCTTCGTCAGGAGCTGCCGGAGGGGTGCTGTCGTTTGTGAGTAGTTGGGCAGGAAACGCAAATAATAAGCCGTCATTCCTAGGAACGATGCAACCTGTGTGATGGAGGTTGGTTCAGGGATGCGTTGTATTGCGTCAACATTGGAGGAGAGAGGTGCAATGCCATCAGCTGAGAGGTGGAATCCAATAAAGTCCACAGTCGGTACTGAGAAGAGTCATTTCTCCCCGTTCAGTGTCAGGTGATGTTTGGTGAGGGCCACAAACACTCTGTGTAAGCGGGCATCGTGGGTGGCTTGGTCTGGCCCATGCACCACAATGTCGTCCAGATAAACTGCTGTCCCCGGGACCCCAGCGAGAATTGTAGACATGACCTTTTGGAAGCAGCTGGGGGCAGAGCTAAGACCAAACGGCATGCGTGTGTACCTGAACACCCCAGCGTGTGTCACAAATGCTGTCAGGTCCCGGCTGGCCGGGTGAAGGGGAACTTGCAGGTAGCCCTGGCGTAAATCCAACTTTGTGAAGACCATTGATCCATGGAAAAGAGAGGTGAGCTCCTCAGCTGTAGGTAAAGGATATTTGTCTGGAATGACAGCTTTGTTGACCTGTCGCAGATCCACACAGACCCGGAGGCCCCCTGACTTTTTCTGTGCGACCACCAGGTTTGAGATCCAAGGTGCTGCATTTATTGGCTCGATGATGCCCTCTTCTAGCAGGGAAGTGAGCTCTGCAGTGACGCCCTCCCGGAAGGTGAGTGGCAGGCGCCTGAGGGGCTGCATAACTGGTGTCACGGCAGGGTCAACCAGGGGCCGATGAGTGAATGCTGTCAAGCGGCCCAGGCCGTCGAACAGCGCTGGCCACTGCTGGTGCATCGTTGGGAAGACCTGCATTATAGCTCTTCCACTATTGTCCATCAGAGAGAAGCCCAGTGCAATGAAGAGATCGAGGCCAAGAAGGTTGGTTCCCCGCTGTGCCACATGAAAAGGGAAGGAGGGAAGGTGTATCGTACCATAGCGGACAGGCAGGTCAATTGTGCCCCCAAGCTCGATGGCAGAATTTGCATATCCCCGCAAGCTTGTGGATGGGGGTCCCAGTGGCATGCGGGAAAAGAATTTCCTGTATGTGGCCAAATTGAGGAGCGACGCTGCAGCCGCGGTGTCCAGGATGAGTGGCACGCTTACCTCCCCCAGCCGCACTGTGCAAGTTTTGAACGATACTCGTGTAGAACGGATATTACTAATTTCTGTGTATCCGGAAGTGGACTGAGGAAGCCGGCGCTGCCGTGCTGCATTGGTTGGAGCTGAACGACACACTTTAGCAAAGTGGTTTAATCTAGAACAGTTTCTGCAAACCTGTCCACGGGCAGGGCACTGTGATGCTCTTGTAGCATGAGAACTGGATCCACAGTTGCCGCAATTGCGTCTGGAGCCCACAGTGGGGCGCTGTCTATTCATTTGTTGCACAGGCAGGCTGTCACCGCTATCAGTGGGCGGGAAAAACTGTGACGTTTCTGTGCGCTGCAGCTGTTGCGCTAACGCTGTGTGGTGAGCAGGGCTGGTCAGCAGAGTAGAGCATTCTAGAGCACATTCCACTTGCAACGCTATTTTGATTGCATCAGTCAGTGACAAATCATCAGGTTCCATAAGCAGTTTTTCCCGTGTCTTGTCACATGACGTGCCTTCTATCAGCTGGTCTCTGATCATTTGGTCATGCAATGCTCCATACTCACAGGCTCGTGCCAGCTCACGTAGGTCAGCTAAAAAAGTCTGTATGGACTCGCCGGGTCGTTGGTGGCGCTTCCTGAGTCTGTACCATCGTATCAGGACACGTTGTTTCCCAGAGAAATGGTCCGTCAGCAGCTTGACTGTATCCTCGAAAGCTGATGCTGAGCCGAGCGCTCCAAGAACACGCTGGCCCTCGGTACCAAGGCAGTGGACGAGGATAGCGGTCTTTCGCTTGTCAGGAAGCTCGTCGTCGGAGAATCCGAGCGCATCAACATAGGCATTAAAACCTGTCAGCCACCGTGTCCATGGCACTGCGGGTTCCCCGGGTACCGCGAGAAACACTTTGGGTGGGGGAAGGCTAACTCCAGCCATCCTTGTCGCCAAATGTTGTGTGTGAAAGACTGACACGCACACGTGTTGCTTCAGAACGTACACTGCATTTTTTACTTCAGTCTCATGTGTCGATCAACACTTCCTTGTTTTACAATGCGCGCGCATTACACGTCACGTCGCATCCCACAATAATCCCACAGTCTCTTAAAGGAACCGTAACCACTATTTAGCAACATACAGCAAACCCATGTATCACAGTGTGACCATGTTATTAGAACATAACATTATTAGAACATAACACTCTAGTCTAGAATATTTGTAGACATTAAAAATGCAACGTTCCATTCATTCATTATCATTCAAACGCAGAGGCTGGGCATTGACACACGGCTATTGCTGACCCTATTAGGAGAGCTTGGTCTAGATCCTGCCAATATTGTTGGGCAGGATGATGTAGGCTATAGGGCATTTTACGCTGCCAAGCCGGTTCGGTCGCAGCTTGGCACGCCCAGCGATTTCACCTTCTTATCTCAAGTTTCTTGTGTAAAACCGAGGGGGTCAACCCCCGGTCGTCACGGTGCGGGGTTTCTTGATTCACTGGAGAAGGCGGGGCTGCGCAGTCTAGACCTCTTTAGAATAATTTGTATTATTGTATACTCCCGAATGTTTTAATTTTTTTATGAATGAAGACACCCGCATGCAATAATGAGTTCACGTCTGAGTGTAGACTACAAACGCGATTAACGAACAGGGATGTTCGTTACTGTCTAGACACGGTCCAATAAATAGTGAACTTCATAGCCTCACTGAAGCGCCTACAGTGCTTAATGCAAACAATCGCAACAAAAAACACCTGCAGAAATTATCCGACAGCCGCTGATCTCAGCATGATTCATGTCTACAGTAGCCTATGTCTTCTGTCATTGATCAATATGAGGACATTTTAACCACGATGGTTGAATTAAAATCAGAGGGAGACAGTGCGGCTCGAAAGCGACCTCCCACACAAGAGCAATGGAATCATTTGATTTTATTATATGCCTTGTGACGTGGCGATTGATCGCTACATTTCGGCTGCGCATTTATTTTTGCAATTTTAAATAGCTGCAATAAATTATGTTGTTGACTTCTAACATGTCTCTATCTTTGCTGTTTAAATCTAACAGTAGTCTATGAGTAATATATCGGCGGTAACCACTGGTTTTGGTTGCGAATTTGTGCCAACTGGGCATTCCGTGGTATTGGATGTGTTTTAATAAAACACATCCAATACACGGAATGTCCACTGGTGACGCCACTGAGGCTATAGTAGGCTAACAATGTTCTTAGCATCCTACGAGTACCCCTGGAGTCCTCGTTAGGTACGTTTGTTACAAACGATGCTTTCGGGAAACGGGGCCCAGGTCAATCTAGGCTTATGTGAGGAGACATAAGCCTAATTCATGATTTTTTTTTTTTACAATAGCGCCACCTTTAAGTGCAGTACCACAAATTTGAAGAGTTTTCGACTTACGGTGTAGGCTGCAGTATGACTTTTACAGAAATGAGGGGAAAAAAAACCTTACAAAAACCATAGGGACCAATATACTTCCAACCGGAAGTATATTGGTCCCCCTCCAACCGGAAGTATATTGTGTAAATGAGGCACGTTGTTGTTACTGTTTCGTTTTTCGTCGAATATGTGAGATCTTATATTCTTTAAATAAATCACATTGCCCAAATCGATTTTTTTTTGTCATCAGATAGTCATCACAAATGAGGAAAATTAGGAGATCAGTTTGGTTTTCCGTTATTTGACACACCATTGAATATATCAATTAAATATTGCACTTATGAAATTGAGTTAAAATTGCCCATAATATAAAAAAAGGAATGGATAATGGTGTAATTAGAACCATTTAGGCTCCATAAATATTGACAAGCGTTCAACATGACTCTATGGCCCGTAAACTCGATGAGGGGCGGAGCCTCCACCTCCATGACGTGATACAGGTAGGCGACCCTGAAGCCGTCTGCCTGAGGTTAGGGTGGGGTGTTGTTGGGTTTTAAGTATCGAAGTTAAAAGACCGCCACTGCCTCGGATTCTTTAGTGAGGCTTAACACTCCTTGACTTTATTTGAACAGCATGGCCGTGATAACAACATTGGTGTTGTTGAGTTGGATTACGATAACAAACGCGATTCCAGGTAGGTCTTGTCAGACTCCTTTGTCTACTTCCTATATGATCTTTTATTATGGTCCTCCGCGTCGCTACGTCCCGTAGAGACGGCTCGCTTTTTTACTCACACAATTACCGAGGCTCAATACGTCTTCATTTAATGAACGTCTTTGATTCAATCGTTGTCTGCCTAAAATTGTTAGGTCGTCACCTGTAGTAGGTAGGATATTATAGAAAGGGAGCTGGGTAATCATTGTAAGTCTTTCCAATAGGAACTGGACGGGGCTTGGTTGGACGTGTGGATCCTGAAGATTCGGGAATGATCAAAGTGGACAAGGCGACTTCAGACGTCCTGCAGAGTGGTCTGACCACCGTCTTCCTCCCTATCGTCTACATCTTTGTATTTGCCGTAGCGCTGCCCGCCAACGCCATGGCTATCTGGGTTTTCGTATTCAGGACTAAGAAGAAGCACCCCTCCTCTATTTACATGGCCAACTTGGCCTTGTCGGACCTGCTGTTTGTCATTTGGATCCCACTTAAAATCTCCTACCATCTGAACGGCAACGACTGGATCTACGGAGAGGCCATGTGTAAGCTGTACGTGAGCTTCTTCTACGGCAACATGTACTGCTCCGTGCTGTTCATCGCCTCTCTGAGCATGCAGAGGTACTGGGTGGTGGCCCACCCTCTGTCCCAGCAGCGCAAGAACAACAAGATGGCAGTCATCGTGTGTGCATGCATCTGGGCCTTCATCTGGCTCAGCACCACGCCCCTGTATCTGTATGAGCACACGGCACGTCTTGCCGACCCCAACATCACCACCTGCCATGACGTCAGCGTGATCCATGACAGCAAGGACCCCTTCCCCTCGGTCCAGTACCCGTACTACTACTTCATGTTCACAGCGCTGGTGGTGTTCCTGGTGCCCTGCGTGCTCATCGTGGTGGCCTACGTCCGACTGCTGCGCTCGCTGGACAGCAGCATGGGGGACGGCGCCGCCGGCAAGAATCGGCGGCGGGCGGTGCTGCTGATCGCCACGGTGCTGCTCACCTTCCTGCTGTGCTTCCTGCCCAGCAACATCATGCTGGTGGTGCACTACTCGCTACTGAAGGACGGCTCGGAAAACAACTTTTATGCCTTCTACATCACGGCGCTGTGCCTGAGCAGCCTCAACAGCTGCCTGGACCCCTTCATCTACTACTTTGTGTCGGAGGACTTCCGCGACCACGTCAAGAACACACTGCTGTGCCGCAGCAGCCGTACTGTGAAGCGGATGCGCGTGTCGTTCAGCTCCATGAAGTACTCCCGCAAGAGCCAGGCGTACGTGTCAGACTCGGGGAACACTCAGAGCAGCAGCTGCTGAAGGAGGAACCAAGAGACTGACCCGGGTCATTACCCTGACCTGGACCCTGGTCCTAACCCCGATTATGACCCTGACCCAGATCCTAATCATCTATTAACACGTTGTTGTTGTTGTTATTTCGGGGACTAGAGCTGTGATGACCACGGCGACGTGTGGTTTCAGCGTTGTTTTAGCATGTCTAGGACTGAACTATTATGGTCAATAGAAAGAGCCTGACATCCCTGCACACGCACACGCAAATGAGCCATGATTGTTACCAATGAAGATATGGGATATTTATGTTTTGATGATTCCAGCACCGTCAACAGCAGGCCTGTAACAAGACTGTAAACAGCAGCCAGGACTCTCCATCATTTCACTTTGACCGCATTTTTAGGGGTACAATGTGATATACCCTAATTATTTATTTGTACTTGGCTATCTTTTTCGTTTTAATGAAATACTGGAAGGCTTCAAAAGATTATATTCATTTCTGCTTGTTTTATGTCTATTTAGTTTGGGCCCTTCCTTTGCGTCAGCAGTCCCATCGGGAACGCGACTTTGATGCGTCTAATAAATACTAAACTAAATACTACTAAATACTAAACAAAATGATGACATCAGAGGGCTGTGGTTTCAATGAAACTATAGTCCCTATTAAGCAACAGCAGATATGTTATGGCGTGAGTCACTGAACAAATATTCTAAGTGTCTGCAGAATGATGACAGCGTTTGTAGTTTTCCTAAGATGGTAATGTTGTCAAGGAATCCCTGGAATGTTTGGGGGCTGGGGTTGGGATCTTTTCATCTGGATTCATGTCCTGTTAACACATACTATTGTTTAGATATGTGCTTCCCTTAGCTCTGAAATGGTTGTGTGATTTGTGTTGAATTTGGATAAGAATTAAACATCCTGTTGTCTTAAAACCTTTAAAATAGAATCAGTAAATAGGTGACGTGTTAAAGTAAAACAAGTCTCACTTAAGTTGAGCAAGAAGGAGCAACACACCTTGCCTGCTCCTAACCCCCGCAGCAAGCCTGGCCGTCAGGTGATTCATTGCGACCTAGTTTTGCCTCACCTTTATTGGGTTGCATTTAGTATTCAGTGTGGTGTGGGTAATTAGCAGGACAAGTTAATGTAAGTCAACAAGTCAAATAACAATTCAGTAGCAACAGTACAGGTAGCGTATCTATTCTATCTATTACTGAGAAATTTGCACCGATACTTATTCCTGCCTGTACCTGAATTGGCCAGTTGTGAGCCCTGAGTCATGTGACCCAGCCACCCTGACATTAATTTGCATTTGTTAGGTCTTGTTTGTTGTTGGTGGTAAAGCCATGGAGGTGATTCTGGCTGATGGGTTCCCCTTCCTATATTTTTAGTTTGACCACTTAAATGTAGATATACTATTTAAAGATATTTGGAATTAAAAATAAACCTAAAAAATAAATGAAACGTATCCATATCCAGGAGCAATACCAATGATAAAAAAACGGAATTCTTGGACCATTCTTAAATTGGACCATGAAATTATTTGCAAACACATTGTAGATAAACTCAGAAAGAGCACTGAATAAATTGAAAATTGCTGTCATAATCCTAATTGAAAAACGGGGATGATTAACGGACTTCAATGTTTTGTGAATATATGCGCCCTTGTGTGCGTTCTTGAGGTGTTGGCAGCCATGCCTTAGGTGACCGGTATCGTAGAAACTGGTGGTGGTGATGAGCAGGTAAAAACACTGGGCAGACCAGCACATGATTAATGTGTATACGAGACCCAATGATTGTTATTATATCCTTATAAAACACTCACACACACACACACACACACACACACACACACACACACACACACACACACACAGCGCCTGAATAGGCTGCAGCCTGTATATCTCCCTTCTGCTTGAGGCAACATGTTAAACCAGTCCTGCAGGTTCCAACCAACGGCATCCTAAGGGAAAACAAAGACAGGAATGTGGTCAAAAGAGGTAGGCAGGCAAATAAAGGTCTGAATGACTTTTTTATGCTATATATTGCATGGCTTCAACCACTAGAACACATTTTCTTTCAAATGTACCCATTACGCTCATCGTTGTGTAAAAGATTGTATCGTCTTCTAATTCATTCAATTTAAGATGAAAAAATGAAGGTGAATAAAACTCACAAGTCCGCCATTATGACGATGGTCAAATAAAACCATTTTATTATTGGGCAATACAACTATACAAGTATATCATGCAGCTGCAGGATTGTATATTGATCAAGCCTGTAGCGACCTCTGCTGTCTAAATCGATTAATTTCATATCATGTACTCGATATGTTTAGATGAATCAATTTAGTTCAGCAGTCAAATAATACTGAATAGGTATTCAAATATTTATTTGAGGTTTCAAATATTTTCATCATTATGATAGACAATAGTTTTAACAATTAGATACATTCAAATAAATAGAAGAAATAACACAAGTATATTACACAAGTATATGTTTGTATTAATAATAACAAATACCAACATTAAGTTTATAAATTCATCAATATGCATTATTTTTGACAAACATGTATCACGACAGTGCCTGTTTCATGAATTTTAGAAAGGTTTCTGCTAATGAGAGCTTTTCAAACAGATGTTAGCAAAAGTAAATTAGTATTTTCCCCACACCCCATACTAGCCACCAGGACATCCGTCCATGCATTTTGAGCAAGCAAGACTGCTCACCGCTGATAGGGAGCATAAAGAGTACATGTTTAATGTCTCTCTAGTGACTAAAAAGCTTATACTTGACGAGTAAGATCAAACACAGGGAATATAATTTCCAAAAACAGGTTCCAGTCAGTAATTCTGCTTTTGCTCAAGAGATAGCTTAAAAAACACCAAACACCAAATACAAAAACAACCTGAGAGAATACATACACAAATAACACTGAAACTCAAACATCTCTATGAAAGAGGAGTACATCATTGAAAGGTATGTCAATATGTAAGCTGATTATATGAATCCCTTACCAGACTTATAATCAAAAACAAACCCATTCCTGAAAAAGCGTTAAAGTCAGAGTGTTTGGTAAAAACAACGGAATAGGAAAAGAGCCAAATGGAGGATCATTCATGAGAACCACGAGAACCTACTGAATGTGGTGAGGGGGGGTCTAAAAGGTGATCTAAGGGACAAGGTGGAGCGTCTGTAGTTTAGTCTTTCCTTCCCTTCATCTCCTCCTTTACCTCCTGCTCTGTGCTGAGGGTGGGGGTGGTCCCTGAGAGGGTGCTGCTGGTGGTGGTGGAGGTATTGGTTCCCCCCAGCCAGTCCCAGTGGGAGAAGAAAGGAGCAAAGTTAGTGGCGGGCCTTTGGTGGTGGGCGTCGTGCTTGGGGGCGCCGCCCCACAGGCCGAAGGGCACCAGGCGGTGCATGGCCCAGGGGAAGTCGTAGCCGCAGTGGTCCTCGGTGGACACGTAGATATTGAACACCATGAAGCCCCAGGCGGTGAGGCAGTGGCAACGCAGCAGGACGGGGTCCACCGTGGCCCAGAAGCCCACGCTGAACAGCTCCCAGCCAGACAGGTACTGGGTGACCAGGCTGAATGGCTGGCTGTACTGGTGGTGTACGGCGTGGAACGTCCGGTACAGCCAGGGCACCCTGTGGTGCAGCAGGTGCCACAGGTAGTACTGGAAGTCAAAGACCACGGTGCAGCCCAGGATCCCCAGCAGGAACTCCCAGAGGGTGGGCGCCTGGCGCGGCAGCGCAGTGGCCGGCCACCACAGCCACTGGGCCACTGCAGCCGGGAAGATGTACATGAGGTGGTTGTAGAGCGTCACGCCCAGCGTGGAGCAGACGTGGGCCGAGGTGACGGGGCGCTGCGGGTGCAGCTTGTAGCGGTTGACGCAGGGCCAGGTGGGTGCCAACAGGTCCAGGCCGGTGTACAGCCCCACCAGGACAAAGTAGGTGGACACAGACAGCACCACAGGGAACAGCGGGCTGCGCAGGAGGAGCTGATGGTGCTGCTGGAGGTGGTCCCACACCGGCTGCAGGACCAAGCCCTCGGGGAGCAGGGCGGCGGTCAGGTTGCCGAGGTCCAGCACCCAGGACGGATCGTCCGGGGTGCTGCGGAGCACCCTGCTGCTGCTCATGTCTTGATCCAGCAGCGTCGGCACGCTGTGCTTCACGAGGAGACCTACAGCCAAGAGCCTACAGCCTACAGCCAAGAGCCGACACCCAGCTGCAAAAAGGAAAGAAATAACAGCCTGAAAGTGAATCGATGTTCCTGGAGGTTTCTTTGTGTATGGAGACCAAAAAAAAAAGGAAGCAGATCATCTGGTGTGGCCGGTGCCAAATTGCACGGGCAGCTCGTTAGCTGGTCTTATGTATGGTAAAGCCCCACCCCCCATACCAGCCCACCCCCGTGTCTCAAAAGAAGCGCTCACTAAAGGGCTCTTTCTCATGGCACCAGGACCGCCGCCAGGACTCACAACCCGGGCCACAATAGCTCCCATCTCTGACCCAGATCATGGAGGGAGCGCCTCCACTACTGGGCCTGGTGTTGAGACCTGAGCCGTCACTCTGGAGCTCTTAAGGTCTATGGGATGGTTTACAATTGTTCTTCTTTTCATCCTCTCACCCTTATCTAATGCACACACAAATACACAGACACGCAGGCACCCACACACACAAACACACATGCGCACACACACACACACACACACACACACACACACACACACACACACACACACACACACAGGCACACACATACACACACATGTGCATGCACACACACACACACACACACACACACACACACACACACACACACACTAGTGCACACACATAAACACACATGTGCGTACATACACACACATACAGTCACACACTCGCAGCAGGTTTAGTAATTCTAGTCAGTCTACAAGTCATTAATCATAACACTGTGTCGGAACTGTCACAGCCAGGATCAGTTGAAAAGCGCCGTTCAGCTGATGTAGAGAAGGAAGGCGGTGGCTCCACTGACACACAGAGCCATCATTGTTGAAGCCTGGAAAGCAGCTAATGCCCCCCACTGTTCATGTTCCTATGGTGTGCCATGGAGGAAGTTTATTATTAAGATAATCTTATGATCAAAGTTAATGAATCAATGTTATGAAGATATTATGTAATAAAATGGAATTGCTTTGTGAATATGTAACAAAAATAAATTATGTTATATTTATTGTATATATTGGGAAAGCTTATATTTTGTTAAAGCATTGATTCATTGCATTTTTATTCATTTAATTATTTTATATTATTATTCAACCTCTGAGCGACTACCTATTTAGTCATTTATTAGACGTGTTGATCCACAGCACAGTTCACTGACTTCAGACTCATTCATTAAGGAGGAGGAAGGGGTTAGACAGTACAGAGACAGATCATTAAGGTGGAGGAAGGGGTTAGACAGTACAGAGACAGGTCATTGACGAGCAGGTAGGGGTTAGACAGTTCAGAGACAGGTCATTAAGGAGGAGGTAGGGGTTAGACAGTAGGGAGATAGTTCATTAGAGTGCAGGTAAGGGTTAGACAGCACAAAGACCGTTCATTAAAGAGCAGGTAGGTGTTAGACAGTTAATACAGAGACAGGTCATTATGGAGAAGGTAGGGGTTAGACCAGGAGTCTCAAACTCGCGGCCCGGGGGCCAATTGAGGCCCGCTGGATGATATTTTGTGGCCCCCTACTTGACATCAAAGTTTAGTGTTAGTGCGGCCCGCCCGTTGTTGTCAAACGCACATTTTTGCTGAGTGGCTTGCCATGCTTTTTTATCACTTGTGGTAGGGTGACCAGATGTCCCGGTTTTGCCGGGACAGTCCCAATTTTGAGTTGCGTGTCCTGAGTCCCGACAAAAGCCAAAGGACTCTAAAATGTCCTGGTTTCCACCAACCACTATGAAATGTCCCGTGTTGTCAGCGATTACATAGCCAACATGATCTAATTATAGCCCGATCATTAACTTAGATTGGGTCAGTTGTGCTCCTTTTTTCTGTGGAATACTTGATGCGGCCCAACCTGACCCAGACTCTACCTCCAGCGGCCAGATAAGTTGAGTTTGAGACCCCTGGGTTAGACAGTACAGAGACAGGTCATTATGGAGAAGGTAGGGGTTAGACAGTACAGAGACAGGTCATTAAGGAGCAGGTAGGGGGTTAAACGTTCTTTCTCAACTTACCATGCCGGAATGTTTTGTGTTTGATTGGGGTTTGAACCCAGTACCTTTCTCCTCTGAGTGGACTATCCTGTCCCTCTGCGTTCCTGTACATAGGCCCTATATCTAATTCCTTAGAGTGGAGACTCTTGCTTGTGTGAAGAGCCTTGAGTGAACTGAGTGAGATCATCAAATGGAACAATGACCAAATCCAAGGTGAAACAGGACTTTACCTCTCCATATAGGATCTCCATGCGCAGTGATGGGTGTTATTATTGGTATTGGGTATAGGGTGGTTTATAAGGTTTCATCTACTTTATATCATTTCACAACAGAGTGGAATATTTGATGAGATGGTTGTCATTTATTTTTGGTGTTTTCCCACAACGCCTTCAAAGTTTGCCAGGGAGGTTGAAAATGTTTATTTCAGTAAACAATTTCCTACTATATTATCTGTTCTTAAATTAGGAAACTTAAGTGGCAATTTATATGATTGACTAATAAATAATATATAGGCCTATATATTTTATTTTTTAGTAAAATTAAAAAAGTAAAACAATCAGTAGTAAGCCTGCATGCTGATTGTTTCTACAAATAGCAACAATCCCATTAATTCAATTGCACCCAATACCTGAAATTGTATTTAGAAAATGTTACTCTAGTGCGGGGCAAATCTTCCTTTTCCTTGTATTTACTGCAGAGGGCGTGCAAGACACCACACGGCACTGTGCCCTCTAGGTTATGGCTTAACAGTTTATTCAGCTGCAAAACACCTGGGCGTATGAGAAGTGAATCATGCACAGCATCACCGACCTCATAGAGGGTCAACTCTTCACATCACTAGCGTGTGACCCCCTTGCAAAGCATCACCAGGGCAGACATATGCATTGAGTTGGATCAGCTGTCACAGGTTGGGTTGGTATTTGGTAATTAATCTCGTCGAAATGGGCTGTGGGGCCACTTCCTGGTGGGCTGTGTAGTGAGATGTGCAGAGCTAGGCTACTGTTACAGGTGAATAACAGCCCGGGCTGGTCGATCACCACTCGAGTTCAAACCGATACCAGTTGAGTTGCAGTTGAGTTTTGGTTAGCGCATGATAATAAAGACCTAAATGAAGCGGCGCACACACACACACACACACACACACACACACACACACACACGCACACACACACGCACGCACACACGCACGCACACACGCACGCGCTCACACACACACACACATACACACACACATTTTCGGTATGAAAGTGGTGTCGCAGGTGAAAAGTGAGAAACATCGTTAAAAGTTGGCTGCCTTGCTGGAAACCATCTCAAGGTCGTGTGAGATGATGAGTGCAAACATCAATTCTCTGATCAAAGCCTTGTGGTCTGGTTCTTCATGTTGTCCATCAGGTGTTGGTAAGGCGTGCTGAGGTCCACCTAAAGAACCAGTCAACGGGGGTCTGTCCGTCTTTAGTAGCAAGGTAAACCCGGTTGCAACCGCTCAACCTCCACCTAAACCAGACTATCGCTGTTTGCAGAGGTTATTCGCTAGTTCGCTCGGTGTGGCAGAATTAAATCAGGCACCAGCAATACGTTGTGCCGTCGCTAGAGGGCCCTGTGAGCAGGGGGTCGGCTGACTGTGGGGCTTGTCATCACAGTCTAGACAGAGATTTTAATATCAGCCCATATAGCCCTTGCATCAGACTTTACAGAGATGGCCAAATCCTTCTCAATCAAGGACGTGTGTCAAATCAAATGTGAATTACAGTAAAGTTAATTTAACGGGAGCAGTGTGGCGAGGTCAAGCTGCTTCTGAGGAGGATTCAATCTAATCAGCGGATGTGATTCTCTATTAGGTCACATTGGATTAATTAAATTGGAATAAAAGGATAGAAATACAAAGATCCTAAATACATAGAAGTTAAGCAAACCTACGAGAAGACAACCGTTTGCACATAACACAATGCAGAGGATACAGATTACAGTTTATTAACTTATTGACCCATCAATTAACCAATCAGAACAAACTAATACATTCACTTATGAAACAACTACCAAACATATGCAATATATATATATATATATATATATATATTGAGTATATGCTACTCGTGAACCAGATGGCCAATTTGATTGGTTTGTTATCTTGAGATATTGGACAATATCCCATGATGAAGATCTCAAACTCGGGATATTGCGTGACAGTCGTCTCGTCACGCTAATAAAAACAAATAAACCGCTCATAAAAACAAATAAATCCAGGCAAAAAAGTGTTATCTTGTTTCTTTTTGGAGTGTTCCCGTGTAGTATATACTAAAACAATTATTCACCTCAGGCTCTGTGAATAGTGGGGAATAGCCCTATGAATAGCTAATTGTTAAATATATATTCAGAATGAAGTCCATCACATCAGCAACAGAATAGTGTAAATGGACCAGTTTCTGCTGTGAAGATGTGGAAGGGATGGGTTTGGGCTGTGTGTACGTTCAGAAGTGATCATTTTTCCTTTATGGTTAACCTCAGAACGAACAGGTCCACCGCTGCTGGGCGGCTTGGTGCTGAAACTCTTTCATCAGCTGATAAACGGTGCGTGTGTGTGTTGCGAGCAGCGAGTAAAGGAAACGTTTCTTCTGCACACCTGATGACAGCATCCCCTCGGGGGGGGATGCCAGGGAAAAACTGGGTGCCAGGGAAGAGATGGTGTGTGCCCCAACCGTTCTAAACAAACCACAGTGAAACTAAGTAAAACAACACAATGACATCTTCCCTTTAGGAACTTTAATAATTTAATCCCAAATGTGTCAACCTATTTGCTATTCACAATCTCTCCAACGCATGACCACATCCCACAGAACCCGTTCCACTACCCAGGTCTCCTGTGTGTGTTACCAGAGAGCTCCCTGCTGTTCCTCCCCTCTGTTCCTCTCACTCCGGCTGGGTTCAAGGGTTCCAACCGGAGCCTGCTGAGGACTGAGGTAGTCTCCTGGGGCTGCGCCACTGACTCAAGTACCTGTTTTGTTTTTCAGAGTATTGATTAAAAAGGTGGAAAGAAAAAAAGGAGTGTTGCCATGGACGCCGTTCACCTGTGGAATTAATTATCTTGACGGGAGAGGGGTGGTGCCGTTTAGATCCCTCCTAATAAACAAGTGCTCCTGCCTTGCCTCGCGGCACTTTTCCATCCGACTCTATCCTGGGGTGAGTACCGCTCTGTTGTACGCTGATAGCGGGCCGCAGGTAGGGGATACTGTCAGGGATAACCTTGTTTAGTTCATTGTAGTGTCTTGCTGTTATCCTCAATGTAAGCGCTCTTTGATGTCATATAGTCAACTTCTACTTGTTTGTTATTACATGTGCTTTTATTCCATGAATGTACAGGATGATTGTGAAATGTAATTTGAGGTTGTGGTTTTTTCAGATGGTATAATTAATAAGCCTATTAGATTAAGATTACATATGATACTATCGATTATACAACGGCAACTTTGTAACATTGAGCAGAAAATCGATGATTGTTTTTTGTCTGACGATCCTCTGCTCTTTTAAGAACAGATATGTCGATCTATTCAGACATCTCGTTAGAACAGTCCAGTGTAAATGAGGAGGTGCCCTTCTGCTTTATTGTAGGTGTTTATATTTCATCTTCCCCCCAGATCACTCCACTATCCTTCATCCTCTGACCAAGATGCCGAGCCAGCTGGAGGGAGCCATGGACGCCATGATCAAGGTCTTCTACAACTACTCAGGGAACGATGGGGACAAGTACAAGCTGAACAAGGGCGAGCTCAAAGAGCTCCTGACCAGTGAGCTCACTGACTTCCTCACGGTAAAGCAAATTGATATTTTTTAGCTGTACCGTCCTTAACTTTCACAGGTTTTTGCGCGAGTTTACTAGGACCTTTGTGTAGGGTATGGATTTGGAACAGAACAGTTTTGGGAAATTTCCGGAACAGTTCTTCATCTATCCTCCTATTTTTTTCATTTGTCCCTCACCTCTCCTCATCGCTCATGCGGACGCGCGAGCCTCAGGTGCTTGCTCATCATCATCATCATCTTTGGTCGCCCGTATCGCCGGCTAAATATAGCCCTCCTCATGACGTCACGGCGCCCCGGGGGGTGGTCACCTCTTTAGAGCAGCTCCTCCCCGAGGAGACTCCGCTCTCTCCGATGTGACGTCCTTCTTTCCAGTGCTGCCAAATAAATTATAGTCAGGGAGGGAAAAAATAAGATGTTGTTTGCTTAGCAGATATGTTTGCCTGCATACAATTACAAACAACATTATCTCATAACTGTCATGAAATGTTAAGAGTGAAATGTGTGGGGACACTTTTAAGGTCTTAACTCGTGAGTAATTTTAATGTTTACTTTTGGGTCAGATAAACGGGCATGACCTTCATCTTTGTGGGTGGATTTGGTGTGAGCTTCATCAATGTTCATGGTCATGGACTAAATCTGCTTCAACACGAATGCCTCTGGAGTTTCGTTCTTGGTCTCCTATTTAAGTTTGCTTTAAACAGATAAGTTGGCAGCCATCACTGAGTAACCCAACAGAAATATCCTAGCCAGCCCCTGGGGCTTGAAGGTGGAGAGAATCGTGTAATGTTTCTCAATCCCGCTGCGATGGTGATGGTGATTTGGAGGCGGAGGGAATTAAAGGGCTATTGCGTGTGTGATCAGCTGTGCGTTATTTTAGCCTCAAGGTCTCTACTGAACACAGCCGACTGCAGAACCACGGCCCTGGTGCCTGGAGGGTAGGAGACCAAATTAGGCTTCAGAAGCCATCAAGTCAGGGGCGGTCAGTGCCAACTCGGATGTTACTCAGCCTCGATGGACAACATTATTGACATTATCCTTGTCTGTTGAGGTTCATTACAGCTTATTGCTGTTGCACATTATATATGTATTAGATGTAATGTACAAATGAGTTTTGATGCCGGGGAATAGGACAAATTTTGTGTCTTTGATAAAACATGTTATTTAATGAAGCTTGCACCACATTCGATTACAAATACATAACCTAAACGGTTGGTGTAAAAAACATTGTACATTTTGGTAGTCTATGCAAAATCTGGTCTCTGTAATACTGTATCATGTGGGAGGAAGAGAATCTGTCTTGTTGCATGAACAGCTGCCTCTTTCCAGGATAAATGTTCTGAAGTTCATTAGCCATTATCTCATTAATCATGAATTCCCTTAATTGTGGAGTCGTTGATCCATGAAAATATTGTCTCTCCTGCATAACAACATTTGCATTTTTTTGAGATGAACCTCAACTGAATCCTATTATTATTTGAAGGATACTTATTGACGGTCAAGAAAAATTGTCACATGCATTGAATTGCTCATCATACTAGATGACTCACCCGTACTCATCAAGGTATTTTTTATGATCATCGTAATTATTTGATCATGAATTTGAGTTAGCTGTCATTGAAATAATTTCAATTTTCCCCTTAATGGCCGATCCAATGAATCAGTCAGTTTTCCTTGACTAATGATGACATGTTTCTTGTTCTTTGTGGCGCCTGCAGTCCCAGAAGGACCCCCTGCTCGTGGAGAAGATCATGAACGACCTTGACTCCAACAAGGACAACGAGGTGGACTTCAACGAGTTTGTGGTGCTGGTGGCGGCGCTCACCGTGGCATGCAACGACTTCTTCCAGGAGCAGCAGAAGTTGAAGTCTAAATAGAAGCTGAAGCCACCACCAACACAAGCCAATCAGTGTTGATAAAAACATGTACACCCTCTGCTGGAGTTTAGATTATACAATATCATATATCGGAGCATAAGTATGCAGCCCAGAACTCAATAAATGTCTCAACAATCTGCATAGTCTCAGAGTATCCATCATTTCCTTATTGCTTTTGAATATCGCTAAATCTTGGTCTTATCCTGTATTGTTTAGTCTAGTGCTACAAACATATCTATTATTTATTTTGTGCATACTATTCATTTCATATTCATAGTTTGTATGAGTAGGAAATGTATAAATGTCAAAATCAAAAATGGATGTGAATGAGGGTCTATTCTGAGAAAGACTGCATCTTGTTTCCACTAATACTAACTAATAATGCTATTCAAACTTTTCCTGAAAACATTTAGAATTTGTGCAGTATAAGCATTTGCCATATAGAAATCCTATAGATTAAATTATCTGTGTGTATTAGTAATATCTATCATCATTTGTTTTGTCTTTAGTATTGTATTTAGTATTGTGCTCATCAAAAAGGCTCCAGTCTTTAGATAATGGCATGTGGAATCATTCTTTAATCCAGCCAGATGGCCAGGATCATTTGACGTTGGGATGTGATACATCAAATGTAAAATAAATCACTGAGCTCAGTTGTGCTGTGTGTTGTGTGTGTGTGTGTGTGTGTGTGTGTACATTGTGTCGTTCAACCACGTGTTTACCCAAGGTCTTTCATGACCATTAAATGTTCCAACCAATCAAATATATATTTTCACAGATCTAATTAGAAACAGTGGTCCTGCCTTGCTTGTCGGGTATGAAATTCACAGTGGGCTAGGTGTAAGTGGTAGGATGGGGTCACCCATGCCATGAAAGGAATGTACTTTTTATGCATTCATGGTCTCTAAAAACATTAATCAAATGGCATGTAAATAGAAGTTCCCTATCAAAAATTGTGGCCTGCCATCTGGGAAAACCCCACACAAATCACAGTAGCAATGAGGTTTAGGTAAAATGTTTACTAAGCTGGGGATATCACGATACGATACAGATCACAATACGATACAGATAATGATATGATACAGATCATGATACAGATAATGATATGATACAGATCACAATACGTTACAGATCACAATACGATACAGATCACGATACATATCACAATACTATACAGATAACGATATGATACAGATCAAGATTCGATACAGATCACGATACGATACAGATCGCGATATGATACAGATCACGATACAGATCATGATATGATACAAATCACGGTAAGATACAGGTAACGATATGATACATATCACAATACAATACAGGTATCAATACAGATCTTGATGCAATACAGGTCATAACACAGATCAAGATACGATACAGATCGCAACACAGATCCAATAGGATACAGATCACAATACATGGGTCCAGATTCAACGTGATCTTCAACCTATACAACAGAACAGGTTGTTAATACGACCCAAAATATAACCATATGAGCTGTTCTATTTTGGGTCGATCTTGGGTTTGAAGTGTTGGCTAGTTTAGCAACCCTGGTCAAAAAGAAAACAGCAATACTTCTGGAGATGGATAATACCCCATCTCACTTCCTGCATAGGGCTTATGGTGCGTTCAGATCGCTGGGAATTATAGGGAAAACATTTTTGTGACGTCGCAAAGTTCTCGTGAACGACACCTCATGAAGCTCTGATGATTCTACTTCCGAAGTAGAATCTGGGCCAGATTTTGATAACAGAGTTGCCCGGTTGGTGACGCATTGGAACTTGAAAGTTTTACTCAATATAAAAGAATCAACCATCATATCACATAATTACTATTGATTGACGTTATAAGTGTCTGTTGGCATCGACTTTGCTCAGTTTTAAACTTTGTTTACTGGTAAACCCGCTCTAGATAAGTATAGCCCTCCATACATTGGCAATACAATGTGCTTCTCCTAAATAAAAGCAGAAGGATAGTAGGTGATTGGCTACAAGGAAATAAAGGTGTGCAAACTTGAAACTGATCCTACTAAGTTCTGTTTAGTTCTGACTGTTTTTAGTTTTTTAGTTTTTTTTTGGATAAAGCACATACAATTACAAAAACAAAAGAACAAAACAGTTAGGTCACCGAAGGCAGGGCATAATAAAGCTTAACATCTACAATCAGAACAGATGTTACAGGTTACCTCCATAATATTCCTAACAGGGGATGGCCACAAAATCAAAGTATCACCAGCATGTCATCACAATTCAGATAAAGTCCTTAGAGTCCAAATTAAGTAAATCCAGCATAGGTAACTAAAGTGGCTGAATCTTTATGGCTTTTATATCCAAGAAGCATGCCTCGAAGTCCAGTGTAAATTCGATCAGACCTGACACAAATGAAGTAATTTGGAAATTCTAATCTAAATAATATTCTTTCTCCATACTTGGCTTACTCATGTGATAACCATTTTAACCAGTACTTATGACATGTATTAATACAAAGTCTAAGGGTGAATGTAAGCTTTTCCATCTCGTATATTTCTTTTTCAATTACTAACCACTCTCTTTTGGTTGGTTGTTCCTTGTTTAGTACTTTCTTCTTGGAGTAATAAAAAAAACTTACAGCGTTTTCCCATGAAAATTCTCTCCATTGGCCCGAACTAGTGGTGGAAGATTTTATTTGACATATATTTAACCATTCATCTTCTGTTAAGGTTATGTTTGGTTCCTTCTCCCAATTAGTTTTAATATAAAGTGTAGAATGTTTCTTGGAATGTTGTAAACAGGAATATAATCTTCGGTCGCCCGTATCACCGGCTAGTTACACCAATTTCTTACGGATTTTGCCTCCATAAGCATCAATAAGAACTTTGATTAGATCCAAATCAGCTTCATTATAATTTTTTGTGTTTCTGCCAAAATGATGCCTAATCTGTAAATATCAGTAGAAGTCCTGTCTGTCTAATTTGTGGGATTCTTGAAGATAAAGGAAACTTTCCAAGCCTGGATTGGTTGAAATTACGCAGTATGATGTGATGCCCTTCCTGGTCAGTTGTTTAAACCTCAAGTCCATCTGTGCTGGCTTAAAATCATCATCATGTTCAACCCATCTCTGCACTCGTGCTTTTTTCTCCAATTTTAGATTCTTACGTACTTTAAACCAGATATTGAGAGGAACCATTGTAAATTTACTTATTTTTCCTGTAAATGGTCTTAGTCTTTGTATCACCAAGCAGGGATTGAAGTCGGATATCAAGGTGGTTTATTTCTAGTTCTTTCCATTTTGCTTCGTAATCATTGATACACCAGTAAACTAAATATTGTAATTGCGCTGCCTTATAATAGTCTTCTAGACAAGGTAGAGACATGCCTCCCTTTTCTTTGGATAACTGTAGTGTTTTAAAACGTCCTCTTGGTTTCTTACTCTGCCATATATCCTAGAAATCATCCGATTCCATTAAGTAAATAGTTTAGTCGGTATCTGTACCAGTAGGGATTGGAAAAGAAACAACAGTCGCGGCAAAATTATCATCTTTATAGTCTCTATTCGATTATGCATACTAAGTGTTAGACAAGCTCCAAATAATTTTTTATTGATTTTGTGATGGGGGATTATTTGTATTATATATATATATATATGTAACTATTTTAGTTTAAGGGATTATATAAAATCAGTCTGGGAGTTTAACTCTATGCTTCCATTCGCCCTGACGTCATCCCGGAAGTCTCTGACTGTTGGATAAAACAACCCTGTTGTGAAGAGCTTTTAGATTGCTAACGCAGTGCACATGAACGGTCGCTGTCAAAAACACGCGTAAGCATGAGCGTCATCACTGACGAGGCATCTCGTTTTTACTAGGAACATGAATGCGCCTTTAATCCCTTGATTCATATAAAAGCAACCATACGTCTCTACCTTAATCCCAAGTCATTATGTGCCCCCTTGAATGGTGTCTATTTTTTAATCTTCTGATTACCTCAACCCCCAACTGGATGAACTTGCGAGTCTTGATTCCTCTTTCATGGGAAAAATACGCAGTCTCTAGCTTTTATTCTGTGAGATGTATTGTTGTTCCTTAAACCTGTCAACCGGGGTACTGGACCACGATCAAATTTGTCATTTTGGGTCAGATTGACGAATGGTAGATTCTGTCGTTTAGGTCATAGAGCGGGCTGCCTTCAATGTGAAGACAAGGCACAAAGCCCTTACAGCAGAGGACAATCTCTCCTCTGTCCTCCTTCTGTCTCCTCCTCATCCAGATCGCTACCTGGCGAGAGAGTCTCCGAGACAGGCCCCGGAGCCCCCCTACTATCCACCCCCCCCTCCGCCACTGCATGCCTCACTCTCTTTAGGACACTTAGGAGACACTGGAGGGATATTCTTCAGCTCATACGGCAGCAAGCCAAAACATACACTTAGTGACACGACATGAAGGTTATGTGAATAAACCAGTTGAAACAATGTGAGGATTGTTTTGGCAATGAGTATTTAAAAGGATATTATGGATGTATATGGTTGTTCAAACATGCCTACATGCGTACATATTTCAACGGCAAAACGAATCCAAACAATAGTGATATTCAGAAAATAATCCTGCATCACAGGATACTTGATTCATTGGGTTCCTGTGGTCCACAGACTGGCTTCCCACTGCTTACGATGAACCCATGAAGGAATCAAGACTGAATGAATGAAGTGTTGATATTCAGCGTGGAGCCTCACCATTCAGTTGTGTTGATCATCGGCCAGCATTCAGCAGCAGGCCCCGAATAGACCAGAGATCTGCTTCCAGGTGACACTTGGAAACCGATTTCTTAAATCTGCTTCGTTAGAACAAACGCAGCAGTCCATCCATTTTAGGGCAATCGCCCAACACCCAGGGATTATGCCACTGTGCAGTCCGCGGTCCAAGCCCATAATCCTGGTCAGAACAGCGGGGGGCTTTGCATCCGGTGAAGTCCACCCTTGTTTGATTGTGTTTTATATTCTTCATCCTAAAATTCTATAGTCTCCATCCCCCGCCTCTCCCGCCCCTACACACAGCCGCACACACACACACACACACACACCTGACCTCCCTCTCAGCCTTGATGACCCAGGGGAGGGAGTTATATATAAGAAGAGAAAACAAACGTAATAGCACCTAGAAGATGTAATCTTCCCTACTCCAGATCAGGGAGAAAACACAAGCTGTTCTTGGGGACTGGAGTTTTTCTGTGTAGATACAGTGAAGGAAATGGTGTTTTTTATTAATACCATATATGGATGGAGAGGGAGGGTGATAGAGAGACAGAGGGATTACACTGTCTGTCTGGTACCTCAGTGCTTGCTAAGAAGCTTTTTATGCTCATGAAAAAACATTTAATTTTCATGCTGTGCAGTAAGGCAGTAAGTCACCCCACTTAACCTAACCCAACGCTAACCCAGATAACCACCCCACACCAGTTAACCTAACCAAACCCTCAACCAGTTAACCAACCCACATCAGTTAACCTAACCTAACCCTACCCTAACCCAGTTAACCCCAACACACCCCAGTTAACCACACCCTAGTTAACCCCACCATAGTTAACCACACCACACCCATGTTAACCACACCATACCCAAGTTAACCAGAACCCAGTTAACCACACCACATCCAAGTTAACCACATCCCAGTTAACCACACCCCAGTTAACCACCTACACCCCAGTTAACCACGCCAAACCCCAGTTAACCACATCACAGTTAACCACACCCCAGTTAACCACATCACAGTTAACCAAACCCCAGTTAACCACACCACAGTTGACCACATCCCAGTTAACCATACTCCAGTTAATCACACCACACCACTCTGCTATTTAGACCTTCAATACAAAGACGCACTCAAAATAAACCGATGCTTCGATTTGAAATGAATTTTTCTGTATACTGACTCTGGAGGCTACAAATACCTACAAACAACATGTCAATAATGTCGACTGGTGAACTGCACGGCTCCAGATTCACTCCTCACCATGGCATCATACAGAAACATCCTGACCAGAGGATCACAACCAGCGTGTCACCCAGGAGCCCAGCACAATATCCATCACTGTGACTCTGGGCCAGGTGCTGCTCTGTGATAGGGCTCATCCCACGCTTCAATCCCGGACACAGCCCCTGGCGGGTTGATCATACTCTCTATATTTATTATTGAGATGCTATCAGACAAGGTGGGGGTCGTGGGGCAGGTGGGGGGGGGGGGGGGGGGGGTCTGGGAATTTGAGCAGATGGTTGGAGCAGATCATGAGACGGAGTGGCCTCATGCAATCAACCCTGAACCAAACTATGAGCTCACTGCCATGAATGTGTGTGTGCGTGCGTGCGTGCGTGCGTGCGTGCGTGCGTGCGTGCGTGCGTGCGTGCGTGCGTGTGTGTGTGTGTGTGTGTGTGTGTATATACGTATTTATATAGTCATTCTGACCACCATGGTGTTAGTAAGTCCCTTGCTGGCATTTTGAAAGTGGAAGATAATGTTATTGCATCCATAAAACCACAATAAAATAGAGCTTGAAAGTCTGAATGTAACAAGTAATCTCCTTTACTAAACATATGGTCATAGTTAGTTTAGGGTCGTTCTTATCTATCAGGGTCGACCCCTTTTTGCAACATACAACAATACTGAATGGATGGGTTTTGTCTGTGCCAATGCTCTCTAGTGCTCGCATGTCAGCAAAAGGACTTTGTGACTTTGTAAAACATCTTTCAAATAGCATTGGGAGGAACATTTAATCTAGGGCAATTTAGAGAAGGTGTCAGTCACAGCTTTGCCCCTTGAGGCTCCTAGACCTAACTTTAGACCTCAGATCATCCAACATCAGACATATTTTTGATCATATAGTTTCCGATATAAGTGACTTGTAATCAATCACTATCATATTATATTCATTTTTGGGGAGTCATTCATTTCCAATACAATGATCTTATTCATATTTTTTTAATCTCAATTAGTCATTCCACAAAACCTTTTTTATTTACATTTACATCCGGGAAATTGACAGGTATGTCTTAAAACAGTTTGAATATATTTTTAAAAAAATGGCATGTCAGACCTTAATAAGACCATTTTGTTAACATAATTATTTTGCACATTCCTTTATGTAATGTGGCAGAACTCATCACAACATACAATCCTTGATCACTTAATAGATAAAGGCATTCAAGCATTCATGCCATCATTCTATTTAAAAGAATGTTAGCCACATTACAATATATTCTTCAAACTTATATTGTTAGAAGCTTAAATACAAAAAATAAATATTCAAATATACATAATCAATGGAAATGTTGGGTTTAACATTACAATTTGTAACATCACAATGTCACCCAGGGCTGGAAGGAGGTTGACAGGTGGCCACTCACAGTTGTGATGTCACAAAAGAGATCTGAGAACTGGTGGAGGAATAGGGGTCCTTTAAGGGAGCCTTCTTTTCGCTATTTGTTTCCTATTGTTCTACCCTTATAGACATCTTCCAAAAAAGAAGTAATATCGTTTAAATTAAATGAACATCAATGACGGCCAATGTTGAGGTCACGGCTTATATACAAAAGTCGTTTTATTCCAGCTCTGCAAAATCAAAACCATAAAAGCAACACCATGATCAAATGTTTTCAGTGATGTAAAAACAAAGAAAACTAAAAAACAAAATAGTATTTTTTCTTTGAGATCAATGTCCCCTGACCCATGAGTCCCGGTCATCACTCTGCGGAGCATCACTCAGTGAAACAGAAACCGTCCACACTGTTGAGGTCGTGCTGGTCCAGCAGGTTGTAGCTGAAGGTTAAGCTGTTGACAAACCTCCCACTGGACACCAGCCTCAACACCGTGTTGTCACATCCGATCTTCATCTGAGCTGGAGAGAAATAACAACATTATGACTGACTCTGATTTCTGACACTGATAATGTTCATTTTAATCATCTTGAGCAGTGGCGGCTGGTGATCAAAAATGTTGGTGGGGCACAGTAATAGACAGGGGGTCTGGGGTTTATAAAAGAAGAAATGAATTTAATAGATTTGATTTCCTGTATTCTGGTGCATTTTTGGGATGGCCACAACCTATTACCTATTACCTACTATTCATTCAGATTCATAGCCTAAATCCTGACATACAGGGCCTGGACAAGCTTACACTGCATATACAGACCTACTTTATGGCCATTCCACCAGCCATTGCTATTTGACCCATTGAAGTTATTCTGATATTGAGACAAATCATGATCACTGTCCTATAGCATTCATTTTTTGTGAGTCTCAATGTCTACTTCAAATGCAGTTAGAAATATGGGACAGTTGCTTGATTTTGTTTACATGCTACAGGCCGAAAGACTAAATGAATATGTATGAATGTATGAATATGAATACTTGCTCCTTTTAAGTATAACATTGCTTGGGGAGTCCAATTCTGCTACTGAAATGGGTGGAAAGTGCTTACAACTCTCTGTATAGTTAGCGACGTATCTCTTCGATACATGTAGTTGTGTTGCGCGAATGCTGCTGAGGGAGGTAGCCTATTTGATTGATTCGCTGAATTGTCCAATCATGTGGTGACAACAAAAAAGAAAAGTGATACCATTGGCTTTGGGTGCACACTGGTGCGACCCGAGGGTGAATTTTCTTGCGCCAATGAAAAGCTGTCTCTGCTTGATAGACAGCAAAAAGTTACCGAGCTTACATTGACCCCAACGTGTCCGGCGCCTCTGACTTGGAGGAGGGCTTTATTTCGAATGACCAATAACTAGCCTAGCCCAAATCATTGACGTCCAGAAACATTTAAATGGTTGCTGGCAGTGACAAGTATATCACACAATTAAACAAGGATAAACGCTATGTATTTTTGTTGATTTATTTCATATTGATAATAGTTGATTAATAGTTGGCAGATTCACGGAGGGGCGGCGCCCTAGCGCCCTCTATTGACCCACTGCCACTGATCTTGAGTGTTTCGTATTTGGTATGAGAGGTTCAGTTCTATAGGACTTCCACATCAGAATGCATCATGGGATTTTTTTGTTGAGATCACTCAGGAGAGTATGTGTAAAATCCTAGGTTCAAACACAGCAATTTCTGCCCATAGTGACCAATAATATCAACATTTGCTACCAAACAATGACTGGAGCAACATATCTAACATTCTTAAGATCCCATTTTTCAAAATACGCGGTGGTCACTGAGAAGTTGCATTGTGATGTACAAGCCCTATAAAAGCAGGATAATGTTTGCATTATTGTATTGTACATTGTATTGAAAGACAATAAAAGCTATTTGAATACTTACTGGATCCAGTGAAGGAAGAGCAGAGCTCTGCTATAGGAGACATTTGTGATGTGTCCAGGCCACTTCCTCCCAGCAACTCCACAAAATCCCCAGCTTCTGAACATCCTGTTACTGACATCTGTGAAGAGGGGATGTCAGTTTAAGAACGGTTTGGGTTATTAATATTCCAATAATGGCTCAACAATGACCATTGCTTAAGGCTGAGGAAACGTAGAGGTCCGAATATGGAGCCTTGGTGCACACCACAAAAAACACTGTTGAAAAGCTAAAACCTAATGTACAGTCGCCATGCGTGAACCTAAAGGGATCACGGCCCCGGTGCTGCGTTCACATGGCGATGTGGGATGTCTGCTTTACGGACGTGGTGCAGTCACCTTGGGAAGGGCGGGGTCACCGCGGCGTCCCAGGCTGAAGGCTGAGATCTGGAGCTGCACAGGGTATATGATGGAGAAGCTGCAGTTCCTGTGCTGCTGGGGGACCACCATGGTGAACCTGCCCTCTGGTGTCTGGGAGATGATGTTACAGGCTGAGGGGGGAACACACACACACAAACCGGAATTGGCATGTGTTTGTGAGTGCTGTGTGTAGAGGTGTGTAGATGTGAATGCATAATGGGTTTGGGCCTTCAAGCCTCTAAATAGTGTGTGTGTGTGTGTGTGTGTGTGTGTGTATGTGTGTGTGTGTGTATGTTTGTGTCTGCATACCTGTACCTGTGCTTAAATAATATTCATATTGACTACTGATGCTGCTAATGCAGCTAAAAAAAATTTACACACTTATCTTCTGAAATACTTTTTTGTTGAAAATTCAACAAAAAAAAAAGTTTTATTGACTGCATCAGAATGGACCCTAAAAACAGATAACTTAAGGCATATACTTTGTAAGGATTGCGAGATGTTATAAATAGACCGTATTAAAACATATACAGTATATGTATATGCCATCGTACAGCCCGGACTAGGAAGGAAGGGGGCTAAAACAGACTCCAGGTGCATCTGGAGGACCCCAGCCAGGAGGGGGGGTCCCTTGTGGGAGACTCACGGAACGGGTTGAGGTGCTGGCGCACGGTGATGGTGAAGCCGTCGCCCGCGTGGCGAATGTGGAAGAAGAGCATGAAGACATTCTGAGAGGAGCGCACGCCGGTCCTCCGGGACAGCTCGTCCGAGTTGCAGTAGTCCACGTAGCGCTGGTGCAGCGGCAGTGGGTGGTCCTGGAGACTTGGGAACCTCTGGCCCTTCATCACCCAGCCGTCAAACACCTGAACCACACACACACACGCTGTAAACAAGGTGCTGGAATACTGCTGGAATACTGCTGGAAGAGTTTCTGAAATCTCGTAGACTTTTGTTAGAATTGTTTTTGGTTTTGACCTTAACAAAAATCAAAGGCACTTACAGTACAAAAATCATGAAGTCAAAAGGAGAGAAAAAATGACATCTAACTTGACATCAAGGTTACATGAACACTATGTTCTTAAAAGGTCCTTCAAAAGAGGAAAGCATGTAGGGCTCAAGGATCCAGCCTCATCACCTTGATGAAGTCCCCTCCTCTACAGTTTATGTTGACGTGGTCGTAGAACAGGCTGAACACCTTGTTGGGCTCAGCGATGAAGAAGGACGCGCAGCCACGCTGGGGCATGGCGGCGGTGAAGGTGAACTGGCCCTCCAGTGCGACCATGTCCTGACACCCTGAGGGCCACAGCAACGTCTCAAAGGGGAAAATAACCACAACACATCCACTGAGGGATGTGGTCTAGCAAATAGAAAATGGTATAAAGTGGACTACATCTCAAAGTCAGAGTAAACTACAAGGAAATCGACTGGACACAATGAGGTGAGATTGCAATGGATTTGATAGCACAACATTTTCTGATGCTTAATTCAAACCTTGATGACCCTTAATAACATCATTAGTGCATGATGCTTGATGTACACCCTTAAATAACATCATTAGAAGTACATGTTGCTCAATGCAGAACTTGATTACCCTTGATAACATTATTAAGTACATGATCCTTAATGTACACCTTAATAACCCTTAATAACATCATTAGAAGTACATGGTGCTTAATGGACACCTTGATTACCTTTATCATCATTCATTTGAATTAGCCTTTATTACGGATCTATTTCTCTTAATCATTAATATTTTCCTTAACCTCTTCTCATGATCCTAAATTAACCGTGAACGAAAAAGGGAGAGAAAGTCATGCAGACACATGTTGCGGTGATACAAACCTGGATAGGGAAGGGGATTATCCAGCAGTTAAAACAGAACCTTTTAGCACACAGAAGGGTGGTTTTGTTCGTCCCAGGCACCCACTAGCCTAGCTTATAGAGTAGGGTAGGTTTGAGACTCACGCAGTGGTGTCACTAGGCTGTTTCATGCGGGGCTAAAGGCCCGGATATTATTTAATTTAAAAAATCAACTTGCTTTTGTTTTCTTTTTTTTTAGCTTGCTAGAAACACACTAGAAACAAACATGGGGATTCCAGGGGCATCTAAAAATAAAGTGGCTTAGTCCTTCTAGTTAGTCCTTCTGGCAAGAGAATAAACTGTTTAAAAACATTACCAGACTGTTTACCACCTCAAGTGAATTAACCTATCCTATCCCCAGTCATATACAGTGTTGGGAACGTTACTTTAAAAAAGTAATTAGTTATAGTTACTCACTACGTGTTCCAAAAAGTAACTGAGTTAGTAACTGAATTACTCTATAATAAAAGTAACTAGTTACCAGGGAAAGTAACTATTTGCGTTACTGTAAAAAAAAACAAAGTTGCTATATGTCAAAGAATTTTGATTTTTCTGAGCAGTTTTCACCTGGCCTTAATGTGTTAAATGGTTGAACTGCCCATTCAAGGCCCTGATATGCTTCCAACTGAGGCCCCGTTCACACTAACCCGGGTAAATCTACAAACGCAAATATAAATGTGAAAACACTGGGTTCGCGTTGTAGTGTGGACAGGGTAGACAGAGGCTTTCAGAAACGATGACGTTCGGTTGCCATGACACTGCCACAAGCTTGTGCTCGAGACCGAGACGCTCATCAAAAAAACGGCAGGTGAAATGCAAAATGATGATCTCTCTGTACAATGTACTAATTAATCTCCAGAAACAACTCGACATATTGCCTCAAACATATTCGTTGCTCCAACGCCGGAGGCGAGCGCTGTACTTGATGTTCTTCAGTGATGGTAAAAAATCCGAAACCGTACTTGGAGTGGTGTTTCTGAAGACCGGATCGAAAATGATTAACCAGCTGATCAATTGCAAATATTCGCTGAGCGCGCACCTGTAATCTAAACATAGAGGCGTGGCGGAGTTACGTAACCATGACAACAACTGTTAATCAAAATAATTTGTGGATGCAAAACATTCCGAAAACGATATGAAAACGATAGTGTGGACGGAGATCATTTTCATTGCGGATGTGCGTATTTACCCGGGTTATTGTGGATGGTGCCTGAATTTTAATTTGCTTGGTTGCAAAGGCTGTGGATCATCTGCCGAATACTACAGAAAATGCCAACTTTTCATCGGATTGCTCCGGACTAGCCATTTCTGCTGCTTCATCGAATCCGAGGTGTGTGCGTTTGCGTGTGTGTGGCGCGCGTGTCTTGGTTTGTGTGTAAAAACACTGGCTCCGATTGGCTACCATGAAACATGACTCTGCCTTAGCCAATCATAATCGTTTATCTCGCTGTTAACCCACCCGGTCTCCTCACTAGCAGTTTGTGTTTAGAGCCAGGGGTGCGTTCGGATACCGCAGTTTATTCAATCAATTCATAGTAACGCACTGCATTTTTCGTACGGTAACGGCGTTGTAACGACGGAAATAGTAATTAGTTAAATTACCCCGTTACTGAAAAAATAACGGCGTTACCTAACACCTTTCTTCTAAACAGCGTTATTACCAACACTATATATATATATATATATATATATATATATATATGTGTATGTATACAGTGTTGCCACAGTTATCTTGAAAAAGAAATCAGATTACTGATTACTAGTTACTGCTTAGAATAGTAACTTAGTTACTTTACTGATTACTTGATTTTAAAAGTAACTAAGTTAGATTACAAGTTACCTTATTAGTTACATTTTGCTGCGACAACACCCCCTGCCGTCTCAAAATAAAAAATTACAACCAGTTTTGCCAATACTAACTTTGCACCATGGACAGATTATCTGAATGAAGAATGAAGAAAGAAACGTTGCAGTTCGCAATGATTTAACAAATATAGTGCATGATTGACGCTAAATGTTCAGGGTGCACACACAGGGTGGCGCTTCCGCCAACTTTTATTGCGCAGACAAAATATCACCGTGCGCTTTACGGGGAGATCCCCGGATGCAGCTCCACGTGCGTGACGTAAACGACGTAAACAGTATGGCGACACATTACTGCCATAAAGCACTAATGTGATAAAACATGCATTGGGGCGTATTATATTATTTCACACGCGTAGATATTAACTGCGCGCGTGCAGAGATAAATTTTTTATCTCTTATTAATTTTATTATAATTATCTCTGCGCGCGCGCGCACTCAGAGCGCTGCTCCCCGAGCGCTGCTCCCCGAGCGAGGAAAACAGCTCCTCGACAGCATTACCTCGTTGCAAACAAGAGGGGGGAATAACTTTGGTCGCACAAAACAGCCTCTCGCGCCTAACAGCCTCTCGCAATCAAATGATGTTCAACTCTCTCGCTCAAATTTAATTTTGGCACTATGGGGGAGGGAACCAAGGCAGGGCGGGCTCTCCTGTGATTGACCATTTCTGTAGAGCTATATTTGATTGACAGCCCTCCTCAGCCCTCCTCTCAATCATTCTGAAGATTGTCGGTGACGTTAATGCTTCTTCTGCTTTAACAGCACCGACAATCCAAAACCAGAGTGGAATCTAGAAGGAAAAAGTCTGTAGTTCAAAACGTGAGCAGCTTTTACTTCTCCACCACCTACAGATTTTGTTAGGTAGGCCTACGATCATTCAAAAACACAATGTTATTTCCCATAGACATTTGACCGATGGAACCAGAGCCTCGGAGGCGGGACTTATTCTTCAGAGGTCTATTGACTGTACAATTCAGAATGAATGAGAGGAGGGCTGAGGAGGGCTGTCAATAAAATATTGCGCTTCAGAAATGGCCAATCACAGGAGAGCCTGCCATGCCTTGGTTCCCTCCCCCATAGTGCCAAAATTAAATTCGAGTGAGAGAGCCGAACTTCATTCGTGAGAGGCTGTTAGGCACGAGAGACTGTTTTGTGCGACCAAAGTTATTCCCCCCTCTCGCTTGCAGCGAGGTAATGCTCTCGAGGAGCTGTTTTCCTCGCTCGGGGACCAGCGCTCTGAGTGTGCGCGCGCGCAGAGATGATTTGCGCGCTCGCAGTTGCTATCTACGCGTGTGAAATAATATAATGTCCCGAATGCATGTTTTATCACATTAGTGCTTTATGGCACTAATGTGTCGCCATAAAACAGTGCGTTCTAGTGCTCGAGCTGCTCGTACCTCCCCGTGGGTTTAGTTCTCTGGCGATAATGTAGAGGCTCCTACGCGCTCTCTCTACTGCCGTCATTCCAGCACAACACACACACACACACACACACTCACACACACACACACACACACAAACACGCAGCACCGCGCAACTAATTCCGCCACTAAAAACAACTGGTGGCGTGGACTTTGGAGAGTCAAGGTCGACCCTCGCCTCTGATAGATTGAAGTCTTTGGAGACTTACGCTTCACACGCACACGCACTCTCACACAAACAGACAGACAGACAGACACACACACACACCACTCCATCGCTCTCAACGCCAATCGGTGATCCGGTAAGAATACGAATAATAGTAACGCACAGTGACTTTGATGAGTAACTTTAATCTGATTACTGGTTTGGAAATAGTAACGCGTTAGATTACTCGTTACTGAAAAAAGTGGTCCGAGGCCATTAACGCGTCACTTGTATTAATTTTACTCTGAAATGACTTGAATGGAACTTTAGATGTCTGGGGATAAGCAGCACAGTAGTCAGGTAGCTATTTAAAGCTATAATAAACGTGTGTATTTTGTGTATTTAGGTAAAGCATTATGAAAAATGTGCATGCGCAATAAAGCATACAAAAAAATTTGCCCATTTTCCCTTTCCCTCTTGGCTAAGCCCCGGATATTTAAAAAACCTAGAAACGCCCCTGGACTCACGTAAGGGTCGGCGGTACATTGAGGCGTCGGGTAGTTCTCTCTTGAGATCCGAGTTGAGGACGGAGAACAATTCATCTTGGGTCACCTCGTTGCCCTATAGTTTCAACAACAACAACAACAACAACAACAACAACAACAATAGAAAGTCGCGTTTTAGCAAAAAAAACGCGTAGTACCAAGGAACGCAACATAAAAAAATCGAAATCCAAGTAAAGTCTTACCTCTATGTAGCGGCAGTCTCTCCTGGGAACAGACAGACAAAGCAGGGCAAAGAACAGCCTCTCTCGGAAAGCACGCTCCATCACGCGCCTTCTGCCAACCTGTCAATAGTCTGCGGTCTGAGCACCCCGTCCTCCTTTTATAGACACATCCGCCTGTCCGATAAAGTCCTCTCTGGATCAGAGAGGACCCCCCCCCCCCACACACACACACACACACACACACACGCACACACGCACACACGCACACACACACACACACACACACACACACACACACACACACACACACACACACACACATCAATTGCGTGGTTATGACGAAGGCAACGGATGATATTCTGCTGATGACTTTCAATTGTCGAATTGCCTAATTTTACCTGCAGTACTTTGCTCATGATGCTCATTTCGTAGCCTTTCCAACTAATCTTAAAGGATCTGAAGTGCCTAGAGCATTGTTTATTTGTATTATTATGTGTTCAACACGAACAAGGAGGTAAACAGACTGGACCAGGTGTGTGTTACAGGCCTGTATGAAAGTTGCATTAATTATCTATCGTTGGGCCTAATAGCATGGCAGGGTTTTGTTCTTAGCTTGTTTTTGATTGACTTACATTTTAAACAGTGGTTTTAATTTTGTTTTTTTCAATTGCTTGAACACATTTTGCAAAACTTGGCTCATTGTGTCAAAACTCAACACACAAGCAAATAAGACACAACACTGAGAAATATACCATTCACATCTAGGTCAAGTTGAAACTCTTCTATCGAAACCTAACCATCCTTTGTCAAAATGTCAATCAGATGCCAAAATGATGCAAACTTGTACAATATCAATGCATGTTCAGATCAGCAGCAATACACTAGTCTACTTTATATAAAACACTGCAGTCTTCCATATTAACTGTTTTTATTCAGTTCCACAGAAGGAACTTTTTCACAACAACCAAAAAATCAAATAATCAATACTTTACATTGCAGTACGGTACTTTACAGTGCAGTAAATTCAGTTTAAGCTAAAATAAAACAAAAATTAAACAAAAATACACAACTGTACTGTAAACACAGAAAAACACGGCAATTTTCCGTGGGTGGGCTTGACCTCAATGGATTGACCTTACCTCAATGTCTCTGCAGTCCTGTTCCATTGCTTGCAGAAGAGGCATGCGGGCATATGGTTGGAGGTCATATACACGCCACCTTCAAGCCGAAAAAAAATTCTATAGGGTTTAGAAATGGCGAGTATACGACTTAAAATAGTTTATGGTTGGTGTACCAGTTCCAGATCAAAACAGCCTGATGGAAACGAACATTATCCCAGACAATAACAAACCTGGGCTGCTTTGATCTGTCCTGTTCAGCTGCATCATGAAGTGCATCTAGAAATGTGATGATATGTGGGGTATTGTAGAGACCTATTTTTGCATGATGGTGCAGTTACCCTCAAAGGCTTATGGAGGCACACAATGATATATTTCCCCTGCGCTGCCCCGGGACCTGCAAAAGTGGTTTCAGGTGTGTATTTAAGTATTTTCAATTAACCATTGTGTTTTGTACTTTGAATAGATGTGTTTTCCCAATGGTACAATGAGATTTCATTTTTGAATTAAGTGTCCTATGTTCAAAATAGTGTGTATTGTGCAAGAGCAAGTGTGTTGCAGAAAAGGGCAAGTGTCTTGCACATTTGCAAAGCAGCGCTTTTGTTTAAGGAATGGTTACATGTGTTTGAGGTACAGTAACAAAAACTTCAAGTTGTGCTACCTGGTGTCTAAGCATGTGTCTAAAGTGTTCAAGCAATTGGCAAAAACTGTAATAAAGGCTGGCTCCTTCTGTGATAAAGGTCCCATGGCATGCTACTTCATGGATGCTTTAATATAGATATTAGTGGGCCCCTAACACAGTATTTGAAGACGTTCCCAAACATTAGCCGTGGTGCAGAATTACAGCCACTACAAGCCAGTCGCACATTGAGCTTAGAGTCCTGGAGCTCTATATCTAAATATTATGATATTATACATAGATATCTATATCATGTCATATATATTATCACGGCCAAAAGCTGTGTGCGCCTCCAGACGATATTATGGTTCTCAAACGACTGCGTTGGGTTCTTCGAGGTCTCTGGTTCTTCCACGTCCACAACAATCTGAAGTACACTGAACCGCCCGCTGCCCGCTGCCCGCTGCCCGCTGCCCGCTGCCCGCTGCCCGCTGCCCGCTGCCCGCTGCCCGCTGCCCGCTGCCCGCTGCCCGCTGCCCGCTGCCCGCTGCCGGCTGCCCGCTGCCGGCTGCCGGGCGGTGGTGCTCCGTGGTGTCGGTGCCTCGCGGCAGCGGGCGGCAGGCAGCGGGGCTCAACGATGGCTGAGATAACCCCCACTACCGTCTTGTTGCGGAAATACGAGACGTCAGAGAACCAACGTGTTATGCGCCATAACACCAACAGCAGAACGGTTATCCAAATAACAAAGAAGTGTAAAACACTTGCGTTACAGTGTGTGTAATCACACACACTACCAGGATACTTAGTGCTCGTTTTATTTACCGAACGCAAGTTTTAGCCACTGGGGGACCATAGGCAGGCTAGGGGAACTCATATTAATGTTAGAAAACCTCATAAAGTGAGATTTTCATGCCATGGGACCTTTAAGAGTTAGACAGTAATCCTAGGCTGGTTCTTCATTAATGCCATTATGCTAGATTGCTGCTCTGTTCTTTTATTAGATTGATTTCATTAATTTACCTGGACGTCTCATTCAAACTACAGAATCCAAATCCTTCAGGCAGCTGCAAATATTGAGTGGCCACTTCATGCATAACATGCGTAACAAAATGTTTAATGTTTTCCATGCTTGTGAATTGATAAGCACTGAAATTATGATGCTGTCATATTCTGATACCTATTACATTTGCCAAACCAATAAAAGAAGAAAAATTGTGACGTTTTAACAGATCTTATACTCATTGTTGGGAGGGGTGTTTATGTTTGCTGTGCGAGTGGGCCTGCAGCTAGTCTCCTAAGAGGATGAATAGGGAGCAGTTAGTGTCATGAGAGGTTGAATAGGGAGCAACATTACAGACATTAAATTAAGACACAAATCCTGAGAATCTCAACTATTTATCACATTATATTCACGCAGGTCCTTCACTGCCGAATAGGGAGCAGCATTGAGAGGATGAATAGGGAGCAGCTAGTGAGAGGATGAATAGGAAGCAGCTAGTGAGAGGATGAATAGGGAGCAGCTTGTGAGAGGATGAATATGGAGCAGCTTGTGAGAGGATGAATAGGGAGCAGCATTGAGAGGATGAATAGGGAGCAACTAGTGACAGGATGAATGGGGAGCAGCTAGTGAGAGGATGAATACGGAGCAGCTTGTGAGAGGATGAATAGGGAGCAGCTAGTGAGAGGATGAATACGGAGCAGCTATGCAACCAGCAGCTGGTTCCTCAAGGTCCAATCCGGGCCCGGGACCAACTCCCTTATTGATCCATACAAAATAATAACTAAATGAAAATGTATATTTATAATTGAATGTGTGTGTGTGTGTGTGTGTGTGTGTGTGTGTGTGTGTGTGTGTGTGTGTGTGTGTGTGTGTACATGCCCATGTAATATGTGTGTGAACCCGTTTTTGTGCGTGTGTGTGTGTGTGCGTGTGTATTGTGTTGTGGTGCGTACATCACAAGGTTTGATTTCAGCCATGCATAATTCAATTGGAGGAGACAAAGCTGTGGTGATGTCATCATGGGGCCTAGAATACACAATCCTGCAAGATGAGCAAAAGACTGGAAATCCAGATTTTCCTGGAAGTCACCGGCCATAATCCCGGATTTGAAGCTTTAGCTTTTGGAAAAAGGAAACGTATGAAAGAAGTCATCCATCTATTCTGTGGGAACGCGTTGTGAGCTTTCGATCCACCCCATATACCTTAAATGTATTTTCTATTAGATATTACAGTGTACATTTATCCTATTTTTAATTGAATCGTGGGTGCATTATAAGGTCACCCCACACATGATCCAAAAGACATTATGATATCTCATTAATCAATCAAAATGATTGTTTAGGTAGGGTCCATCAATCCAAAGATTCAGGTCCTACTACTTTCGCTTACTTTACTATAATGTTTTGCGAATCGCACCCCGAACGACACTTTCAAAACAGAAAAAAATAAATAAACTGTGGAGCAGAAAGAGGAGCGCACATGATTATTTTGCGCTCAAGCATCGCCCCCTTGTGTTGTAAAGCAACCATTGCATCGCCGTAAGGCTTCCCTCGTCCGCGTGCAGCTATACATTCGAAGACCTACAACTGTTGAAGTTGGCCGTCGTCCGTTTTTTTGAATACTTTTGCAAATACTAACAAGAAAATTTAATTATAAATGTGTAGCCTAATGTAGGCTTGATTATATGTTTAAATCCTACAAGAATAGGTTTAGGTCTGTTCACTTCAACTTTAAATTAAAATGGAGGATGTTGGAGGTAGGCTTCAACCATAGACTGAAGGCCAACTTTAGTTTCCAACTCACCCTACAGAAGGCGCCAGATATTTTGAATCAATATCGGCCGATTAACTAAATGGACACTAGGGCCCCACGGACGTCCAACCTGTTGTCCAACTAAAAAAAAAAGAGAAGAAGTTATGTAGTCCAAGCTGACATATGCATCTCACCAACGCCTAGATGTCGGTTCCCCTGCGGGGCAGAGTTTTCATGGCAGTAGGTATAGGGCAGTAAATCGTCTTCTTAATTCAGACTTCATTGAGCACACCACTATTCTAGAATAAGCGTTATTGGAGTAACCACCGTGGCGCGAGCTATGAGTCAACTGTCACCAGAGGAAAGTGAGGCGCGCAACGGACCACATGAGGTAAGACCTGTTCCTCATACAATGAACACGTAGGTTTAGTTTGAGATATTAACCTATAGGTTCCACCCTTTAGGTCTATTCTGTAACCTGCATTGTGATACGGGGATATTTGAACGGAAATGTTTGAGTTACTTTAAATTAGTTTAAAAAACATAGGCTGTTATTTATATTTTGAGGTTGATTAAAACAGGTGATTAGTGTAATCATAAAAAAGAAAATCATTGGTACGATTATTCGAATCTTCCGTTTGAATTGTTGAAGTGTTCAGTTACATAGGCTTTAGTTACTGTATATATCTATCCACCCTGTAGACATAAGGCTGCTCAGATAGCGTAGGAATGGCCCCTGGACCGGAATCCTCTCCCTCTCTTACAAGCACGCACGGGCATACAATGCACACACACACACACACACACACACACACACACACACACACACACACACACACACACACACACACACACACACACACACACACACACACTATATCGGCCAAGAGCACAATCTGGGTGAGACGTAACAGAATAAAAGGCCTAGTGTTAACCATTAAATAGCTTTGCAGGGATACAACCGAGGGGAGGGATCAGTGGACCACCGGCACATGTCTGGTAAAACTAACACAGGCTGCACATGCAATCAGGCTTGAAAATAGACCTATTGTCTATTATAAGGTGGCTTATTTAGAATATAGTATTATACTGTGGGGCATGCAACACTTGACTATGAACATTTTCCATAGTCACCTGTTGCACGGGCACCCTTAACCAAGGTACCTTTAACCGTAGCACACTTAACCGAAGCACCCATAACGGAAGTGTTATGCATGTGCAATTATTGATCAGTTTTGCTAGTCCTGATAAAAAAAAAAGTTATAAAAATTGCATGAGAGTTAAAGCTAATCTGGGACAAGTTTCCCTTTCATCTTGATCTGGAGTGTTGTGTTACGCCAGTGTTATGGTAGCTATGGTAACGTCGATACTAGTGTTGCACGGTATACCGATACTTTCACGATACCCTGATGCAAAAAAACGATACAATACGCAAAGAAAAAAGAGAAAATATTAAAGAAAAAAGACTTTGGACGAAAGGACTTGCACATACACAAGCAGCATCAACTCTCAGTCATACTCCTTGCACACAGAGGCTAGTCAGTGGGCGTGCCCCTCAGCTCGCACTCGCCACAGCTGAGTGGAGAAACAAGACGAGAGAAGTGAAATATTGAGTTTTTGTATATAACGGATATAACGCAGAACCACCTCTTCTATTCCGCAGGGAGCCAGAGAGCTAACGTTATGCATTGTACATTTTTATAATTCGAAATTTGCTCCAGCCTTAAGATACTATAGGGTCTAGTATATAACCGCGTTTTCCGATTACAGTTTAATGCATTTTTCACAATTTACCAGCTCTCGTTTTGAAGGCTGAACAGACAATCAGAATCGAGTATTCCCCCAGACCGTGGTATAAATATGAATACGCCTCAATCGGAATACAATTCTCTGATCTGTAGAATTAATTTATTAACATAATTTGCTCAAAAAGCAAAAGAGAATAAGCTCTTTTCCAGATATTTTAGATTTCACCATGGTCGGTCAGGTATCGTATCAAAGTCATAATTTTGGTATTGTGCAACACTAGTCGATACACATTTAACCCTTGACGTGTGTGTCTGTGTGTGGGTGTGTGTGTGGGGGGGTTATCAGATAGTTAAAATGATGGCTGTGTGAACTCGATAGGGATGGGAGTCGAGGAGGTCGGGCCCAAACATGATTTGATCTTTAACTAAACATACATCCATGTGACTCTGTTGGAAGATATTTTAACCATATGTGTAGAGTTTAGATCTTGTCTGTTCCACAACGCTCTCTGCTCTCCTAGCGAGGACCTGAGTTGTGTCCAGTGGAGAGCCTCACAGTGAGGACTAAATACTGGAGCTGGATGTTTGCTGCCAGGTGAATGTAGAACATTACACACACTCTATACAAACTAGAAAATGCATTTCTTGCAGAAAATGCAGTGAGTGCTGTAGTACAAAGTGAGGTTAAAAATATTTTTTAATAATGTCATATAGATTAAGGCATGAAGAAACGTTAAATGGCTTAAATCAAGTGATCAAATCAAGTTCAAAAGTCTAAATGGTGTAAACAATATAAACATGCACACCATTTAAGAAAATGTAAATGGTTGGAAACAAATAAAGTGACAGCTGAATGAAAAGCGCAAAGCATTGCTAAGAATACAGAAATGTAAAATTAATTGAACTGAAGAATCTGAAAGGTCAAATGTTTTGCCCTGCACTGCAGGTGTGTGTGTGTGTGAGTGTGTGTGTGTGTGTGTGTGTGTGTGTGTGTGTGTGCGTGTGCGTGTGTGTGTGTGTGTCCGTGTGTGTGTTATTTATTTATTTATTATATACAGAGACCACCAGACCCACTCGAAGCAACGAAATTGGTCTGTTAAATTCAAGATGGGTGGGCAAGAATAGGGATATAGTGCCATACCGTCAATATGAATTCTATTCATAGAATTTCTGAGAGTATGGTAGGATGTAGGTAATGATAACGGCAAGAAAATAAAGGCAACATGGTTATAATAATTTAAATATAATTAACTTATAAAGCGTATAACGAGACAACGAGACGATCTAGTTGTGGGCCAGCAGAGGCTGCATTTTAACCGAATTCGGCCTATAACCTTATACATATAATAGTCTAACTCTATATACATGTCAAATGTATGATATGCAGGTAGGCCTATGTATATTTTTTTATATTATGAATATTTATATATATATATATATATATATATATATACACATATATATTTATATGTATATATACATATATATGTATATATATATATATATATATATATATATATATATATATATATATATATATATATATATATATAAACTTTCCTAAGTAAGGAAATTTGGGTTTGGTAGATTATTTCTCTGTGGTAACAATGCAACACTGTGTATATATATATATATGAATATATATATAAACTGGTGGTAACAATGCTTATTGGCAATAAATCTCATACCGTTGGAAAGCCTGTTTAGTTCCCTTTCAAATGTGCCCCCTTTGTTTTCTACCATTGCCAAACAGGTTATTTTGCTGTTGCTATTGACACTTGTTTTGAGCTTCTGGTACCCCCAGGTGCTGCCAATCAGGTGCCTGATTGGCACCTGACTGGCAGCACCTGTGAGCACGGGCCCTACTACTGTAAGTACAGCGACAGTCAGTAAGGCAGGCCGCGTTTGACTGATCTGGATAGGGCCCTTGCGATAGGGCAACTTCAAACTGGTGTTCCGCAAAACCAAGTTGCGGCATTATCTGGAATAAGCCCTAGTACCCTCTCCAAACTGAAAGCCAAGTTCCATATAACGGGGGATGTCAAAGACAGGCCGCGAAGTGGGCGTCCCAAGAAGACGACACCCCAAGAAGACCATTTCATCACCCTGTCAGCACTTAGGTGCCGTAGGCTGTCTTCTACAGATTTGCAGTCAAGGTTTGCAGGACGATATGGCCGACGGCTCTCTGCCCAGACAATCCGGAACAGACTACATGCAGCCAATCTCCAGTCTCATAGGGCTGCCAGGAGTCCTGCCATGGCTGCCCTTCACTGTCAGGCTCATTTGCGCTGGTGTCGGCAACACGTGCACTGGAACCTGAACATGTGGAGGAACGTTATGTTCAGTGATGAGTCTAGATTCTGCCTATGGCAGTTGGATTGTAGGGTCAAAGTGTGAAGAAGACGCGGAGAACGCTATGCTGATTGCTGCACCGATAGAATAACATATTTTGGTGGAGGCAGTGTGATGGTGTGGGGCGGCATCTCCCTCACTGAAAAAACTAGGCTTGTCATCATTGGAGGCAATCTCAATGCAGAGAGATATAGAGATGAGATTCTGCAACCAGTGGCAATCCCATATCTCCACAGTCTGGAACCGAACTCTATCCTGCAAGATGACAACGCTCGCCCCCACAGGGCGGGGTTTATCAGAGACTACCTCCAGAATGTGGGAGTGGAGAGGATGGAATGGCCTGCTAGAAGTCCTGACTTCAACCCCATTGAACACTTGTGTGATCAGCTTGGGCGTGCTGTTCGTGCCAGAGTCACGTTGGCTGACCTGCGACAAATGCTGGTTGAAGAATGGGATGCCATCCCACAGCATTGTGTGACCAGGCTGGTGACCAGCATGAGGAGGGGGTGCCAGGCTGTTGTGGCTGTGTCTGGTTCTTCCACACGCTAATGAGGCTCCTGTTTGTGAAATGAATAAATTGTTAAATTGCCAATGTGTCTTGTTTCTTCAAACGTCAATCATCCAATCCACCAAACACCAAATGAGTCAATGGCAGAATAAGCTGTTTGGCATTGGCAGAGAAGGTTTGGCAAATTTTTTAAAAGGTAATCTTTCAAACAGCAACTTATAAGCAGTATTAGTTCTCACCCAAGTTCACTGATTCTAGTAGTGACTAGCCAACTCGTGTTCACTCACCGGAGTTTCCCGCATCAGATATTCTATTGCAATCACTTCAGTTGACACTCTCAAGTTGGACGTCTAGTTGGAAATTAACCTTATTAGTATAATTGCATGTAAACTATGATAATATTTAGAGTGTTTTATCTGTTATTTCATACCGAAATCCAGGAGCTTCTTTCAACACGTTTCATGGGAAATCTTGGGAAGAAAAAGGAGTTTCTTATTCTTGGGGAGTTCCCTTGAACGGCACACATAGTGCGCCCTCTTAAGGCAATAACTTTAACTACTCCTGAGGTACGTAGCCGTAATTTCATGAGGGTTACACTTGCTATCCGTTTTTAGTATGACTTCTCAACATTACGTATGGCGCACATGGCTAATTGGCATAGGCGCACAGGACTGGCTGGCTCTGCTTGGCAAAGAATATAACCTATTTATCTATCTATCTATCTATCTATCTCTATCTATCGATCTATCGATCTATCTATCGATCTATCTATCGATCTATCTAACTATCAACGCATTTGTCTAGTTTTAATGTGATGTATTGTGTATTTCCAGTCAGAATTGTTGTCTCCCTTGTTCCGTGTGGTCTTGTACTCTGCTGTGTGAGCCGAATCACCTAAATGAATTCCCGACGATTTGTGTTGTTTGGCATTAATAAAGACTTGACTAGGCTATCTATCTATCTATCTATCTATCTATCTATCTATCTATCTATCTATCTATCTATCTATCTATCTATCTATCTAGGCTTTTAATTAACAATTATTCTAAACGTGACTGCTCCAAAAATAAACAAGATAACACTTTTTGCCGGGATTTATTTGTTTTTATAAGCGGTTTATTTGTTTTTATTAGATGACATTTTGTGATGAAAACAATATCCCGAGTTTGAGATCTCAATCATGGGATATTGTCCAATATCCCGAGATAGCAAACCAATCAAATTGCGCCATCTTCGCCGGGTCTTTGGTCCGTGTCTCCCCAACGTGACGTCATGCAATGCATTCTGGGTAAAACGAGAATCCATCGCAAACCGCTAAAATAGTACCTACTTTTCATATTACATTCCGTTTTGTGATACCTAACAACATCAAATACAATGGATAACAGTTTAAATCTTTATTACCAACAAGCTAATTGCATAAATTTGTTCATTTGCAAAAATGAACCCTGCAACACGGCCTTTAAGTGATCCTGTGAGGCCACTACGGATTTTGAGTTAAGCGCCCATGGTCGACTCGGTCATTGAGACGGGGATCTGTGTGTGTGCCAAGAATATGAGTGTCATTAACTTGCATTGGAGCAAATTCCGTTGGCAAATGACGGAAAATTTAAGTGATTTGTGAGAACACCAAGGATTTTGAGTTAAGCGCCTGAGGTGGACTCGGTCGTTGAGATGCTGTGGTCAAGTCAGCCATCATTCGTTCATCCGCGGTTAAGCCAGCCGTCACACAAATTCTTTGTGCGCCTTCACTCTAAACGTTTTCAAAATAAAACCCTTCACCTACGTTTGTGTGGTATAATTGTGTCTATAGGCGGGTTCATGGTCCTGGTGATAACGAGACGGCTCGCCAATGATGACGCTCACGACGCGTGTTTCCGACAGCGGGCGTTCATGTGCACTGCGGTGGGATATGCATATTTTGGCCTATGCATATTGTGAGTTTTTCAAAGGACATTTTCTCAAAATCTGTGTGTGTGCCACGGAATATGAGTGTTTTTAACTTGCATTGGAGCAAAATCCGTGGCCATATCACGGAAAATGGCGCGGATTTTGAGTTAAGCGTCCGTGGTCATTTCACGGATTCTTGTGAGACCAGGTTGGTTTTAAGATAATACTAATTTATATGATTTGCTTGTTTATTTAATCATTTATTTGGCGCTGAATCACAAATAGTTCTGCAACTGGCGTGTGACTATACTGTTGCCAAGCAACACATAAACATGTTCCTGCAAACTAGCTTTTACGTTGTGTGGCTTTACAAGTGACCACAGGTCAGCCACTTTGTATCAGGTAGGTACCTTTATCTGTTTGTTTACATTTATTTTGCACCCAGTCAAGTCTGTTGACAGTTGCTTTGTTGACATGTGTGATTCTGGGAGTTAATAGATTACATTGTTAATCTAATGAATTAATGTTAATGTTATTATAAATCACTGTGAAGCAGAGTGATTACATTGACAGGTAAGAGGTTTTCACCAATTCTCAATCTTACCTACATCACCTTTTGCATACCGATATAATAATAGTGTGCTCTGGCCTGGTCTGGTTTAGCTGTGGTCGGAGCTTCAGGATGGAGGCTCTTTCTGGCCGTTGATTTGAGTCAATTCCCCCACAAAGGGTCGGATCAAGACAAACTTATTCCAACATAATGATCAAAACGATCCTTTATGAGAAAGAGAGAGAGAGAGAGAGAGCGAGAGAGAGAGCGAGTGAGGGGGGGGGGGGGGGGGGGGGGGGGGGGGGGGGGGGCAGAGAGAGAGCCCAGAGAGCCGAGAGAGAGCAGAGGGGAGCGCGTCTCTATCGCAGCATCAACAGGGTGAACGGTCCGGTGGATTCTATGTGGTTCAGCCCAGAGCAGACGGCCTTGTCGGGGCCAGACGCTTAATAACGTGGCGTCGTTTTCGCTTCCCAAATAGACACGAGACCTTTATCCAACAAGAAAAACAATACAACCTGCAACATTCGTGCTGCTTGTGCGCTGCTCCGTTCAAAACAACACGACTCTACCTCTCAGTTGAGATCGCGCTAGAAGCATGAGGCGTCGGGCGCTCAGCGGTACCGCGAGAACGGACCAAGAGGAGAGGGACCGCACGCGGCAGAGTGATGCTCTCTGAGCCCATTTACCGCATCTAATAGCTGCCTGTGTGATGATCATGTAGCCGACGTTCGTGTCTTATTTGATATAGCCTACGGACTCCTACCGTTGCGGCGAGGAATTGCGATCACCCCCCCCCCCCCCCCCCCCCCCCCCCAGTCCGCTCTGAGAAATGCAATAGCAACATAGGTTAAGAAAGAATGCGATCCATGAGCAGTTTGATGTAAAGCTGTGCCGCTATGTGGGCCTGTGCACGTTCCGCCTCTCTTGTCTCTCATGTCCCCTGACGGAGCGCGGCAGCAGGGTGGCGGTGCGGTAGCATCGAGCTGAGGGCGAGGGCTTCCCGACCTCTACCAATGCTGGGAGGAAACAGCGGCCGTTCAACCGGGAAAGGTATCACCTAGAAGGTGGTTGGCAAGTGCGCGGTCGCGTTTGTTATTAGCAGGGGGGGTGGGGGGGGGGTCGCATTAAGGTATGGGGTGCGCCCCTAGTATCCACGTCTCTCAGAGCGGGGTCATCTACTGCCGAGACTCGGACGAATCCAACTCGCCGCATCAGACCACCACGATCTCCCAGGGCACCGCGGCCACGCTGCACGGGCTATTCATCAAGACCGACGCGGCGGAAAGCATCCCCTCCGTCATCACCTACCAGAGGCGGCACTCGAGGAATAACTCGCATCGGGATCGCGGGAACGAGCGTAGCGGCGGCGGACACATCCGCATCGAGGCCGAGACGCAGACCAGCCGCTCCAGCGTCAAGGTAGGCGCGGTAGAGTCTACTACGGTTGGACGCACACACGTGTGTGTGCACATGCAGACATTTGCGTAGTAAGGCACACGGCAACGAGACATCTGTTTCAGTTATTGTCGCCATCAATGCCGTTTGACCACCGGTAGGTTAGACTACTTCAATTTACCTTTAGAGATTAATAAAGTAGCCTGCCCTCTCAATCTGTCTGTCTGTCTGTCTGTCTGTCTGTCTGTCTGTCTATCTCTCTGTCTGTCTGTCTGTCTGTCTGTCTGTCTGTCTGTCTGTCTGTCTGTCTGTCTGTCTGTCTGTCTGTCTATCCATCTATCTTCATATCTTTCTATCCATCTATCTGTCAACATCTTTATGTCTATCTATATTTATGTATATATGTCTCTTTATATCTATCTCTGTATTGTATTGAAATACAGCATATATTTATTCCGTATCGACCTGGTGGGGTATGACTTTTGGCATTTGCAAGTACATCAATAAATGATTGATTATTGCATTGGCTTCAAAACATTCACCATATAGTTTTTCCATCTGCTATCCTGTTAAGAAACCAGAACATAACAATCTTTGGTCATTGTTAATGGATTTATTGAGAAAACATCTTAAAACCATCAGTTTCTTGACATGTTTTCTTCACAAATTAATGAATTGAGCGTAACTAGTGAATTTAGCGAAACAAAGTTGAGGGGAGTTTCTGAAGTGATGACAATGTTCCGTTGTGTCTCATGTGGTCAGATATTGCATCCTGTACTGTAACAAGAAAATACAACTGGACATCTAAAACGTCTTAATGGTACAATGATATCAATGATGCAGTATTCAGTTTCTTTGTGGTTACTTCCTAATCAGCTGTAACTCGCCTGTGTGTGTGTGTGTGTGTGTGTGTGTGTGTGTGTGTGTGTTATTTATGTTAAAGTGTGTGTTCCTGTCTGCCACAGAAAGCAGAAAACAAAAACATGCAAAGTGAAAGTAGAAAAATTAAAGTGTGCAACCGGACCGAATCAAACTAGAAAGTCTATGTTACTGGACCGTGGGTCGTTCTGCTGGGCAGCCCTGAAGGTTGTGTGGTCTGGCAAATAACATGTTCTGACCAGGACAATTTCAGCCCATAGCCACCAAGTCAATAGTAGTGAGAACTGTCAGAAGTTATGGCAGCTGTTTCCACCATGTGAGAGGTTTTTCAAAGTAAAAGACAAATATTCAGACCCAAGTCATATTTAGGAATATTTGTCTTCACTACTTCTGAAAACGTTCTGGATACTAAAAACCATATGCACCTTGCAAAAACATGTCTTCAAGATACACTTAAGTAATTCGTATTAATGTGAATGCAATATAGGCATCAAACTAAATCCTGTGATAATTTAATGAATAATGAATGTATAATTTAATGAATTATTCATTCATAATTAATTTCAGAGCAATGTTTCCTAGTGCAACTGTTGAGCTATAGAGAAGGGATATGAGCTCTATTAATCAATGTATAGTTGAAGCAGGGTCATTGATCATTCAATGCACAGCCGACTTGTGCTGGTCTTATGAATATTGCGTGTTGTCAGTAATTTAGATTGAAACACTTCTTCCTGTGTTTGTCAATGCATTCATCTTGCCTCCATCTCTGGAACTTGAAAGTAAGGATGACTCTGGTCAGTCATTAGGAGCCATCCTGTGGGCAAAGAAAGTTCTAACCTGACTAGTGATTCCTAACCTGGGCGTCGGGGCCACTTCGGGGTCACCTGATATGCATGCGGGTCGCAGGAGATTGCTGGAATAAGAGATAGGAATCCATTTAGGCAAATCAATTTTTCTTTTTTTATAAGGTCTCATAGACGTCCTGTAACTGAGCTGTCTAATACTCTATAGCCACAAGCAAACTATTATTAATCACACAATGTGTAAATGTTATGTGTAAAATTGCTGTAAACACCATACTGTGTGTGTGAGGAAATTATAATATAATGACGACAATACATTGCTTTATTTCTGATCTTTGACCCTCAGAGCAGTTAAGACAAGCATATGCTGGACCAGCAGAGTAGGCCGTACCACACTGTACAGACCATCCATATATATATCCACACCTCTCCTCCTCCTCTCCCTCCCCTGAGGAGCAGGATACGTTGCAGGACTCCTTTCTTCTTCCGTTCCATTCATTTGAATGTCCTACAGTCACCATGTCCCATCTTGTGTTGGTTTGGGAGTTTGGTTTCTTCTAAGCGAATGTAAAGTTAACAAAGATAAGGGCAAATTAACTATTCCTTCCTCCATGCAAAAACCTTTTAAGAGGAGGAAAGCCTAGCCTGATCTCTTCACCTATCATGAGATTCTGAGGGCACAAGTGTGTGTTTCTCCGTTCTTGTAAAATAAACGCATGGTTTGCAAGGAACGCTGTTATTTATTAATCTTCTGGACATTTGTGTAACAGATAAGTGATAGTTAATTCATTGCTATGGTGTGTGTGTTTGTGTGCGCAGTGTTTTGTGGTGATTCGTGCGCTCCAGTAGTTTTGTGAGTGTACTTCATAGTGCTGCGAAGTAGAAGGACAGAAAGACAGAAGGACAGTGGTACTGTACACAATCCAAAGTATCCTCTGGCCGTCATTAGTGCATCATCCCCTATTTATTTAGGATTTAGTTAATGATTATTAATTATTACATTTTAATTCATCTTTGAGTTTGCATTCATGTTGCAAAATAAAACGGATCATAACATGACAAATATTACGTAACATGAACATGTTAACATGTAGTGAGAACACTTAAGCGATACAAAATGGACGAACATTAAACAACTAATCGACTAGAATAAACAGAGTAAAACCGAAAAGTGCAGAGCCGTTTTGAAAGGCATCCTCACCCGTTTAAACATTATGTGTGTGATATAAATACAGTCTGCCTCTCTCTGTCTGGATGTGTGTGTTGCAAGAGAGAGAGAGAGAGAGAGACCGAGACTGATACAGAAAGACGGGGGTAGGTGAGGTTGTGTGTGTGTGTGTGTGTGTGTGTGTGTGTGTGTGTGTGTTTGCATCAACTGAGAATCACAAGTTTGTTCATAACATAATGACGCACATGGCTAAGAAGTGTGCTCAAAAACACACACACTCACATTCTCCCCCCCCACATACACAATCCCCCCCCCCCCCCCCCCCCGACACACAAACACACACACATTCTCCTACCCAGGCACACACACACGCACACACAGCGTTATGTATTAGCGGTGCAACCTTGAACCACTGCAACCCTCTTACAGAGGTATTAGCCGCGGTGGAGCTTTGCTGTGGGTCTGCCGCTTAAGTCCTCCCTCAACATAGCGTCTCTCTCAATGTGCGACGCCATTGAATATCTCTGGCCAGATGCATATGTGTAACCGTAGAAACCAAGAGATTATAAACGCTGATAGCACACCGACGGGGGCTTGGCTGTCCAGCAGCCTTGAGAGGAAACCTACGTGCCACGCTGTTGGCTATCAGGGGGAGCTCGAACCACAATGTACCCAAAAACAGGCAGACAGAGACACGGTGAAGGCCGCAGCAGAGTGTGTCAATATGCTCCTGGAAGTCAACGGTAAAATGGTAAGCAACAAGGTGGGATTGTGTTTGTGTGTGTTGGTGCTGGATTGTTGCAGTGTTTTACTGATATAATTTGTTTATTTTCAGGTTTCCTCTACAGAACAATGTGTGGGGCCCATGAGACTTATCCAAGGGCCGATCCAGGTAAGCTCCCTTGGTTTTCCACTCTGGCCTCAGCATGTGATCTTTGAATATATTCTGTTGGTTTCACCTGCTGAAATTTCAATGGTTCTTCCTATCAAATATTGTGTTGATTAATGAGAGGTAAAATATGTTTTCACAACCCATACAAACATCTGCATAACCGCACAAGAATTACACAATATTGAAGAACTTCTCAAAAAAGGAGATGAGGCAGATGAATAAGAACTGAACTGTATCCTAAAAGCCGAGAACTGACTTACAGAACATAGACAAACGCCTCTCAATAAAGCCTTGTTTTTAATCTAGAACAAACACAGACACTCTCATCCCCCCTTTTTTAATTTCAAACATCAAAATCGCACTTATCTTAAAATAAAGTGTGGCCCTCTTCCAGTGTGGAGAGGAGCGGGTGGAGACAACCTTCTCTACATTGAGTTTGGATGCAGTCCGTGTTTGGCAGTAGTGTCTCGACAAGCAGTGATGGTACTAGTTGGTAACATTGCTGTTTTGTAAATGAAGTATCTTTTCAGTAGCTAAGCGCTTTTATTGATCAACAGCGCAGTCATGCAGCTTTCTGCTGCAGTCTGAAATTAATCTAAGAGTCAGGACCCCAAACACGGACCATAAACACAGGAAGACGTAAGGTGTTCTGTGTCAGTAGGAGCATAAAGAAGCACTTCCGTATGACGGGGACATCACATACACATCCTTGAGCTGATGCTACGGCCATAGTCACACATATGCACGCACGCGCACACGCATGCACACACAGACCAAACAAACCGAGGTGATGGAAAGATGGCAGAGGGACAGTTTTTGATTCCAGGTGAACTGGCTTCACTTCTGATAGAAATTTGAGCTCTATCTTCTGAATCCTGTGAACACCTGTCAATCAGGCCTGGCATGGTTTCATCTGGCACGTGGTGCGAGTTAAGATCTCAGCTTAGAGTTTAATCAATTGTGTAATAAACGATTGAACTGGACATTTTTACCTGCGTATCTCTGTCTGACGGGCAGCTATATTGGTCACTGAGATTGCCTTGAATAGGCATAAAGTAAAGTTACTACTTTGGCCATGTTTTGGTTGCGTAGCATTTCACTGGGGGTTAGCTTCTGTGTAGTGAAGCTTCATTTAATGCAGAGTAACTGGTAGCTCACTACACTTTCCAAGTAGCATGCCCATCACTGACTGCAGTACCCATTTTAGACACTCTGTGTCCATGTTACATACTTCACCTTTAAGTTTACACAATGAGGCTGTTTATATGTTTTTATGAACGTTGGAGATGTCCTACTATTCACAAATGGAAAGGACCAGGTTGGTGTGGTTCTGTTTTCGGTGTCTTACTAGTTAGAAGCCTCTATCTAAATAGACTTGGAGTGAATCCAGCTGCACGTCATTATTGAAAAGGCAGGGGCATCTTGCTCATGCACAGGTCAGACTCAGACAGCAGGGATCAGACCCAGTGTCTTAGACCAGAGTCGACCGCACTATAGTATGAAGGTATATAGGCTGTAATGGAGTGTATGTTTTACAAAACATCACCGTTACCTTTAGAAGGTTCTTTTGACTGCCATATACACTATACATGTATACTATGTATATATAGAGACATGGGGAAAACAATAAGCCTGCATCCTCATGTCTGACTCAAAGTTGAACGTTGTTACTCAGGCAAGATGGCCACCAGTCGGTGTGAGTAGAATGGATAATCTTCTGTTCCCTCAGCCACAAAACATCTTGATCTGTATCGTCACAATGCAGACAAACACAGCCTAGGACGTTTTGACCAGGAATCCCGCTCTCCACGAGTTCAGTCTGTTGTTGGACACCATCTATCATCACCGCTCAATGACTTCATTGAGCGTTGATGATAGATCTTTCGATGGGATCGATGACCTATACCAGACACATTGGGTCTCTCTCTTCTATAACATCTGTGCAGCTTCTATGTAAACCTGCTCAATAATCACAGTGATATGGTGGTCAATGACACTGGTGCGGTCTTCTGTTGGAAATCACAGTATGGTCCGATACACTGGGGACGATACACTGCACACCATGCAACACACCCGCCTGTTGCTGCATCCATGACCTTAACAACCCCACTAAACACACACACAAATATATGCACACAGGCATGCACACACACACACACACACACACACACACACACACACACACACACACACACACACACACACACACACACACACACACACACACACACAAACACAGACGCACAGCTGCAGAAGGAGACTTCTCCCTATATATCCAAATATCTTATTAGCTCAACCTAAAACACAAACACATACAACTAGATATTACCTGTGTATAAATAATAGTTTGAACCGGGCAACACAAACAGCTTTGACCTCTATAAAGATGGACGAGATGCCCTCACTTTTAGAAACATTTCATAGACGGCTTTCCATTCATAATCAATGAAACGTCCAGTAGGTGTCTGTAATACTCAGAGGCTAATTTAGATGAAAAGTGGTGTAACGGGTTACATAGCTATGGATTGATCCTGGTCCAAATCAGATTAGATGTAAATATGAACTCAGTTTGCCCTCTGTGGGTTCAACACATGGCATGTGGCTGTAAATTGTTACCCGCAGTTTTGGGTTGCCAGTTTATGTCAATCAAACATCCTGTCCCCCCTTGAATGTCGACAGTGGGCGGGGACTAACGCTGACCTGCTGTTGGGTGTTTCTTCACGTAATACTCCGTATTTACTGTATAGTATTCCTGCCGTGGATGTGTAACCCAGACGCACCGCATCACGGCTGTCCGGTCTTATGGGGAGTCAGAGCGCCGCGGGCCGTGACGTCATCAGGGTCGAGCGGGTTCTGTTTGTGTGGAATTTCACAAGCTAGCACCATGGTTACAAAAACAGTACTACAGTTACACAGTCCAGCCACCAGATCAAAGCTGTGGACCTTTCACACACACTCGCCAATAAAGACCTGCTCTCTCCCTCTCTCCCTCTACCGCTCTCTCTGAACATCTCTTTCTCTCTCACTCTCTCTCTACCACTATTCTCTACATTTCTACATCTCTACCTCTCTCTCGCTCTCCTTCTCTCCCCCTACCTCTCTCTATCTCTCCCTCTCTCCCTCTACCTCTCTCTCACACTATATATATATCTATAGATTACTATTTTCTATCTATGTAGATATTTTGTTAAAGGGTGTACAATAAACGGTTTTTCACAACACCATAGTGATACATAATGACCTCCTAATGACCTCCCTGCTCCTATTGACCTCCCTGGCCCTTATGACCTCTTAATTACCTCCTTATGACCTCCCAGCTCCTAATGACCTACCTGCTCATTATGACCTCCTAATGACCTCCCTGCTCATAATGACCTCCTAATGACCTCCCTGCTCCTAATGACCTCCCTGCTCCTAATGACCTCCTAGTGATCTCCTTATGACCTCCCTGCTCCTATGACCTCCCTGCTCATTATGACCTCCTAATGACCTCCCTGCTCCTAATGACCTCCCTGCTCCTATGACCTCCCTGCTCCTAATGACCTCCCTGCTCCTAATGACCTCCTAATGACCTCCGTACTCCTATGACCTCCCTGCTCCTAATGTCCTCCCTGAGTAGATCCTCTGAGTGAAAGCATCTCTCCCATGACGCAGTATTAACTTAATAAACCCTGTAAGATGCGGTCAATCCAGTGTGTGGGACTAAAGAACACCTCTCCTCCACCAGGTGCTGCTAGTGTTTGCCAAGGAGGACAGTCAGAGCGATGCCTTCTGGTGGGCCTGCGACCGGGCTGGTTTCAGCTGCACCATCGCCCGGACCCCCGAGGCGGCGCTGGAGAGCTTCCTGGCCCAGCACCACGAGGTGGTGGTGGTGGACGGGCGCCACGCGCGCTACTTCCAGGCGGAGGTGGTCTGCCAGTAAGACCTTCCCTCTTTACCTCCTTCTTTTACCTCTCCTCCTTCCTCCTTCACGGTGAGAGCTGAGGACCAACTCTCATCTGACCCCAGTACTGTTTCTACTGTCACAGTTTTCATTACCGACCAATCTTTTTTTTCATTGGTGGCTGTCCGTTAGCACCACCTGTTGGCCAATAGGAGAAACACTTCTCAGACTGGACACGATGGTAGACTTATTTATCCTTTATCTAATTATTTAGCAAAGACTTTAACTCAAATATTGGGCTGCTCTGCCTCACGGGACTGTGTGGTAAAGTAAAGGAACTGTTCTTGGAGGATCTAACAAGTGTTGAGTCCCAAACCAAGCCCTCTGCACTCACCCCTCCTGCCGCCTCAGACTCTCATGCAATGCAATTCCTTTAAGTATTTGTAGATAAGCCTCAGACCCCATCCACACGGGCAAAAACGAGCCGTTTTCCTTTGATGCGGTTCAGGAATATCTCTGTAAAGACGGATTCATTGCAAAACTGCGTCGAGCTGTAGAAACGCTGTAGTACACATTACACATTACAGGCCCATAAGGGGCGCTGCTTCTGATACAGAACTACAGCAAAAAAAAGAAGAGAATGAGGCGAGCATGCGCATAAAGCCTGTGCGCTGTTTGCAAACATACAGTCCGAGATGAACAAGTAGCAAGGGCGAAAACAATTTTTTCCCCTCCGTTTTCCTTTGATGCGTTTCAGCACTATCTCTGTAAATACGGACTAATTGCGAAAAACGCATCGAGCTGTAGAAACGCAGTAGTACATATTTAAGGCGCTGGTTCTCCACAAAAAAATGGGAGCGCATCAAGCCTGTGGCTATCCAGCCTGCGCGCTGTATACAAAAATTCAGTCAAGGAGGAAATAGCAGTTGTTAAACCTTTTAGATTGAACAGAAATACTTTTTAATGTACAGTTATTAATTATATTTACCAAGGGGCTGTATTTAAAGCTACAAACGCAACGCAACTCTAACGTTGCCCAGCTGGTGGGGAGGGCAATTACGTCATCAATTGCGTTTCAGGCGTACACACGATCAAAACACGAAACCGTCAGTTTTTATTTAAATCCACCCTGGGACCTGGTTTCAGAAAAGTGCATTTTCGGGCACCGGATCCGCCTGGACGGTCGGCCCAAATGCACAAGACTTATCAGTTTCACCAAAAAACTCTGTGTGGACGGGGCCTCAGTCTCTCAGCAGGAGAAGCTCAGAGCCAGATATAAATACTGCTGGCTCTGGGTTGCCCTTAAGGAATCACAGTTGTTATTTCCTTTCTACGTAGTTTGGGTTTTACCTTGGCTAGCTGTTTCCGTGTTTATAGGAACAGCTGGCCAATGCATAGAGGAACAGTCATGTTCAGAATAAATAGCTGGTGTAATAAGTGTTTATTGATATGTTGATAACTGCTATTAAATGCTGGGAGAGTAAGATCTCAGGTATTGTCTACTCTAATTATATAGAAAAATATTATTCAATTGATGGGGTAACACTTTGGCATTGTCCTGTCATTTATAAGCCTTTAGTTAATGATAAACAACTCATTAACAAACATTAATATACATTGGTAGATGACTGATGGTCATCTACCAAAGGGTCATCTGGTAGCAAACTCCCACTTGCGATGTCCCAAGAGGATTGATTTTGACCTGGCTTGTAATGGCTAATCAACACCACGCTTAGTGGTAAAAAGAAAGGGGTCCTTTAGCACATATTCAGCATGTACAAATGGATTTATTTTTTTGGTCAATGATAAGTTCCTCTTTACCTAATGGGTTAGGTAAAGAGGGGTTAGGTATTAATGTTTTATTAATGATTAGTTAATCATTAACCATAGGTGGGAAGTAACAAAGTACAAAAACCTTGTTCAGAGTATTCAGATATCTGTACTTTACTTGAGTAGTTATTCAACTTTCAAGTACATTTTACTTTTACTCCCTACATTTTAACAACAATTCTGTGCTTTCTACTACTTTCATATTCAAAACAGGCTTGCTAATGTAGTATAAAAGGGGATATATTATGAAAACAACTTTTCCTGAGATTTGGGGTGTTGTTTTGGGTCTCTGGTGCTCCCACACGCCTAAAAACTTTGAAAAAATTCTGTACATGATTTTTTGAGTGAGATGTGCATTTCTGAAAGTTTCAGTCTTATTAAACCTATTTACAACCTGGTCCAAAAAAACAATATAGTCAGTATGTTTAGTTCATATCTCCATGACAACACTGAGGGGGGGTGAATTTTATTTTAGGAGGCTAGTTTTTATTTTATTGGAGGTTAAAATGTATGAATAATTACGGGCGCGGCCTCTTGACAGACAGCTAGCCGCTGACTCTCACTCTCTGTACGTCACCTAGATGGGCGTATCTCCCGCCCCCCATCAATGGGGGGCGGGAGATCAATGCCCTTTTTTGGTTAAAGGAAATGAGGCGGAGTCAAACTATGACGAGTCAAACTAAGATGGCGACGCACATAAACCAAGACAATTGGATGCAGTTGGAATAACTGAGGTCTGCCCGGATGCTACATCCATTTTATATACTATCTATGACCAGCATACTGGGATCGATATTCCATACAAAAATAGATGTCTAATTTATCAGTTTGCCATCTGACTGTCTGGCAGGGAGTCCGGCGGAGCTGCCGGACTGCCGCCGAAGCTCTGGCTGCAGTCCGGCAGCTTCGGTGGGGGAGCTTAGGCGGCAGTCCGGCAGCTCCAGCGGGGGAGCTCGGCAGCAGTCCGGCAGCTCCGGCAGGGGGAGCTCGGTGGCAGCCCGGCAGCTCAGCTCCGGGGGTACAATCCCTTTCCCGCCGGAGCTGCCGGACTGCCGCCAAGCTGCCGAAGCTCTGGCGGCAGTCCGGCAGCTCCATCGGGGGAGCTTTGGCGGCAGCTCCGGCGGGTGGAGCTCGGCGGCAGTCCGGCAGCTCAGCTCCGGGAGTACAATCCCTTTCTCCTCCATGTCGCAGTTCAATATGGACTTCAGTGAGTCAAGGCCAAAGATCCCTTCCCCCAATTCTTCTTAACCAAGGCCAAGATAACCCCCACTACGAGTCTTTACTTGTTTTGGAAGTACCAGAGACGTCAGACGCAGTCTTTATGATTCATAATATCATCCAAGGCGCACATAGCTTTTGGCCGTGATATCAGATATAATATTATATAAATACCTATATATTATATATTATTATATTATAAAATATTACATAGATATAGAGCTCCGGGAGTCCGCAAACGGCAACAACGACTTCTCCTCCATGCTGTGGTTCACTCTGACAGCTCATTGGTCAATGGGCAGCAGCTCATTTGCATTAAAGCTAGACACCAGAAACAGCGCATTCTGAAGGGACTGAAACAGAGGGGAATAGCGGTAGGCGAGATTTCTTTTCCTAAAAGCTATTTCCAGCAAACAGCTTCAAAAACATGTTTTCTGGAACTCATATACTATGTTTACTTGTTGGTAAAACACCATTATATGTCTCATTTAATGCATTTGAGAAGTACTAATATCTCTTTTATTTTGTATCATAGCGCGCAGGGGCGTAGGAATGAGTTTAACATTGGGGGGGACACATATCGGAAACCTGACAGATCCGGTATACTTTTTAGGTGGGTCAAATGCGCCTGTCTCCGATATTGGAGGGGACACGTCCCCTCCGTCACCCCCGGTTCCTACGCCCTTGATAGCGCGCCTTTTCAACATTAAGACAGATTTCACCCTGATTGAATCGGACAATAAAGCAAGCAAAAGATGGTCACTTGGGGTATCCTTCAGTGCATTTCACACACGACAGACATTAAATGACTTAACAGAAAAATGACTTAAAAAACGGAGACGAGAGGGAGCCTTCACAGAGGAATGGCGTCTAGGAGTAGCGAAGTGAGTGAGACTGGACCCGCAAACGACAGAGCGAATCAGAGCAGCAACACAACGTCCACGACCTTATCTAACGGTTTGACGCTCTAGGGACCATGCTTGGCCAATTTGTTGTGTCCTGTGCCCAGGGGCGTAGGAATGAGTTTAACATTGGGGGGGATACATATCGGAAACCTGACAGATCCGTTAATGGTTTGAACAGAAATATGTCATAAATTAACTACACTGAAAAAATTCACAAATATATTTTATTCTACTAAAAAGATACATTTGTAAAGGAAAACACATTTTGAATGGCAGTAATGAACTGATAAATATCAAATCAATTCTTTAATTGCACGCTCAATCATCCAGTTTTTTAGAATAAGAAGCGGTGACAAGACGCTGTGTTGCACTTTCAAAATAAAATAAAATATTTTTCTTCCCCCGGTATAATTTTTAGGTGGGACAAATGCGCCTGTCTCCAATATTGGAGGGGACACGTCCCCCCGGGTTCCTACGCCCTTGCCTGTGCCTAAATGATTTTGGTTATCCTTTAGAGATGATGGCATTCATAACAACAAAGAGTTGAAGGCTTAATTAGACCAGAAGTTCTGTTACTGACACTGACAACTGATTTGCACATTGGAGCAAAGTTAATGTTCATTATTTTCAGTCTATTGTTTATTTTATTAGAAGTTTTATTTCTGAGCCTGTACTTTTCCACTTTTACTTAAGTAAAGAAGTTAAATCAGTACTTTTACGAGTCTTTTTACACAAGTATCTGTACTTGAGTAAAGAATGTGTGTTCGTTGGCCACCGCTGTCATTAACTAAAGCCTTATAAACTACTTCTGACTGAAGGACTACCTTTGTCTTTACTGAGGGATTGATTGAACGTGATGACAGGTTACTATAACACAAATGTTAAATATACCTGAGTGCTATGCCCTTAGACCAGTGGCGGCTGCTGGTCTCAAAGAGGGTAAGCTCATTTTCGGCCTACATCATATAAATTGTCAATTTATTTATATGTATATTCTCCTCTCCGTTCCTTTTCAAGGAAATGCTCTGTGACCCTGTCATACCAACTGTCTTTTCCAGTGACTTTACCATTGTCCTCTCAATGGCCAGCAGAGCTAGGCTGCTTAAACGGCCTTGGCCCATTGTGTTACGGGTGTAGGACTTAAGTCGCTTTAAACAGGAGAAACTCCTTTCTACACCTGCAGATGTAGCTCCAAATGTTGCCACTAATGAGAACAGTTTTTAAAGTTGAGGCATTGCACTGTCCAACTTCATGTCTTTAAGGAACACCAAGAAATCACACAGTTTTCCTCACCCTGCAAGTCCAGATCTGAATACAGGACATGAAGTTCAGACCTCAGGATCCCTGAATCAAAGTGATGGCCAACTAACAAAACAATATTAAACTCGAACATTATCCAATGACCGTCGACCTTCAACGCACTAAAAAAAGCTGTTCTATGCAGCCCCACTGAAGTTGATGGATGCTGAGCTTCAACAGGCAAATGCACTATGACGTTACGAAAATGTATGTGAAGGAAATCGATTTAGTCGACCTGCAATTTCTTCGAGATGGACGTGTTCCAGCAGATTTTTAGTCAATGAAACAGTATATATTTGACCATTTAATTTTAGAAATTTTAGGGGAAGCCGAGCTTCCCTTGCAGTCTTAAAGAAATCGCCACTGCTTCAGACGCACATTCCCAATGTGCTAAAAATACAGCGTTTAGTTTTCCCCAAAGCCCAGCGAAAGATAATCTCTCCTCTTCCAGGGTTCACTCATGTGATGCTTCTCCATCTGCATCACTCCTCCCTCAGCTGTCCTCCCCTGTCGCCTCGCTCTCCTCCCTCAGCGATGCTGCGTGGCAATCTTCATGTTCATCCTATCTCACCCATTCAACATCCTCTCCCCCCATCTCTCCCTTGATTCACTGTCCGGTGCTTCTCCATTTTTTCTGTAAACGCTCTTCAGGCCTGTCGTTTAATGGTGGGCGTTGTTGAGAGGTTGAGAAATCTCTCTGAAATATGAATTATTCATTTATCCACAACCTGAAAGAAAGCAAAACAATTGTAACTGTTATAATTCATAATTTCGGTTCATCAGTTTTTCCTCAATGCAACAAAAATAAAACGATGGAAACCTTAAGTTTCCACCTGTTCTTACGGATCTTTCCCTGTTCTGTCCTTCAGGTTAATCCGTGCCACTAAGCCTTCAGAAAACACGGTCATAGTAGCTGTGGTGCCCCAGAAGTAGGTGTGCTTTAACTACATAATAACACTATAGAATACGCAACCTTATTAACCAGGTTGTGACTGTGTTGTGATTCATGAATACTTGAAGAGCTACTTATGCTCTATGCCCATATGTTTGGGCAATGATATTAAGTCAGTGTGTTACTCATGACTATAGATACACATATCCATATCCACATGATGCTGATGTGTTGTGTAACCTGTGTGTTTGTTTTGTGTTGTTTAGTCCCCCAGACCAGGAGGAACCCTCTGTCTTACCGCTCCTCTGTGCAGGGTTCAGCCGAGTATGTCCACTAAATGAAACGATAGTCCTCTTGACCATCAATCGCATTGCAACTGCAACCTCTGCACACTGCTGGAGCAAACTTTCTTTTTACACACCCAGCGGCTGATTAGCTTTTATGTTATATAGCGTTATATGTCTGTGTGTAATGAGAGAATGTTTTACCGAAGCTATTTTCAAGCCGTGTGGCCGCGGTGTGTTGTCCTCCTAGCGCTTCGTGGAGAGCAGCAGTGTGGCAACGTGCTACAACGAACTGCTCCAGATGCAGCACGGCGAGGTGCGCTGCCACTTCAAACTCAGGTACGCAGTGCGACTGCGGACCGCGCCCGCAGGGGTCAGCGCCTCGAGGGAGGGATCAACAAAGGTTTAGGGGGTGCCCCCGGTGGCTCACTGGGTAGAGCGCCAACCAATTAGGCCCAGTCCTTACTGCAGCAACCCTGGTTCGATTCCTGCCCGTGGTCCTTTGCTGCATGTCCTTCCCTCTCTCTCCTATACATTCCTGTCTATCTCACTCTATTATAAAGCATAAAAATGCATTAAAAAATAAGCATTTCTTTGTGGTTGTCGGCAGGGCCTGTAACTCAGCGTTCACAGCGCTTGAGCAGTGTGGCGAGGCAGTGGAGATCAGCAGCGAGAACCACATCATACAGGTGAGGAGCACACTATCGCACCAGCGCAAACACAAAACACTTGGGAGTACTGGGATCAAATTAGAATAGGTGTTTATTAGTTCAGCCTGAAACCCAACGTTTGAGCCAGTGTCTGTTGACTATCTGAATGCATTTCTCTGTCACACGTCTGGTAGATATGTTTTTATTAAGGGGCGGAGCTACATTCCTGTTTGGGCCATCGCTGCCTCTGCTCACTACAATCAGATTGTGGGTTGGGGTTCAGCAAGAATGTTTGATTGACGTTAACATGGTAACCTCAAATGACCAATCTCAGCTTGAGTTTTTCCCATAGAAAGGGGAGAACCCTATGAGTCCATATTTAGACTTTGGGCATTGATTATTTACCAACTGCGTCACTTTCCATCTACAATGAGTTGTTTTGGGTTTGGTGTCCCATCATCACAGTTCTAGTCTGAAAAGATTTAACAGGCTATATATTACTAGAAAAGGTACTTCTCCTCCAGTGATCCTTGCCTCCAAGTAGCATAGCGACTCTCCCCCTTCCCGACCTAAACAGCCTCCATACTGGTCTTATCTCCCTCAGTACGTGAACCCGGCGTTGGAGCGCCTGATGGGCTACCAGCAGGGGGAGCTGGTGGGGAAAGAGCTGCCCAAAAGTGACAAGAACCGGGCGGAACTCTTGGACACCATCAACAACTGCATCAACAAAGGAAAGGTCTGGGGCTTCTGCTTCTCCTATCAGCTTACTCAAACGTTGGGATCACGTTGTCTCCAGGTGGCAGGAAGGTTTGCAGTGGTTTGATTGGTTGTTTGTGTTTTGTCTGTGGAGGAATGGCAGGGCGTCTACTATGCACAGAGGAAGACCGGAGACAGCATGAAGCAACATGTGAAGATCACACCGGTCACCGGCCAAGGAGGGTGAGGCTGCCTTCCTATTGGTCCGTTACCAGTGTTGGTGGTTACCTTTAAAACTAACTTGTTACATTACAAGATTACTTCCATTAATAAGTAACTTGTTACTATACAATATTACTGCCATTAAAAGTAACTTGTTACATTACATGATTACTTACCTTAATAAGTAACTTGTTACTATACAAGATTACTGCCATTAAAGGTCCCATGGCATGCTACTTTATGGATGCTTATATATAGGTGTTAGTGGGCCCTTAATACAGTATCTGCCATTACAGCCACTATGAGCCAGTCTCACAATGAGCTTTCCACGTTTTTTAGAGACTTTTCGAGGGTGGGGGTGTGGCCCTGCTTGCGGCCACGGTACCATGCGCTAGTGTTTGTACAGTGGATGTATCGCAATGGCTCGGATTCATAATATCATCTGGAGGCGCACAAAGTTTTTGGCCGTGGTCTTGAAATATTCTAGAACAGTCCGGGTGCTCCGGCGGGAGTCCTGGAGCTCTATATCTAAATAATATAATATAATATATAGATATCTATATAATACAATATATATTATCGCGGCCAAAAGCTGTGTGCACCTCCGGATGATACTATGAATCTCAAACGACTGCGTTAGCTTCTCTGACGTCTCTGGTTCTTCCACGTCAATCTGAAGCACAGACTGAGCGGCGACATGGAGGAGGCAAAAAAGGGATTGTTGCTGTTTGCGGACTCCCGGTACTTCCACAATGAGACTCGTAGTGGGGGTTATCTCGGCCATGTTTGAGAAGGAATTGGGGTCAAGGAACTTTGGCTTTGACTAGCTGAAGTCCAGATTGAACAATGATATGGAGGAGAAAGGGATTGTTGCCTGCGATCGTTGCTCGGGACTGTCTCCCACGTGAGCCCCGCTGCCGGTGCCCCCCGCCGCCGCCCGGCAGCGGGGCTCAGGTGGGAGACAATCCCGAGCAACAATCCCTTTCTCCTGCATGTCGCGGTTCAATCTTGACCTCAGCTAGTCAAAGCCAAAGTTCCTTCCCCCCCAATTCCTTCTCAACCATGGCCGAGATAACCCCCACAACAAGTCTTGTTGTGGAAGTACCAGAGACGTCAGAGAACCCGACGCAGTCTAGTCTTTTCACCAAATGGGAGCTTTACGCAAACCTTACCTTATGTTTCATGTTATGCGCCATAATACTAACAGCAGAAAGGAACACACATGTGCCGCTCGCACGGTCGTAGCTCATTGTCTCATTGGCGGGCCAAATTCTCTGGGCGGGCAAAGCAGAGAAAGGGGAGGTAACAAATTTCTGTATGACAACATACAGGGAAAATTCCAAATCTGCGTGCCTGAGCTTTGATTTTTCAAAGGCAGAGCAGGATACCTAGTGCTTGTTTTACACCTAACGCCATTTCTAGCTACTGGGAGACCATAGGCAGGCTAGGGGAACTCATATTAATGTTAGAAAACCTCCAAAAGTGAAATTTTCATGCCATGGGACCTTTATAGTGTAATTCTTAACCCAGGGTCTTTGTTTTGGCATGAAAACCCATCAAATAAGCCCTCCAGATACGTTTTTCATTGAAAATCGAGTATTAGAGTTTGCCCGGCGCAATGTTTGGCGTCCATGTTATTGGCTTGGGGCATTGAGTTTCGCTACCAAATCGGCATTTTTGAACCACTCATATTGTTAAAAATAGCACCAAACTTCTGCAGTAGCATGACTAGGGTCCCTACACATAAAACGAAGCACAAACAACTTAGTTTGCAACCTCAGAGTTTATTTAAAAAGACAGTTTAACAAGCATCACCGGTAGGTCTGTGTTTACAGGAAGTCCACACAAGTCGATTGCCGAATGCGCCGGAGTTCAGTTCAAGAAGGAAAGTTTTGGATAATTGATATTTATAAATAATATATAGCAAGTGTTGACACATAAATTAAAGGACTTGCATATGTAAGTTACAGTTGCAAAATAGTTGTTCGCTACAATCAAGCATGGCATGTTGTTGAAAGAAGACGCACTGCACACGTGATTGACGCTTAGATTGACCGAATGCGCCGGAGTTCAGTTCAAGGAGGAAAGTTTTTGAATTTATAATTAATATAATTTATATTTACAAAAATATATAGCAAGTGTTGACACGTAAATTAAAGGACTTGCATATGTAGGTTACAGTTACAAAATATTTGTTTGCTATAATCCAGCATGGCACGTTGTTGACAGAAGACGCACCGCACACGTGATTAACGCATATCTTGCATCCGGCGCAATTGACTTAATCACTGGCGCATGTGTCATTGCTAGTTTGCAAGTGGCGCAGAGCGTTCTTTTCCCTCCTGCGCCACGCGTTGGTAAATTAGGGAATGATCTTGCGCCCCAAGGGTGGTTCGGCGAAAGGAGGAGGCGTGTTCTGGCGCAAACGTTCCCTGGTGCTATTTTTCAATTTCAAAAACCACTTGTGCCATAAACCAGGAAATACCTGGTTTAAAGTCAGTGCCGCGTTGTTCAGATGCTATTTTAAGGGCGCATGCATAATGTTGCTTGTGCACCTCGCGCATACACTTTGCTTCTCTCATCTACCTAGCCACACATTCTTGGTAAATTATTTGGGAAAGAACAGCTGATACAGCGGTAATAAGTTGTACTTTTAAATCAATGCATCTGCAAACACTGTACAGCAAACACATATTTTCTTGACACAGACATCGTGTACATGCCCATAACTTTTAGGATTGATGAGTATTTGATCGTGTGAAAACATTGTTTTACCGCGAGTGAGTGTTAAAAAGAATGAATGAATGCGGGCGCGCGTGTGTGTATGTGTAAAAGAATTAATGAATGCGGGCGCGCGTGTGTGCGTTGATCTGTTTAAACACAGGCAAACTAAACACGTAACGCATAATACAGTCCATGGCAATGTATATTAACGGGGGGACACATGCATATTAAGAACACAAGTCGATAATGATAATGCACACACTACTGGACTGGACTCAGTATAGGACTCAGTATTTCTGAAGTTGTGGAAGAAAACCTTATTCCATGTGTGAATTAGGCCATATTATTTGGCCATAAACTGAGCCATTTGAAGTTTGAAATTCATGTGCATCTGTCTCATCAGAGACTGTAGACGCGCTGTCAAAATATCAACTTGTCATATTCAAATGCACTCATGGCTCTTAAAGGGGAGCTTGCACTCTCATTGGTTTACTGCACGTTAAGCCCAAACCACACCTACGGGTAATAAGGCTACTTCAGACCAACCCTTTTTAGATTTGTACCGGGCGCAAGAGTCATTTTTGCGCCGGTAAACTAGCGACATCGCCATAGAACCGCCCACAAAGCTACTTGCGCTTGGCGCTTCTCACTTGCGTTTCAGACCGTTAAAGTAGGGCCCATAGAGTGAAGGAAAGCTCAAGCACCGGAGAAGACGACCCATCTACAGCTTGAAGTCAAGAGAGAGAGATGGTTCGTGTTTGTGTTTTCCCCGGCTGCGGAAAACAAATGAAAAGTTACACCCCAGAAACTTTTCATAGACTGCCATCGCGGTACAATGACCGATCTCTGGTAGACCAGTGGCTTATTGTTTTGAATATGGACATTGAGACGCCAATCGAAATGCTGATGCAGAAGGATCACCGTGTCTGCAGTGCTCATTTCGATAAGGCCGACTTCATCATTCCTAAAAGAGCTGCTGACCCAAAGAACCCAAAGAAAGTGTCATTGAAGAAGAATGCTATTCCACGAGTGAAGCAAGTGGCTACGGATAGACTTGAGATAAAGTGGTTTGCTTATTTGTCGTGTTATATATGATTGTTCACAATTGGTATGGGGGAGGATGCGTCAGGAAACAAAGTTATAAGTCCTAAAAGCCCTAATCTCATTCGAGAAAGTGAAAGCTGATCTTGTGAGTTGTCCAGGTGGGCCAACCTCGATTAATTGTGTATAAGGAGTTGTGGTGGGAATTTTCAGACCACGTCAATCGTTTTCTGTGTAAACCGTGTAGAATAAAGAGTCATCCGAATGTTTAACAATTGTGTATTACAACAAACAATCTTGTATCTGATGATGGAAAATCGGAACTGTAAAATGCTGAAAGCTTAGTATGCAGCATTTGTCTTTAAGCAACGTAAACTGATCTTACTCTGCTGTTACCGATGGGATCAACATGTAGGTGTAACCCAGGTTAACTGACCTAAACAAATAGAAGGTTAAACACAATAATAAATGTAGTGGGATGTGGGAATCTAATATAGCATGTTGTATTAAGTTAACTACAATTTAAAAACTATAAACATGGCGATAATGTAGAAACCTTTATTGTTGTTATATTGTACCTTTGTGATAATATAATTGGTGTAATACCCCTTTAGTGAGTGCAACCTTAGACAACCAATCAAAACGGTGTAGCGTCACTTGCGAGTGAGTGAGCGAAAAAAAAAAAATGAAAAAAACAGAATGTGGCAGTTTGCTGCAGAAAAGACTAGCAACACAGACAGAAAACTGAGTAAAAAAGAGGAGAAAACAAGAGTTAAAAGAGGATAACGAAAAGCGAAAACAAAGCAAGGTTTTAAAGAGCCTTAAGCCCCACTTTTCACTTTCTTTTTGAAGTATTTTGGATTACTTTTTTTATCTTTCTTTTGGAGGATTTTGTGTTACTTTTTTCTATGCCACGGGACTCTGTGTTGTTATTCGTTGGACGACTCGGACGGTTTTTTTATGAGGAGGAGATCGGTTGGTAGAACACAGCCGAGGAAAACAAGATGGCGAGCTACCTGTAGAAGATATCATCGCGAGCTGTAGCACTTCATGCTGCAGGACCACACTCCTGTTTCTTGGATAACTGAGGAGTGTGGTAAGACAAATTAACTTTCCAAAAGTGGCTGCAACATGCAGTGGAGCTTCAACTGAAGTGAAGGATTTAACAAAAGGACTGATTAGATACTATGTTTGAAATTGAAGTCTATTGATCCCAGATAATGCTGGTGTAGTTTTCTTTTTTCCCTCTACTTCATGCAATAAGTTGTATTTTATTTTATTTGCATTTATTTTGTTTATTGGGTATTACAATTGCAGCTCTGGGTATTTGGTGTTTAAAGTAAATACAAAATAGTACTAAAATCTCAAATTTGCACCACTTAGATACAATTAAAGTTTAAATTGAGTCAACTAAAAAGACAATAATAATTCAAATAGCAACTTAAAGGTGCAAAGTTGGAAATATTTTTATTGACCCAAATAGGTGTAAATCAACCCAAAGTGAAAAAAAAGAGGGAAAATACTTTTATTTTTATACTTATTTGATTTATTCTATTTTTCATGGTTTATATGCCGAATGATGTATGGATTCACCATTTTTTTGCTACATTAATGAACCACCGTTCAAACTTACCTCTTAGTATTGGTGTGTCATTACTAACTTACAGTCACATACTGCTCCTTAGAACCTATAATCTAACCCTAGTTACTTGTAATGATTTACAGTGCTACAATTTTGGCGAGCTAGCCAGGAGGCTAATTAGTTTAGCATAAAGGAGCCATAGAACTTTCTGAAAACCGTTGTAGACTACTTTAACCAAAGTGGATATCTTAGAGTCACCAAAGACTGATAAAATTAGTTCAAAACTGTAGCATTGAAAAAACAAAATACATACAGAAAATACAGAAAAAATGGAACTTTGTAACAGATATGACCTGAGAGGTCCAAATTGCCTCTATGTAACTGGTATTGATGATTGATACACAGTAAACGAAATCACAGACGTCTTTAAAGTTGATGGAGACATTGCAAAGGCTGTTAAAATCCCAGACGAGCCAGAGCAACCTGCAGGAAGAGCATTAATAGAGTATGTTTCAGATAGAGCAATCTCGAGACTAAACCCTGCCACTGTTAGTAACTTACCAAGCCCAAGAGAGGACCATTCGAGAAATATGTCAGGATGAGCTTGGCAGGGAGTTAGCACAAAGATACTTAAGTGAACTGCAAGCTTTGCATGGCCACAGTAAAGCAGGCTATTCAACCTACTTCAGGGTGAGCTTCAAACCCTCCAGTCTGACAGAAGTCCTGCCAAGACAAATGAGGCACATTTGCCTCCAAGGCAGCAAAGCCCTAGCCCTTTCACTGAACCCCAGACTAATGATAGTCAGTATGGAACCATGGGTTCTACACATAACCCAACGTGTATGACTGACGATCTAGTCCAAGATAACAATCAACATGAAAATTCAGGGAGACGTCTAGCTAGTATCTCACCTGACGTCCCTCCCTCAATCAGATCCATTAACCCTCCACTCATTGATGAGAGCATGTTTAACCCTCCACACATTCAAAAAGTAGTGGTTGAACACATAATGCGCAGTGAGACAAAGCCACCCAGCTACAGTCAGAGCAGAATACGAACATTCTCCGGCAAGTCTCCTAAACCAAATGGTGAAGTTGATTACGAAGCGTACACAAGTTGAGCTTTTCCTTGGTGACACCTCAGTCTCTGAAAATCAAAAGCTAAGGAGGATATTGGAGAGTCAACTTAGCCCTGCTACTGAAATTGTTAAGCCCCTTGGCACTGGTTCACCCCTCCGTTCATATCTTGATCAGCTTGAAGCTGCTTTTGGAGTGGTAGAAGATGACGAGGAGCTTTTTGCCACCTTCTTGAGCGCCAATCAGAACACTGGAGAAAAACCCTCTATGTACTTGAACAGGCTTAATGTTTTTCTGTCCAAGGCAATTCTGAGAGGGGGAGTCGACGTCAAAGATTCAAACAAACATCTACTTTGACAGTTCTGCAGAGGTTGCTGGGACCAAAGCTTGATTGAAAGTCTTCAGCTTGAACATCATAAGTGTAGCCCACCTCCTTTTCTGAGTTGCTCCTTCTGCTCAGGGCAGAGGAAGATTGACGCTCTGCAAAACTTGAAAGAATGAAAAAACAAATGCAAAAGCTGTTTCACACATGCACTCAGTCTTTGACATGCCAAGCTATGATCCTGATCCAGATGTTGCTATTCCAAAGAAATAAGACAACACACAAAAGTTGGAGAAAGAGGTTGCTGAGCTAAGAATACAAGTAGCATCACTGATACAGAAAGCTAAATGTGAATCAAGAAAAACTGACACCAACAGCAGCCCCATTAGAGACCAAAGCTATGCAAAGGGTGACTTATTGCATCTTATTGCAAGCTCAGTAAACCCCCACCCAGTCGCAAAGGCTTCTAGCTATCCAAAGCCATGGTTCTGCTTCCAATGTGGCCAGGAGGGTCACATAGCGGTTAACTGTGATAATGAACAAAACCCGGCTCTTGTCCGCAAAAAGAACTCTGAACTCAGATTCAGGCGTGATAAATATCAATCAAAACAGGAAGCTCCCCAGCAGGCTTTAAACTTCTAGAAGCTCCTGCTGTGGGACAACAGGGAGCTGATAACAAAGATTTGACGAGTCCCATGATAATGACACATACCTCGCGTAAGAAACCCAGACTCCTAAGATCAGACAGCAAAGCCAACTCTAACTTACCTGATGGTCTTATTGGTCCGCGCTATGCTGCAACAGTTTTAATCGAAGGTGTACAGTGTGAGTCCATCTTAGACACAGCGTCACAGGTCACGACCATCTCTGAAAGATTCCTTGCCTCATATCTGTCATCCTTGCCCATACAACCCATTCAGAGTCTGCTTGAAATTGAAGGTGCTGGAGGGCAAACTGTACCTTACCACGGCTATGTTGAAGTTAGTCTTACTTTTCCTGATACTGTCACTGGAACCAAAGAGGAGTTAAGAGCCTTAGCCCTGATTGTTCCTGAATGCCTCTTTAACAGTCAAACACCTGTGTTAGTTGGCACAAATGTTTTAATACAGCTATACCAGCATGCTGTAGAGCACAAAGGACCCAAGTTCTTAAAGAGGTCAGACCACTATGCATTACTCCTCCAGCATGTAGGCCACAGCAACAGGATTGAAAGCAAACCTTGTCGTGTTAGGTTGCATGGGAAAAGCCCTGTCTCCATCCCTCCCAAACAGAGAGTTCAGATCTTCGGGGATGTGAGAGTAGGCAAGACAAATCCCAACACCTCTTTTGTCCTTGAGCCACCTGAGTCTTCCTCACTGCCTGGTGGTTTAATGCTTGAATGTGCTCTTTTTAACATTTCCTGCAAAGCTGCCAGCAAGATTCCTGTCTTCATCAGAAACATGACAGACCATAATGTCACCTTGCAGCCAAGACATGTCATCGGCGAAAACCCCTTTCAAAGACAGACCCAGACCTATACACCCAAGTGACAGAGAAGCTGTCAAACAACTCTTGAGAGAGATTTTTGAAGCTGGTATAATCAGAGAATCTGAAAGTCCTTTTGCTTCTCCAATTGTCTTAGTCAAGAAGAAGAATGGACAGATAAGACTCTGTGTTGACTACAGAAAACTAAATACACGTACCATTAAAGATGCTTATGCTCTACCTAACATCGAGGAGACATTCTAAGCGCTTAGTGGTGCAAAATGGTTCTCTGTGATGGACCTAAAATCTGGTTACTACCAGGTCGAAATGGCAGAAGAAGACAAGTACAAGACTGCGTTCATATGTCCCCTAGGCTTCTGGGAGTTCAACAGAATGCCTCAAGGCATAACAAATGCTCCCTCTACTTGTCAACGCCTAATGGAAAAGTGCGTTGGGGACTTACACATGAACGAAGTGCTTGTGTTTTTGGATGATCTTATAGTCTTCTCTGAGACTCTTGAAGAGCATGAGGCCCAGCTCATGAGAGTGTTGCAGCACCTCAAAGACTATGGTCTCAAGTTATCGCCTGAGAAGTGTCACTTCTTCAAGTCCTCAGTGAAGTATCTTGGCCGTGTTGTGGATGCTCAAGGTGTTCACACTGACACTGACTCCAGATAAGATCTCAGCTTTGAAAACCTAGCCTTGTCCTACAAACAGAGAAGAACTTGAAAAGTTTTTGGGCTTTGCAGGCTATTACCGGCGCTTCGTTGAAGGCTACTCCAAGATAGCCAAGCCCTTAAATGCTCTTAAAGCTGGATATCATAATCCTCGTAAAAGAGGAAAGATATACAAAATACCCTGTCCCAAGGGCCCTGTGAACTCTCGGGTACCTTTTGGTGATGAGTGGAACACTGAATGCAACCTTGCCTTTAAAACCCTTGTTGAGAGGTTAACATCCTCACCAATCCTTGCATTCGCAGACCCCAAGCTCTCCTATGTATTGCACACCGATGCTAGCGGAGAGGGTCTTGGTGCTGCTCTTTATCAAGAACAAGGCGGGAAGCTTAAGGTGATAGCCTATGCTAGCCGTGGGCTATCCAAGAGTGAAATAAACTACCCGACACACAAGTTGGAATACTTGGCATTGAAGTGTGCAGTCTGCGAGAAGTTCAACGACTATCTATATGGTTCAGAGTTTATGGTTCTTACTGACATAACCCGCTCACTTACGTTCTCACTTCTGCCAAATTGGATGCTGCAGGACACCGCTGGTTAGCGGCTTTGTCAACTTACAACTTCAGCATAAAATATCGAGCAGGCCTTGCAAACACAGATGCTGACGGTTTGTCCAGACGACCTCATGGTCCACCACAAGAGGATGATGCTTTTATTAGAGAACGAGAAAGAATCGAAGGTTTCAAACAACACATCTTGAATGAGGAAGCTGAAGTGGTTTCCAGCGAGGTGGTCTCTGCTCTCTGTCAGCGTCACTGTATACGTTCAAGTCTGGATGAGTCTGAGTTTCCCTGTCTGGCTGAACCCTTGGCCCTGGATGCCTCAGTTATACCAGACTGTTTCACCAATCCTGGACAAGACACCATACCTGGCAGGAAAAAGGAAGACTGGTACAGATTTCAGAGGGAAGATCCAATTCTCAACAAGGTCATTTCTTTTCTTGAAGCAGTACATAAGCCAAACTTCAAACAGTCGAGCTGTGAGCTGCCTGAGGTCAGACTACCTCTTAGAGAGTGGAACAAGCTTCTATTCAAAGATGGGGTGCTATATAGGAAATGCCTTGACCATGGTCAGGAAATCCACCAGCTTGTCCTTCCCCAGCAGTTTAGAGACCGTGCTTTAAAGGGCATACATGAAGAAGTTGGCCATCTAGGGGCTGAACGTGCCCTCAGCCTTGCACGTGCCAGATTTTATTGTCCATTGAAGAGAAATGTCAAACATGTGAAAGGTGCTTCAGGAGGAAAGCAACCCCACAAAAAGCAGCACCTATGCAGAACATACCTACGACCTATCCGCTAGAACTGGTGTGCATGGACTTCCTGTCGATAGAGCCTGACAATCGTGATACAAGAAACGTCCTGGTCATTACAGATCACTTCACGAAATTCGCAATAGCGATACCAACCAGAGACCAATGGCAAAGAATACTGCCGAGGCACTGTGGGAAAACCTTATAGCCCCTTATAGTTTCCCCAGCCGCCTCCACAGCGTCCAAGGGAGAAACTTTTAATCCCACACCATAAAGGAATTATGTTTTCTCATTGGAGCGGAAAAGTTGTGCACAACACCGTATCACCCTCAAGGGAACCCTGTTGAACGATTCAATCGCACACTCTTGAGTATGCTTGGAACCCTGGAGGAGAAAGATAAACATCATTGGAGAGATTATGTAAAGCCACCTGTACATGCGTACAATTGCACACGAAATGACACTACTGGTTACTCACCGTACGATACGTACATAAACTGGCAGACAGATGGGAGCGCACAATCTATGTTGTGGTGAAGAGGATCAATGAGGGACCAGTCTATGTTGTTAAGCCTGAGAGAGGCAGTGGTCCACACCGAACAGTACATAGAGATCTTCTTCTTCCCTGTGGTTTTCTACCCGTGGATGCAGCTCCAGAAGAGGAAAGGGACACAAAAAAGTCCACAAGGAGAAAACTGAGAAGCAGGAAGGGTTCAGACCCAGAAATGGATCAGAATGATCATGAGGATGACATGAGTGAGGAGGAAGAGAAAAGCTATGGTTTCGAGAGTCTTAGGGGTGACAACAAAACCTCCCATCATGCAACTTGCAGGAGATGGACAATTTAGACAGCCTCCAGCTGATCTCAACTCTCAGGTCAATTAATTCACTCCTCAAGTCCCCAGAATCTCGCCTGAAGAGGTGCAATCCGACCTTCCGGTCAATGTGCATGAGTCAGTCATTGAAATGGAGAATCATGCAGATAACTATCCTGCAACGTCCCCTGACCATGTTATCATAGACATCCCTGAGCCTGACATGCAAAAACCCCCTTCACAACCTGAAGAGCAGCCCCCAGAGCCTACAGAGCAGGCACAGGATAAACCTGAATCAGAGCAGAGTCGTGATGTTCAGTCAACACATGCAGCTTTGTCTGAAAGTGAACCTGATGAACCCAGACGCTCTACCAGAGATAGACATCCGCCCCACAAATTTACTTATGAAGAGCTACGGAAGCCACTTATTCTTGCTTTTAGTTCTCTCTTTGAAAAACTACATTTTTCCCAAAGTTTGGGCACATCTATTTCTGATTCATTTGTAGAGCCTTGATTTACACAGCTACTGAATTCAAGATAGTATAGCCGACTTTAACTATGCAAAGGGACTTGCATAGAGTCATGGGGGGAGATTATAACCCAGGTTAAATGACCTAAACAAATAAAAGGTTAAACACAATAATAAATGTATTGTGGGAATCTAATATAGCATGTTGTATTAAGTGAACTACAATTTAAAAACTATAAACATGGCTATAATGTAAAAACCTTTATTACCGTATTTTCCGCACTATAAGGCGCACTTAAAAGCCGGTCATTTTCTCAAAAAACGACAGTGCGCTTTATAATCCGGAGCGCCTTATATATGGATCAATTGGTTAATTGGTTGATCCATACTGGTTGTAAACGGCGCTCTGTCAAAATGTTTCAGTATGAAAAACCAATAAAAACAATTTAATAATAATAAAATTGATATACAGATATTCCTCCACTATTAGGAAGGTCACACTATACGATCACAGAGCCAGGAAATCGGGCGGAAGACTGGCCACACTACAAGATTCGAGGGTGCGATGCTCTACTTTGTATCATTCACGTTTGCAAGATATTTAAAAAATCTAAGGTTTGGAACTGCGTAATTGTGTTTTACTTTTTTGTCATAAAGGTTCCAGTTTTATATCTGCTAAATGCAGCAACTCGTCCTCACAGTTGCGTTGCGCGTGACGAGCTATACAATTAGCACAGCTCCATCTAGTGGATGCATAACGCATCCCCAGTCAAACGTTTGACTGCAGTATCTTCTATGATATGCGCCTTACAATCCGGTGCGCCCTATTTATGAAAAATGTTCTAAAATAGGTCATTCATTGAAGGTGCGCCTTATAATCCGGTGTGCGTTATAGTGCGGGAAATACGGTACTTTTCACTTTCTTTTTGGAGTATTTTGGATTACCTTTTTTATCTTTCTCTTGGAGGATTTTTGTGTTACTTTTTTCTATGCCACGGGATTCTGTGTTGTTATTCGTTGGAGGAGTCGGACGGTTTTTTTATGAGGAGGAGATCGGTTGGTGGAACACAACCTAGGAAAACAAGATGGCGAGCTACCTGTAGAAGATATCATCGCGAGCTGTAGCACTTCATGCTGCAGGACCACACTCCTGTTTCTTGGATAACTGAGGAGTGTGGTAAGACAAATTAACTTTCCAAAAGTGGCTGCAACATGCAGTGGAGCTTCAACTGAAGTGAAGGATTTAACAAAAGGACTGATTAGATACTATGTTTGAAATTGAAGTGTATTGATCCCAGATAATGCCGTGGTAGTTTTCTTTTTTTTCCCTCTACTTCATGCACTAAGTTGTATTTTATTTTATTTGCATTTATTTTGTTTATTGGGTATTACAGTTGCAACTCTGGGTATTTGGTGTTTAAAGTAAATACAAAATAGTACTAAAATCCCAAATTTGAACAACTTAGATACAATTAAAGTTTAAATTGAGTCAACTAAAAAGACAATAATAATTCAAATAGCAACTTAAAGGTGCAAAGTTGGAAATATTTTTATTGACCTAAATAGGTGTAAATCAACCCAAAGTGAAACAAAAGAGGAGAAATACTTTTCTTTTTTTACTTATTTGATTTATTCTATTTTTCATGGTTTATATTCCGAATGATGTATGGATTCACCATTTTTTTTGCTACATAAATGAACCACAGTTCAAACTTACCTCTCAGTCTTGGTGTGTCATTACAGTCACATACTGCTCCTTAGAACCTAGAATCTAACCCTAGTTACTTGTAATGATTTACAGTGCTACATAGGCTACTTCATTCAACTCTTACAACCATTCAGCCCCCTTTTTTTGACACCTCGAGGAGCTTCAATCGATAGATTACCATTTGGTTAACCAAATGCTTTAGTAGTATTGGGGGGCAATGCTGCCCTTCAATGGCAATAAAAACTCCTGGCTTTAGCCAATGCATTGGACTTCTCCTTGCGACGTTTGTTGTATGTTATTGTACCGTTATTACACGGTACAATATATTTACACGGTACATATATTTGTGTTAGTACACAAATATATATTTGTGTTAGTACACAAATATATGACCACAATTGTTAAACGTTCGGATGACTCTTCCTATTGTTAAACGTTCGGATGACTCTTCCTACTCTTCCTCCTCCACACAAATTGTGAAAAATCATATAACACGACAAATAAGCCAACAACTTTAAGTCTATCCGTAGCCACTTGCTGCGTTCTTCTTCAATGACACTTTCTTTGGGTTCTTTGGGTCAGCAGCTCTTTTTAGGAATGATGAAGTCGGCCTTATCGAAATGAGCACTGCAGACACGGTGATCCGTCTGCATCAGTTTCGCGATTGGCGTCTCAATGTCCATATTCAAAACAATAAGCCACTGGTCTACCAGAGATCGGTCATTGAAAGTTTTTTTTATGGAAAGTTTCTGGGGTGTAACTTTTCATTTGTTTTCCGCAGCCGGGGAAAACACAAAAATGAACCATCTCTCTCTCTTGACTTCAAGCTGTAGATGGGTCGTATTCTCCGGTGCTTGAGCTGTCCTTCACTCTATGCGTTAATCACGTGTGCAGTGCTACTTCTGTCAACAACGTGCCATGCTTGATTGTAGCGAACAAATATTTTGTAACTGTAACCTACATATGCAAGTCCTTTAATTTATGTGTCAACACTTGCTATATATTATTTATAAATATAAATTATATAAATTATAAATTCCAAAACTTTCCTCCTTGAACTGAACTCCGGCGCATTCGGTCACTCTATGCGTCATTCACGTGTGCAGTGCGTCTTCTGTCAACAACGTGCCATGCTTGATTGTAGCGAACAAATATTTTGTAACTGTAACTTACATATGCAAGTCCTTTAATTTGCGTGTCAACACTTGCTATATATTATTTATAAATATGTTATATAAATTATAAATTCCAAAACTTTCCTCCTTTTGAACTGAACTCCGGCGCATTCGGCAATCGACTTGTGTGGACTTCCTGTAAACACAGACCTACCGGTAATGCTTGTTAAACTGTCTTTTTAAATAAACTCCGGGCTTGCAAACTAAGTTGTTGCTGCTTCGTTTTATGTGCAGGGACCCTAGTCATGCTACTAGAGAGGTTTGGTGCTATTTTTAGCAATATTAGTGGTTCAAAAATGCCGAGCAAAACTCAATGCCCCAAGCCAATAACATTGCGCCGGGCAAACTCTTAATACTCGATTTTCAATGAAAAAGGTATCTGGAGGGCTTATTTGATGGGTTTTCATGCCAAAACAATGACCCTGGGTTCAATTTACGCCGGAATTACACTTTGAAAGTAACTTGTTACATTACAAGATTACTGCCATTTCTGCGTTACCAAAAATGAAAACATCTTTCTTATTACTTGCGATTTCATATTGTCCAGAGGGGTGGTAGGCCACTGTAGGTCTACCTTTAATAGATAGCCTCTACCGGACCACCACAGCCTGTCATCAAAAAAGTAACCTGGATTCTCTAACACGTTACTTTGTAGTCACTGAAAATGTATTGTATTGTTTGATTGCAGGAAGATAAGACATTTTGTAGCTATCAAGAAGGCCTATGGTGACAACAACAAGCAGGTTAGTTAATATCTGAGTATTGTTTGGATGGTTCTCTATTTGGATAGTCCCCACTAACATGGAACCAGTGCTGTAAGTCTGCACGCCCAACCAAGGGTACCGAGGTGTGTGGGCTGAGGTGGATCAAGCAGTGGACTTTAATGGAACATGTCCGACCCCAAGTGGAGTGTTCTTATCTTTAAGGCTATCAGAGAATTGAGAGACGTCTTCAGGAAACAACCGTCTATTTATCCAGAGCGTGTTAGTATAGCCTCCTTCTATTCTCCGCTGTTTCCATCCAGACCCCTAAATGCAGACCATGGTTTACACTCTGCGTGAGTTTGTTTGAATAAAAACCAGAAACCTTCAACAGCTTTTGGGGCCATTGTTATTTCTTTGGTTTCTTCCCGTTTAATGACACCATAATCTCCCATAATTCCAGGGTTTACCGAAAGAAATGAACTCCAGTTCATTTTTAAACACGCTTGTGCGTCACACCCCGAAAAAGTCCATTAGCATTGGCAGGGCTAAAGCTAGCATCCGTGTGTTGTGAGGCGTGTTTACACTGAGCTAATCCTATTTATGCGATGGTGCGACCACACGGGAGACCGCACACACTTTATAGAAAACAAACCCAGAGCGAAAAGAGCCAACCCACGTGTATTTTAGAAACAAGACTAATCGTGGAGAATTAACTGAACTTTGTTCTGGAAATTCTGATCCATGTCCCTCTGCTCTGTTTGGATGGATGTTTACTCAGTAGGACCTCTGTAATGGATACCCATTGGGTGGATGACATCGTACCGTTCATCATTCTGTTACACCAAATAAAGCCTCGGTCACCGTGCGCTATTGTGTGATTGGTTGAATTCTTCTCCCCCACAACCCCATTTCTATGCACTTAACATGAGTTTACTATACTGCCTATATTTAGATATTATTTTACGTGAATTGAGTTGTTATTGATATTACATTTTATTTTGTTATTATAAATGTTTACACTATCACTCGCTAACACTCTCTCTCTCTCACTCACTCACCACACAAACATGTATGCTTACACCTGTAAATACAAGTTGTATTCACAATGCCATTGAAGGATACATGTACATTGTGTGTGGTGTTGTCGAATCCTCCCATCCTCACTACCCCACCATCCTACTCTTTGAGGAGAAGCAGGGCCCCAATTGATGTCCTCTGTCCTCTCTCCCTCTGCTCCCTGCGTCAGGCCTGCAAGTCTCAGCGGGACGAGCGGGGCTGTGAAGGCCCTCTTCAGATAGGTCATCCTCATCTTCATCACAATGTCTTTGGGCAAGAAAAGGATGTCTGCATGTCAAATGAGGCGGCAGAAGCAGAGGAGGTAGAGCGGGTTTACTAGTAACCGGAAGGTTGCTAGTTTGATCCCCGCTCCTCCTCGCTGAGGGTCGAGGCGTCCCTGAGCTCCTGATGAGCTGGCAGTTAGCTTGCATGCCTGACACCGCCATCGGTGTGTGAATGTGTGAATGAATGGTTGTAAGACACTTTGGATAAAAGCGGTAGCAAAATCCCCTAAATGTAAATGAAAATGAGTAGTTCATTATTAGTATGATCATTTTGATTGTAATTTGGTTCGATAGTTCCATTCAGGCGCTACAACATGATAGTTGACTGCATGGCTGTTTGACTGGATTATATGTCTGTACTGCGTATATATGGTGCCTCTATGACAGTATGTTGTCCATGAGGTTCACTGCGATGTCCCTGGTTGTCTCCACGGCAGAGTGCCAGTGTCAGCGTCACCGGGACAGGAGGAAAGACTCGGTGGACACCCGGTCACTGAGCTCCCGGGGCAGTGACGGTAACAAGACCTTTCCATTTATAACTTTATTTACATCAGAGCCCCAATCTGTTCCGCTCTCACACCTCAGAGTCAATCTCTATTCAGAGGCTGAAGCCCTGTTCACACCAGAGATATATCAGGGTTTTGCAATTGATTTGAATTTGGATTGCATCTGGATTCCAAAAGTCATCTGTTTGTACGAAAGGCAGAGCATGTTCACAGCCATCCAGCCTGGTCACTCTCTCTGACTCTCTCTCTCTCTCTCTCTCTCTCTCTCTCTCTCTCCCTTTCTCTGACTCTCTCTCTCTCTCTCTCTGACTCTCTCTCTCTCTCTCCCTCTCTCTGACTCTCTCTCTCTCCCTCTCTCTAACTCTCTCTCTCTCTCTCTCTCTCTCTCTGAGAGACTTGTTTTGAGAGCAGATTACATGGTCAGAGTATGTTGCTGTGTTTTTGCTAGTTTCTTTACGATTGTTCTTTCTATAAGTGTTCAGCGTATTTCTTGCACTTGAAACAACATAGTGAACTCATTGTTCTACTAGTGAACAATAAGTTCATTAGTAGAACTGGCAGACATCAAGGTGAATGAAAGGTGTCATCACTCTGTCCCCCGCAGCCCCCACCTTACACAACCGGAGGTACTCCTCCGTCGCAAGGATCCACTCCATGACCATCGAGGCTCCTATCACCAAGGTAACACCTTCCTGTTGTCACCACTCACACACGCTCACCACTTAGTGCTTCTTGTTTTCCTTCATTAAAGCTTTTTAATTAACCCTGCAACCATTGCTTTTGTTTAAAACAATTTGGAAGGATGCACTCACACATGCATTTATAGTTTAGAATACAAATAATTAAATTGTTTAAAACTTTTTCCAGAGACTAAATAGGGGGATACATGAAGTTTAAATCAGTTATCATGCCACTTAATTGGGGACAATTTTGCACCAAAGTAATGTCTGTAAATAAGTGGTTTCTCCAGTGATCCTTCTTGTGTGAGTGGGTCTTCGCTCAAAGGCCAGAGGAAAGCATTACGTGTGTTGAGGTTCAGTGGAACATGCTACTGAGCGTTGTGTGTCCCTTAGGTCCAGTATTAAACGCTAATGTCTTCAGCATACACCCACCGATTCCCATGATGCCACACAGTGGGGGTTGGATCCATGACATGAGTTCCTTGCTGTGATATAACTTCACATTTTACATCAAGTCATGAAGCAGATGCTTTTATGGCGAAGCGATTTTAAAGTAAGGCTGAATTCTTAGGAAACTATCCAAACAAGGAGTCACTCACTATATCCTGCATGCCGAAGCCTTCACTCTCTATCTGAGTATCAAGAATGCACCAGAACAACCATTAGGATGGATGCATGGAGGAACATCTAAATGCATTCCTTCATGCATTCAATAATACGAATTGGGTAAAATTATCTGATACAGTGACATTTAAATAAATAGACACACAAACACACACACTGTGTTGTACACACACACCCTGACCTCGTGCCCGGTGGGTCCAGGTGATCAACATCATCAACGCGGCCCAGGAGAGCAGCCCCGTGGTGGTGGCAGAGGCCCTGGACCGTGTCCTGGAGATCCTTAGGACCACAGAGCTCTACTCGCCCCAGCTGGGCTCCAAGGAGGACGACCCCCACACCAACGACCTGGTGGGGGGGCTCATGAGCGTAAGACCCCCTGTTCATGTGTGTGTACTTATGTGTGTGTGTTCATGCGTGTGTGTGTGTGTGTTCATGTGTGTGTGGTCATGCCTTTGTGGTCGTGTGTGTGTGTGTGTGTGTGTGTGTGTGTGTGTGTCTGTGTGTTTGTGTTCATGTGCGTGTGTTCATGGGTGTGTGTGTATGTTCATGTGTGTGTGTTCATGTGTGTGGTTAATATGTGGGTATTCATGTTTGTGTGTTCATGTGTTCAAGTGAGTGTTCATTTTTGTTTTCATGTGAGTGTGTGTTCATTTGAGTGTTAATTTATGTGTGTTCATGTGTGTGTGTTCATGGGTGTGTTCATGTGCAAATGTTCGTAATAATTGCACCCACAAAATTAATTATTGATGTGATGTTGTTTTTGTCAAAGATTTTGTTGCATATTTCTATAATAAACAAGATAATTATTGATGTGTACATAAATATCTATATCTATGTATCTGTATGGATTTATATATGACGTTAAGGATTAGGATAGACTTCGGAATAGAAATGTATCACACTTGCTTGGTTAAGGGTTAGTGTAATCCCAAAGACTTCAGTTTCCTCCTCGTTGGCAACATAACACTCATAATACTGCAGGCCAGGGCTTTCATCAGTGGGCTGCAGGCTGAATTACCACTGTGTTACTTTATTCTAGATAGATAGTGACTAGACAGACATCTACATAAAAATTGTTGACGTTGCCTCATAACTTTGGTTTCTATTTGATAGTATTTAAAATAAGGTTTCTTTCTTTTCCCTTAGGATGGACTGAGGAGACTCTCTGGAAATGAATACGTATTTTCCAAAAGTAAGAGATGAGCTTAACTATTACAAATGTCACATCATACAAATCATCTTCATTACTATTCTTCTTATTATCTTAATCATTGAGATGACACAACTGATGTGTGATTCTATGTGACATTTTCACTTCCATTCAGAGAGCAGATCCAATGTCTTCATGTGTGACCCAAAAAAAGCCTGTTATATTTCATCTCCAATTACTGAGATTTTAAAAATACAATAGACCGATAATTATTTATGTGTGTGAACGTGTGTGTTTGTGTGAGTGCATGTGTGTGTGTGTGTGTGTGTGTGTGTGTGTGTGTGTGTGTGTGTGTGTGTGTGTGTGCATGCATGTGTGTGGGCGTGTTTGTGTGTCCCTGTGTGTTTGTGTGTGTGTGCTTGTGTATGCTTGTGTGTGTGTGTGTGTGAGTGTACATGTGTATGGCTGTGTGTGTGTGTTTGTGTGTGTGTGCATGTGTGTGTGTGTCTGCATGAGTGTGTGCATGCGTGTGTGTCTCTGTGTGTGCGTGTGTGTGTGTGTGTATGGCCGTGTGTATGTTTGTGTGTGTGTATGTGTATGGCCATGAGTGTGTGTGTGTGTGTGTGTGTGTGTGTTTGTGTATGTGTGTGTTTGTGAGTCTGTGCGTTTGTGTGTGTGTGTGTGACTGTTTGTGCGTGTGTGTGTATGGCTGTGTGTGTGTTTCTGCATGTGTATGGCCGCACGTGTGTGTCTGTCTGTGTGTGCGTGTGTGTGTATGGCTGTGTGTATGTGTGTGTGTAAGTACATGTGTATGGCCGTGTGTGTGTTTGTCTGTGTGTTTGTGTGTGTGTGCGTGTGTTCATGTGCGTGTGTTCATGGGTGTGTGTTCATGTGTGTGTGTGTTCATGTGTGTGGTTAATATGTGGGTATTCATGTTTGTGTGTTCATGTGTTCAAGTGAGTGTTCATTTTTGTTTTCATGTGTGTTTATGTGTTCATTTGAGTGTTAATTTATGTGTGTTTTGTGTGTGTGTGTGTGTGTGTGTGTGTGTGTGTGTGTGTGTGTGTGTGTGTGTGTGTGTGTGTGTGTGCTAGACATGAGCCAGGGACAGCTGTCCATCCCGATGACGCTGAACGACGTCCCCCAGTCCATCGCCGACCTGCTGGCAGACGAGGAGCGCTGGGAGTTCAACATCCTGGGGCTGGAGGCCGCCACGCACAAGAGGTACCCACACAGGGCGGCGGCCGGGGCCACACATTCATTTTGGAGGCTGTTTTTGTTGAAGCATAACCTGTGAAATTCTCTTTACATCCTGACAGCAGTCCATAAATCCGATCCCCTGTGCCTTTGCTTATGAGGCAGGCCTGTAGTAATTACGTCAAATAATTTCAATCAGGCCGAATGAAATGATTGAAGGCTACCTTTGACGCCATCTCAAAGACGTACAGGCCTACCTGCCTGTCTGTCTACCCACCTACCTGCCCAAACTGCCCTTATTGCGCATGACCGTAGTGTTCACAAGGCTGACCTATAGCTAAAGCTAGAGGGCTAGTCACGTGTTTTAGGGGACTGGCTTAAGCAGGGGCCTGAAGGGAGGGGTGAGATTATTGTAGTATACTTTCAAAATGGACCTTACTCAATACAATCAAGCTGACTTGACCTTGGCGTGTGCCCCCCTACAGACCCCTGACCTACCTGGGTCTGAAGGTCTTCACGGGGATGGGTGTCTGTGAGTTCCTCAACTGCTCCGAGGCAACCCTGCGCTCCTGGCTGCAGGTGATGGAGGCCAGCTACCACGCCTCCAACTCCTACCACAACTCCACACACGCAGCCGACGTGCTGCACGCCACCGCCTACTTCCTGCGCAAAGAGAGGGTCAAGGTGAGTAGGGCCACCTGCAGAGTAGGTCTTTCCTTCTTTGCACGCTGACGTGGGTCACAATTAGAGGTGTGTATCACAGGGTAGCTCACGATACGATATGCGATACATGACCCGCAATACCAATAATATCGCAATACAGCGATTCTGCGATAACCAATATATTGTTCGACAATCCTACGATACATCACGATATATGTCTAAAGAGGAATACAAAAGACTGTGAAAAGGTAAAGTGCTGGAATTCCGTCTTTATTCATGGTCCAAGCTGAGTTTTTCAGTTACTCGTCTTCGGTTAGTTAACTTCAGTTCAAGTTTCCTTCATTCTTGTTTTGAGTGCCACCTCAAGGGGCAGGGAAATACGTTTAGAGCACCTTATTTTATTAATTAAAATATCGATATATGGGGCGATATTTCCTGTCTTACTCTTCAGGAATAAAGCATAAAAATGCAAAAAAAGTCTTACAAATAATATATATATAATAGATATATTTTTAAATATATATACATATAGATTTATATTTATATACATATATTTTGTCGCACCTCTTGTCACAATAGAGTACTAAAGTGTGACGTCACGTTTCCATAGCAACCGATTTTCGGTTCTACACAAACCAAATTAACAAGGGGAAATCCTATGCCACACAAACGTTTTATAGAAAAGGAAAGATTTTTTTGCGAATTGATTTGCGAGTTTGCTTTACCAATGATGTAAGTAATATTGAGAAATATTTCCCGTACTCGCAAATGTCTTTATCAAAACTTTTATAAAAACGCGAACTTTTCCTCGCCTCGACATGTTTGGTAATTATTGATTGATTGGTAGTGATTTTCACCTCTTGAAATGATTTATTTACATTTTGAAAGATACAACACATGGAAGCAATGGAAAACGCCATCTCTTGTTCGGTTGTTTAGAACTGAAAATCCGGTTGCCAGGACAACGTGACGTTTTCACTTTAGTAGCCTATAGTCAATCTTTGACTAGTCTCATCTCACGGAAGCGTGTGGACAGCAGGGCTTTCTTGGCGGGGAGCGGTTCTGGGTCAATGCATCGTGCTGACACATCCCTATATGTTAGCACAGCTACTTTTGGATCATGAAATACAATACAAAATGTTGTATTGTAGATATTTTGCATCAAATCTTTTAATGTTTTCCATAAAGCCTATTTGAGACTTAGCAACCAGCCTGGTTATCTAAGGCAGTATCTTAAACTTGTGTAACCCGGGGTTGTGTATATCTCTCTGCAGAGTTACTAGAGATCAATGTTTTCTTCAATGGAGAGTCATGTGCTGGTGTTTTAATCAACTGGTCTTTGTTCGGAACTTAGGGTCCTTGTGTTTGCTTTCTTCTGCCTTTTGCCCGGAGTGGTAAATACAATCAGTGGTGTCATGGCCAGGGCAGGCCCTTATTGACAATAATACAAATGTTTGCCTGGTTTTGGATATTAGCGTTCATTTTATATCCTAGCTTAATCTGTAAGTGAATGGGACTACTTTTTCTCAAACCAGTAATGCATGGCAACACAAGCACTAGGTGGACTGAGAAAAGATTGTGCGACAAATATTATATTATTATATTATATATTATTATTATTATATTATTATTATATTAAATAAATATTATATTTCAACCATCATCATGAGTGAGTGTCGGGGTTCGTAGAAGGGTCACATGTTCACCTCAGGGCGTCCATGTTTATGTACAAGACTAGGGCTACATTCCAATAGTCATTGTTGCTCCACCTTGCCTCCTAAATCTCTATTGCACCCACTGTTTCAATATGTACTGAGCTAGGAAGGCTCCAACAGCAGGCCAGTGGAACCAGGGATATCTGTTTATTCCACCCAGGAAGTTCCATTAACAACACGCCTGTTTGACATTATTAATACATTTACCAGTTTAGGGAAAGTATCCCCTAAACTGGTCCTGTCCTCCTGCTCGACCACTAGCTACGGCTCATCAGCAACCTTTATTTAAACAGTGAATCTCCATGAGTCTTAGGACCCACTGAGGCCCTGTGTACAGGCCACATGAACACAAACACACAGACTGTTGTGCAGGCCTACAGATAATGATGGAAAGTTAAACAAATAAACAACATGATTTACTACCACATCCAACCAATAATGGAGGAGGAATAGGCTCCAGTGTTAGAACGCAGCCTCAGTGGCAGGTCCTTAGGTCATCCCAGTGGTTCCTGATGTTCTGGATCCTGTGGATGTTCCTCAGGGCATTCTGGACCAGCTGGACGTGGTGGCGGCACTGGTGGCGGCCACGGTGCACGATGTGGACCATCCGGGCCGGACCAACTCCTTCCTGTGCAACGCGGGCAGCGAGCTGGCCATCCTGTACAACGACACAGCGGTGCTGGAGAGCCACCATGCCGCGCTGGCCTTCCAGCTCACCGTCAGGGACAGCAAGAGCAACATCTTCAAGAACATCGACAGGTCGGCCTCTTCATTTACATTTACATTTAGGGGATTTTGCTTTTATCCAAAGTGACTTACAACCAATCATGCACACATTCACACACCGACGGCGGAGTCAACCACTCAGGGAGATAGCCAGCTCGTCAGGAGCAGTCAGGGTGAGGCGTCTTGCTCATGGACACCTCGACACTCAGCATCTAGGAGGAGCCGGGGATCGAACTAGCAACTTTCCAGTTACAAGACAACCCGCTCTACCTCCTGAACTACTGCCACCCCCCTTGTTGCTGCCGTCTTCATCATTCAGTCTGAAGCTTCTGAGATGTTTCAGAGACTTGGCAGCTTAGCTTCCAATGTAGTCTCACAAACAAGACTTTAGATTCAGAGCTCCATTCTGTTGCAGGCGAACTCAGATCTGGACGAACAGCGTTTCACTTTCTGTATCCCTTCCTATTTGCTAGGCTGATCCTGTCCCTGGAGGCGGGGATCAGTATGCAAGTCACTGGTGAACAGAACCTCAGCCAGCAGTAGTGAACTGTAAAAGGCCTCTCCCACTCGTCTGTACGTAATGTTGTTCCTGATGAAGTGTGTTCCCCCGCCGTGTGCAGGACCCAGTTCCGGACATTGCGGCAGGCCATCATAGACATGGTCCTGGCCACCGAGATGACTCGACACTTTGAGCACGTAAACAAGTTCGTCAACAGCATCAACAAGCCCATGGCTGCCATCGAGGAGTCCAACTCAAATGTGAGCACCGTAACCGTACATTTAAATGAACAAATCAATATTTATTTCAATGAATTCTGTATGTAATTGATTGAATGGTTGATTAATTGATCTTTGTGGTTTAATGAGCAATGAGCCAAATGAGAGCCATGAGCTGCTGCCCTCCTCAGAGCGAGAACAGTGACGGCGAGGGCCAGGAGAACATCAGGAGTTCTCCGGAGAACCGTCTGCTGATCAAGAGGATGATGATCAAGTGTGCCGACGTGGCCAATCCCTGCAGGCCGCTGGAGCTCTGCATCGAGTGGGCGGGACGCATCTCAGAGGAGTACTTCGCTCAGGTCGGTGTCAACAAGCTTGATTGACAGCGCAGGAATAGCAATCCGAAATGACTCATGTCTAATCGTCACCATCTTATGCAAGGCGTATGTACAAATGCAATCTCCTGACATTCAGAACACTTTTATTTGCTTTACATCGATTTATTTGAAGAATATAAGGCTTTCCACAATAACACAAAAAAATTGCATCACCTTTTTTTAGTCATCATCAGTATGATTTTACAGAATGAAAAGGTGTTTTTGTGTGCAAACCAATGTTTGCACACAAATTGAATCTATGAAGATGGAGGGATTGTGTAGACATCAGTAGGACGGGGCCTTCCCTGGTTATTCTAACACTAGAGTCCTTAACCACAGTGGTCCCTGTGCACACCCCCCAGACGGACGAGGAGAAGCTGCAGGGTCTGCCCGTGGTAATGCCCGTGTTCGACAGGAACACTTGCAGCGTGCCCAAGTCCCAGATCTCCTTCATCGACTACTTCATCACTGACATGTTTGACGCCTGGGACGGTAGGGGGTCACCGCCGGGGCGCTGTTCACTGTTCAATGTGGGCTTCATGGAGGGGGGACTCTGTGTTGTTTACTGCATGCTGAGCTTCTTGAGTACTGTGTACTATGTTTAGTGTGTACTGAAGTCTTGAGTTCAGTGTGTCATCGTTCACTTGAATCTCAGTGGCAAGAGGGGGTCCCGTACGGAGGTGGATCATAGCATGACATGACCAGTCATGACATGACCATAGGAGTCTGTAGTGTTCCACATCATACTCTTCTCCATTCCCTCATTCCTCCCTTTCAATCCCCTTATGTCTTACATGATACAGTGTGCATGCTGCTATGCAACATGCTTTATTATAAAGGGAGCAGAGAGGTTGAAGGCTGAGTGGAGTCATGTAGGCCTATCCCCCACCCACCCCGCTACCATTCCCACTGCCTTCTCCTCCCCATGAGGACCCTTGTTTACTGCTGACCCCGGGCCTAATGGAGGCTCCAGGGCCCCTGTGGGATTTAGGAAGGGAAATTCAGCAGAATCCTGATCAGATCTCGCATTTCCTGTCATCTCCGTTCCACAGGGAGAGGGTCTGGGCTCAGGGGGTCGGGTCCTGGTCTCTTATGTGCCATTTGGTGGTTAGAAAGCATTTTCAACACAGAGAGAATACCGCTCTTAACATTCCCCACTGGGAATCGAACCCCTAACCCTGGAAGAGTGCGTGCATGTATATATATAAAGATAGATGTGTATATATTTGTGTGTGTGTGTGTGTGTGTGTGTGTGTGTGTGTGTGTGTGTGTGTGTGTGTGTGTGTGTGTGTGTGTGTGTGTGTGTGTGTGTGTGTGTGTGTGTGTGTGTGTGTGTGTGTGTGTGTGTGTCAGCCTTTGCCAGCCTTCCCGGACTGATGGAGAACCTATCTGAAAACTACAAATACTGGAAAGGCCTGGATGAGATGAAGTGTAAGAGTCTACGCCCTCCACCGTCTCCCTGACGCCTACCATCGCCACCGCCAACACCACCACCACCTCCTCTCCTCCCTCCTCCTCTCACCATGGGACATGTATCTATGTCTATACCGACCCACACTGCCACGCAGCGGCAGCAGAGGCCCTGGTCCAAAACAAACCGGTTCTAGAACCCTATTCGAGTGATTGACTGAAGCTCTGGGGGACAATATGGAGGACTAGGGGCCCGCACCTCTGGGGAAAATGACAGGATTTAGGACTCCTCTTCCTTATCCAGTTTTTATGGTCTGATTGAGCATCTGAACAACAGAAGATAAAACCAATTTTAGCTCTTCACTTGCATTTCCCGCTCCGCCCCCCTTTCCGAACTGTCTCTGTGTTAATAGAACCTAGAACTTGTTTTGGACCGCAGGGCCCACCTGACAATCTTCACCAGGCCAGAGCCAATGGACCACGCTAGAACAAAGAACTGCACTTTAGATGAATGTTGTTGAGCTTTCCTGGTTTGGGTTTAATTTATTAATATAATTATTATTTTTAGTTTAGTTAAGTTTTGAAAAAAGCTATCAAAACATTTTAGTCTGTATATGTTTTTGTGGGATGACTAGGTACTTTACAGCATCTTGATCCAGTCTGTACCATTTCTTGTTTCTTTTTGTATTATTTTACTGTAACTCTAACAAGAGCACTGTTAAACCTACACTGTACGTTTTCAGATTGACGGCCTCTAGTGGTTTGGGTTGCAGCTGCAGTTAAAGCAAAATCATTTTCACTGTCATCTAAGATTTTCCCACAGTGGTACGGCCAGAATAAAACAATTAAGAGCAGAAAATAATCCCTGGATGGATCGACTGGTAGATGGTTGCATTTAATTCTTGAGAAACATCCTAGTTCAGCGTAGATGGCTGCAATAGAAAAGTGACAGATTTAAGTTATTTTTAACTCTTGTGCACTGCCAAAGTCTTATCAAATCTGTTGTTTTTTCATGGGTGCTGTGTTAAATGAACATAGCGGTGAGTTCCTTTCTGTTATACAGTGTTACAGTAACTTAATAGCAGTGGAAGGCTGTTTAATCCTGGCCAACCAAACACTACTTTCAAGTGTAATTTATTCTCTCCTTAATTTAGCAGCCACACTAAGGTCCAACCACATTGCAATCAAAATGTTACAGTAGTATTTACACACACAAGTTCTTATGTGCGCCCTCTGGTGGCTATAGAGGACAACTGCAGACTTAGCTGTGTGATCGCAAAACAGTGGAAACTAACCCCAACCTCCCAAATCTTTTTTTTCAAATGTTTTTAAATACTACAGATGCAAGCAGTTCTGCTGAGATATTGTTTTAAATGATTTGCCTAATTAAGTTGATTTACAAAGATGGTCCATCCATCAAAAATAATTCAAACCTTAACAAAATGAACCTGAAGGCACCAAGAGGTGGTTCTACAAGGGGTACTTAGTGGGATCTGTGGACTTGGAGATGGGTCTTCAAGTGGCCACTTTCTTAAATATTCAACTCTATTTTGATCTCTTTCTGGGGATATTAGAAGCAAAGGAAGACTTCTCCAGTCTCCTGGATCACTTTCATCTGCCGAATGAGTCTGCTTGTTCTCATCATTATTAATGTTTTGACCCTTAATAGATGGCTTCATCACAGCCATCTCAGCATACATGGTTTTAGCGTGTTTTAGGTCTGAATATGTATATATTTATAATGTGGAATGGTCTTGTTGTGTTTCTCTGTGCAGATTTCCTTATTGTCGCTGAATACTACCTAGTGTTACTTTAGTTATGGAGAAGGCTCCGATACTCATTGTCACAGTGTTTTCTTTCAGGATGTGTTTATATAATGTCAACGTGTGGCCCATGTACATTTTGGTTCAACCTGACAGGAAACGGATCAACCATCCAAATCAGTCTGATCATGTCAAAGGATGTTTTGTTGTGGACACAATATGCTTTTACTTTAGGCTGTTCTCTGCCGCCATTACTGTCCAGAACCAACCAGACACTTTTTTACCCCCTCCAGCGACTCACACACCAACTGTATGGAACCATTTTGTAATAATAAAAAGAAAAAGAATGATTTCCAAGCAAAGTGATGATTTAAGTTCAACAGGTCGCTGGCCTCTCCCTTCAGCATCTCGCTGGGCAACCAGACCGTACTTGAGGACACCTTCTGAACCAGAACACATGACCTCTACAGTGTTCTCCCTTGCGCCACAGGGGTCCCATCATAACCCCTGACATATCCCAGCCTTATATGTCGAAAAAACGAAGATCAAAATATTAAATATAAAAATGTTTTAATAATAAATGTGCTAATATAAACTAAGAAATACTTCTTGATAAACAATCGTAATCAATAGAAAACAATAAAAGTAAAGTAGAGTCATTCATTCTGAGGCCTAACCAAATTTTTGAGAACACCATTTGACCTCCCTCAGACCTCCACCCTCTCCTGCGGTCATAAGGGAAGGCCAACGCAATTATCTCCTATTTCTAGGTAATCTACTTTCTGTTCCCTGTAATTGACATCCGTTTTTCAATTAAAGCAACATGCTGGCACAAAATAACCCACACAGTGTCAAACAACAGACATCCATATCTTATATAATAATCTTATTCATAATAGTAATACCAAAATATACTTGATCAATCCCAAGTAAGATACAATGTTCTTTAATTCCATATAAAATTTGACAAATAAGAGATAAATAAACAATTAAGATTATTAAAATATAAAGTGAAATTTAATATAACCAGGACTTCTAATTTGGCACAACCAATAATTCATACATTAAACACTTAAACGTTAAGCCAGTGATACACAGCGATCTTCAGTGGAACAAATTCAATGCAAGCAGATGTGAAAAATAAACCAAAAATAAATGTTGTGCCACAAAATAGGCACAGAGACATTAAATATTAAACTGTTACAAAACACAGTCGTTTTTATCATCCATTGAGGCAAAAGCAAATAGACATTTCTCGCAGGTCAAAGTTGCAATCGCTAAATAATACTCAATATATCTGGAATGCAGTTTTCCGAAATCCATCCATCACAACAGTACAGAAAAGGTGCATGCGGAGGGACATTCATCTGTCATCAGAAGGACATGTACTGTGCAGCTCCTACGGCAACCACTGAATAAAATAATACTGCAAAGCCTGATGGGAAACGTCTCCGGCCACCCTACCAGTCGCCGGCAGGGGGCCCAGCCTCCAGCCTCCTGAAGAGCTCCAGGCTGCGCAGGTGGGACTGCCGCTCGGCGTTCTTCCACAGGATCATCAGGTGGTCGGTGGAGCAGGTCACCACACCGCGCCCGGCGAAGCTCAGGAACATCTGAGGAGCACGGAGAACATCAAAACACAGTGAGGACACCACCTATACCACAGAGAACATCAAACACACACGAGGACACAACCTATACCACAGAGAACATCAAACACACACACACACACACAGCGAGGACACAACCTATACCACAGAGAACATCAAACACAGCGAGGACACAACCTATACCACAGAGAACATCAAACACAGCGAGGACACAACCTACACCACAGAGAACATCAAACACACACACACACAGCGAGGACACAACCTATACCACAGAGAACATCAAACACAGCGAGGACACAACCTATACCACAAAGAACATCAAACACAGCGAGGACACAACCTACACCACAGAGAACATCAAACACACACACACACAGCGAGGACACAACCTACACCACGGAGAACATCAAACACACACAAGGACACAACCTACACCACAGAGAACATCAAGTCACACCGAGGAAACAACCTATACCATCGAGAACAACAAACACACAGCGAGGACACAACCTATACCACGGAGAACATCAAACACACACAAACACAGCGAGGACACAACCTGTACTAGTCAAGGATGATAGGTTATTGAGTTGAGGCAGAAACAAAACAAAGATAAAGCCTGCTCCTTAATGAGCTGTCTCTGTACTGTCTAACCCCTACCTGATCCTTAATGTCTCTGTACTGTCTAACCCCTACCTGATCCTTAATGTCTCTGTACTGTCTAACCCCTACCTGATCCTTAATGTCTCTGTACTGTCTAACCCCTACCTGATCCTTAATGTCTCTGTACTGTCTAATCCCTACCTGATCCTTAATGTCTCTGTACATTCTAACCCCTACCTGCTCCTAAATGTCTCTGTACTGTCTAACCCCTAACTGCTCCTAAATGTCTCTGTACTGTCTAACCCCTACCTGCTCCTTAATGTCTCGGTACTGTCTAACCCCTATCTGATCCTTAATGTCTCTGTACTGTCTTGCTACAGTTTAAGGAGACGTTGTCAATGGTCGTGACCTTATACCTGGACCGCCCCTGAGTGGCCGATTAGATCTCCTGTCAGCTCCAGGGTTCTGATGTTCGGGACCTCCGTTATCTTCCTTGAGGGAAGCTCCGCCTGTTTACTGGATCGTCCGAATGACCACAGTCCAAAGAATCCTGAAGAGAGGAGCAGGGTTAGAGGTCAGGAGGAAGACTCAGAGTAAGGCCCCTCAGGAGTAGGGCCCCTCAGGAGTAGGACCCCTCAGGAGTGAGACCCCTCAGGAGTGAGACCCCTCAGGAGTAGGACCCCTCAGGAGTGAGACCCCTCAGGAGTGAGACCCCTCAGGAGTGAGACCCCTCAGGAGTAGGACCACTCAGGAGTGAGACCCTTCAGGAGTAGGACCCCTCAGGAGTGAGACCCCTCAGGAGTGAGACCCCTCAGGAGTAGGACCCCTCAGGAGTAGGACCCCTCAGGAGTGAGACACCTCAGGAGTGAGACCCCTCAGGAGTGAGACCCCTCAGGAGTGAGACCCCTCAGGAGTGAGACCCCTCAGGAGTAGGACCCCTCAGGAGTAGGACCACTCAGGAGTGAGACCCTTCAGGAGTAGGACCCCTCAGGAGTGAGACCCCTCAGGAGTGAGACCCCTCAGGAGTAGGACCCCTCAGGAGTAGGACCCCTCAGGAGTGAGACACCTCAGGAGTAGGACCCCTCAGGAGTGAGACCCCTCAGGAGTGAGACCCTTCAGGAGTAGGACTCCTCAGGAGTGAGACCCCTCAGGAGTGAGACCACTCAGGAGTAGGACCCCTCAGGAGTGAGACCAACCCAAGGGTTTTACCTGCTGTATTGACCTTACTTAAGGGAGCAGGGGGTGCATGTGTTATTCTGTGTGGGCGTACCTGGAGAGGCTGCCTCCGCAGGTAAGGGCAGGTCCTGGATCTCCCACATCCTCACACTGCCGTCTTCAGAGCACGACATCAACTCACTAGCAACACACAAACACAGACACACACACCGTACACATCAGAAACACAACATGCATGACCAGTCAGAAGAGTAATTTTCCCTATTGTCATATAATTAATTTCCTGCCACACTCACTACGTCCTACTCCCTCTTCCCACTTCAAATCCCTTATATTTTACTACGGGGGGGTGGGTTCTAAAGAATGGTTCCCGGGGTCTGACCTGTTCCCGACTCTGTGAATCACCGCAGGGTGAAGCCTGGCTCTCATAGATCCTCCTTTCAGCAATGCCATTGATTTAAACATATATGCAACGAAATAAAGTTAAAGTATCCAGATGAGAGGTATGAACCCAAAGTCAGATTTGTTGGACATCTGGGTCCTTGATTACACTGCATTACACTGCATTAGTCACTTTGGCCAAGGGAGATGGGGGCAGCATATGGCTCAGGAGGTAGAGCGGGTTGACTGATAACCGGAAGGCGTCATAAAATCCCCAAATGTAAGTGTAAACCAAGATGAGAGGTATGAACCCAAAGTCAGATTTGTGGGACTTCTGGCTCCTTCATTCGGAGATAAGCAGCCACTGGGTAATCATCCAGTAGGCTGGGGTCACTGGCTGGCTGGTCACCTGTCTGACAGCAGCATGGTGTGCAGGATGTTGGAGTCGTGGGCGGCCCTCCTGTAGGCCACCACCGTCTTGGTGAGGACACTGTATACGTACAGACCGCTGCCCACTGCTGCCAGGATTAGCTGGAACGAACAAACACAACACACACACACACACACACACACACACACACACACACACACACACACACACACACACACACACACACACACAGTGTTTTAGAGGCTCATGTGAAAGGATTAGCATGTAGTTCCTCTAGCGGCCTTTAGGTGGCTCATGGCCCCGCCAGTATTCAAAGTCATGGGAAGAAATGGGATTTTAATTTTTGTATCAGATAATTAGCAAAGCGACCAGCCCAACTCAGCAGCCACAAATTCACCTCACTCCTTCTTACCGTGCCATTGGTGGTCAAATGCTGAATGGACATCTCGCAGGGCTTCGGAGAGCCCAGTCGGATTTCACTCTGGCTGTCGGCCTGTGACTCCTCCCACAGGATGTGCTCATAGGCCAGGATTTTCCAGTCGCTGGCCTCCCATAGGATCAGCTCGCCCACATGGGAGCCGCTGGCAAACAGCCCGTCTGGAAAAGGAAGGCCGCACATTGTGGTTCCTTCTGGAAACCCAGTTCTGCATCGAGAACCACCAAGATCCAGGTCGCTGCTCAGAGACACGCCCCTCATTCACTTTGCCTAATCAAAACACTGCATTGAGTTGGTTGCCAGACACCAAGGGGTTTGAGAGAACACAACATATTTTTCATAAAGAATTCCTTTCATTAGGGCTGTGTCCGGATTTGACCTACAGTTGATGTAGATCTGGGGTAGGAATTGCTTTACTGCCCCCTTGTGTTCACTTTAAGAAGAGGTGGAAGTTTATATGCAGGCAGCTCTGTAAAATCCACATTGTGTATCTGAGTCCCACCGTTGGCCTTTCTCAAACACGCACAACTCCGAATTCAGCTTCAGGGTTATGGAGTCTGCTTACACAAACAAAGTGTGCATGCGTGTGCATGTGTGCGTGTGCTCATGTGTGTCCGGTATCCGGTACAATACATCGCTTCTCATTGAAGAAAATTGGCCCTGACAAACAGCCACAACTTAATAAAGCAGATGTCTGACCATTGATAGGGATGAGTGTGCGGATGTTGTCCTGGTGGTCCAAGAGGCAGCGGACCTGGACTAGGGTAAGCGGGAGTTCAGCCGTCAGCCTGTAGATGACTGAAAGAGATAAAACAACATGATGGTTTTTGACAAGTGCTTAAAGATCCTATATCATACTTTTTTTAGGGTAAATATTTGCATTTGGGGGAACTACTAGAATAGGGTTTCATGACTGTATGTTATAAATACCCCTCATCATTCTCACACTGTTCATTTCTGCAAAAACAATTTCCACGTCTTTCCAAAACGCTGTTTTGTATCATGTTGCTATAAGGCCCCCCTCCCGAGTAGCCCAGTCTGCTGTGATTGGTCAGCACGCCCACCCTGTTGCGATTGGTAGAGCACTTTGCGCGTGCGTCTGCAAATTCACACCCCCGAGAAGTTGTAAACATTGCGGGTAGCCGTGAGGCGGGACTTCTGCACTTCGGCACCGCCCACTGCTGTCTGATCCACTGTATGGAAGTAAGGTTTTAGCGAAACAAAAACAGGCTGTTTCACGCACTCATTGAGGGGCGTTCTCGATGGGCGCCAATACTCCCCCAGGCTCTGACTTAGATTTTTCTAGTTTAGCAGACATAAAACATGTACACATACATCATATAACAGTCCAAAGTAAAGGGAAAAGTCGAAAAAGCATGACATCACCCCTTTAATCTCTTAAGCTCCAGACTATTTTTAATTGTCTAATTTGTCTAATTAATATGCTTGGTGTTTGAGTTGTGTTTGGTGTGTGTAAAAATGACTTATATGTGCTTGTAGCGGAGTTTCTCGTGTTTAATTTGATATGACTATTTCTACATAATAAGGGCAGTGTTGTATTCCTTTTGCTGCGAGAGTCATAACGGTCTTCCCAAATCTGGGGAACCTCGAGTTTAAGACTCAGCCTTCATGGGGTCAGGGGCTAAAGGCTGACAGGAACCTCTCTGATTCTATCTAAATAGTACAGCAGTGTTCTCTTACCGATCTCTTTATCCATGGCTGCTGCTATGCAGTTCTTGGGCAACTCTACCAGTGCTGTGATCCCTAAAACCACAAACATGATCAAACATCTAGCACCAAGTGTCCTGATTTCAAACTGATCATTTGTCAGAGTTCTACTGATTTCTATTCCTCACCGGTGTCGCTCTGGTTCTGTTGTTGGCACTGCAGCTGGAAATCGATGTTCCAAACACACAGCTCTGCTCCCCCAGAGAGCCACACGGACAGACGTTCTAGCACCAGCAGACACTGAGGAACACAGACCGTATCATCAATACCGTAGTTCTACTTAGAACACAGAGACAAACACTGAGGAACACAAAACCTATCATCACTGGTTCCCCTTAGAACACAGACATTCTAGAACCAGCAGACACTGGGGAACACAAAAAGTATCATCACTGGTTGTCCTTAGAACATGGACGTTCTAGAACCAGCAGACACTGAGGAACACAGAACATATCATCATGGTTTTCCAAAAGTGAAACATGGGAGAGTTCCACTCTCTCACCCCTATAAAACATACCAACAACACTCCTGAAAACTACCCCTGAATCTAAGATCTTAAAGACGCCATGGCTGTTTTATAATAACTAGAGTTTTCGTGCACGCTTTGCGCACGCTCAACCTCTTTGTAATCAAACCCATAGCAATAATGTGGAAACCCCAGGCGATAATGTAACAAATTTCAGCAAATTTTCTGTTACAACGTATAACATTCGTTCACCACAAATAACTCTTGAAAGCAGTGCCAACATTTAAATATTTTTTAACCATTCAGTGAACAAAAGGCAAAAGGCTGATTATCATTTAGGGGGCCACTCAATGACATGCAGAAGCGTCATCAACACGCCAACTGATGTGGTGTTAGAAATACAGACTTACCCTCATTCCCATATAAGGTTATTTACATTTCCTAAGGAGAAAATACTACCTAAGGAGTAATATTATTCAGGAGATTTTCAGGGTACAAATGTCAGGATATGTTGTTCACACATACGGCCCATCAGGAGAATATCAGGACATACACATGTGTCTGAAAGCAGCTAGCGTGTGAGCATTTAATCACATTATAAAATTTGTCAATTTATGGTAACAGGGGTAATTGTTCAATGGAAAGTGTAGTATACTATGCATGCAAATCAATTATTGAATAGCTTTTACTGTTGTTCAGGGCTGAAAAGTGCATTGACATTTTAAAATGCAAGGCAACTACTATTGGTTAGTTGAAAACAATAATCATCATTGAGATTAAACATCTCTTCAAGTGTTCTGGCCAAGACAGGCAGCAGTAGCCTACAGTCACACATAGCATACACACAAAACATAAGAAAAATATAACAACTAAAACAGTCCGCAGGGGGGAAGGTGGATATAAATATCACAAGACTTTTCGGGAGGCTCAAGGAGGAGAGTAATATTAAGTTTGAGCAACAAAGAGTAAAGACACTTCGGGAGGCCAAGGAGAGGCGTAATATTACATTTGAACAATAAAGTGTAGTCTTGTGGTGGACTCTATAGACATAATTCACCATACTGTGTTATTGACATGTTTTCGTTGTGTTGTCTCTTTAAGATCAACATGACTTGTGTGTTGATATGCCGGTCGGCGCGATGTTTGAATTTAACTTTTTCTTTTTCTTTAACATTTTCTTACCTGGGAGAGTATGTTGACGGCGGAGCCGTTATGTTTAAAAACATAACGTCTTACCTGGGTGAGTGTGTCGATGGGGTACATGCACGTGCGTGTGCATTCCTACCTGCGCATGTGTCGATGGTGGAGCCGTTATGTTTAAAAACATAACGTCTTACCTCGGCGATTGTGTCGCTGCCTTTGTCTTGACGTGCGGTGTGTGCGCGTGCGTGCGTGTGTGTGTGTGCCTTTCCGTATATGTGTGCGCGCAGGTGCATGTGTGCTGTGTGTGTTTGCGTGGTGTATGCGCGTGCTTGCGGTGTATGTATGCATTGGCGCGTGCTGTAAGTGTGATCGAGCTGCAGGCTACTTGGCACATGTGCACATGAGTAACCTGAGGAACTGGTGCAACAGGCCTGCTATTAAAGTAGTAAGAAATAGCGAGCAGCAAATGATTCATTGACTTGCATCTAACATTTATAAGCCATTTAATAATCCTTTCCTATATTTATTTATTTATTTTATCAAACACAAAACAAAACAACAAACAAAACAATCACAAACCCTATATATATACATCACAAGATAACAAAACTCACAGGACATTACAAAACAATACACAGTACAACAGGGGGGGGGGGTGCAGATCCATGGACCTTCATCCCCACAGTCAAGATCATTGAGGAACGAGGTTGCACGTTCCATTGACAGGCAGACATAAAGTCTTTTAACCAATTGTCAGTGTTGAAGCAATCTGGTTTTTGTACTTTCCAATTCATCATAATGATTTGTTTAACCGACAAAAAGGCTAAAGCTATAATGTGTTGCGTAAGAGTTTACTCGATATTTTCTACTCTACTGCCTAAAAGGCAAATTAGTGGGCAGAGTGGTATTTTCTCTTTCAGAATATAAGACAAGTTACAGATCACATCTTTCCAAAAACTCTTTACTGAGGGGCAATGCCACATTAGCTGTATCAATGTTCCTGCCTCTCCGCAACCATGCCAACACAAATGGGAGAGGGACTTGTCCATTTTCTTTAATCTGCTTGGTGCTAAATATGCCCTGTGCAAGATTTTTATTTGACAAATGTTATATCTTACACATTTGGATAAGGCTTTTGTGTTTTTGGTAAGTGTATCCCACTGTGCATTACTCAGGGGTATGCCCAAGTCCTGCCCCCATTTGTGTTGAATAGAGGATAGGCTGTCAAAGGATGCAGTGGTCAACAACTCGTATAATCTTGAAACTGTTCTCCCCCCTGATTTATGTCCAGATCTAAATCCTGTACTATGTGTTCTTTTGAAATAAGTAACCCCAAAATTGATTTTGATTGTATATATGCAAAAAAGTCAACATCTTTTAAATCATATTGTGTTTTAATGACATTAAAGGGTAACATATAACCATCTATCACTATCTGACCCACTTGGTTTATACCTCTATGTTGCCATGATTTGTTTGTTAATGTTTTTCCATCCGCTTTTAAAACGGGGTTACTCCATATAGGGCATGATGGTAAATATGCTCCATTGAAAGGGAGACGCTTCTGCATAATTTTTATTACCTCACAGGAAAATTTAATAAGAGGATTGACTATTTTCAAATTGGTTTTGGAGTAATGCCATAAAGCGGTTAGGGAGAAAGATTTGTCTTGGTTGGCTAAAATTGTTTCCTCAACCCATTTCCAACTCCCTAACTCACTCTGGCCTGTATAGGCCCACAACAAAGGAAACCTAGCATTGTAAGCAAGATAATAAGAATAAACATCTGGGACACCCAATTCAACTCTTTTCCTCAATCTGGATAATCTTTTGTAGCTGATTCTTGATTTTATATTACTCCACAAGAAATCTGAGAATAATTTATTAATTTCTTTGAACCAGTAAAGAGGGAATTTAAGAGGAATTGCTGATATAAGAAATAATAATCTTGGAAAAAAAGTAATCCTTACCTTGACCGAGGACTGGAGGTCTGAAATAGTCTGGACTCTGTTTCCTGTGTCTGGATCCCACAGCTGGTCACTCAAGCATTGAGGAAATATAAAGCGCACAAGGAGGACCACAAGCAGGACTATATGTAGCATACATTAAAAACAGTGAGTATAACTATACTGTGCAAGCACGAGTAAGGTGTTCTAACAGGACACATTTAAAAGAGACACAGCATGGGATTAAACACAGCAGGAATGTGGGAGAGACCTCAATCAATCCTCTGATTGGAGAGAGCGAGACAGAGAGAGTGAGAGACAGACAGACAGAGAGAGCGAGAGAGAGTGAGAGAGGAAGCGAGAGAAAGACAGACAGACAGACAGACAGACAGACAGACAGACAGAATGAGAGGGAGCGAGAGACAGAAAGAGAGAGAGAGAACGGGAGAGAGAGCGAGAGACAGACAGACAGAGGGAGAGAGAACGACAGAGGCAGAGACAGACAGAAAGAGATAGGTGCTTGGGACTATGGATACACTGAGGCTGCGGTCGGAGGAGGCGGTGACCAGCGAGGTGTGGGGGTTGTCCCTGGAGAAGCGGGTCAGCGTTGCCATGGCAGTGATCTGCTGGGAGTGACCCCTCATCTCCAGGAGCTTCTCCCCAGTCTGGAACCACGCACACACACACACACACACAAACACATCAAAATACACACAAACACACATCACACAATACACACAAGCATCACAATACACACACACACAAAAATACACACACGCATCACAATGCATACCCACACAAAAACACACGTGGCTGTGCATACATATTAACATACATATTAACAAACACACATGCATACACTCAAATCAAAATAAAAA